>NW_024342467.1:13782448-13836324 GCF_902729225.1 Pteropus medius | reverse complement strand
GAGAGAGGGGGCAGAGAAAATGATAATGAATGCAAGTGTGAGAACTGTGATGGGATCAGTAGCCAAAGAAGTAGTTCTTTGGTGTCCTGGCCAGTGGAGAAGGTTGTAAAGGTGCAAAGAGATGTTTGAGCTCCAGGGTTAAGGGTTAGGAGTTAGGGGATGGAAGGGTTTGTCATTTCTGAAACTCCCATTTTCTTGAACATTCAGTTCACTCATATTTAAGACTTTCAAAGAGGGCCTGATTCTCAAATGGCCACTACTCTTCAGTGCCTGAGTAACATAATAAAAAGGAAGGATGTGTTAAGGTCCAACTTCCTGTGCCACACGATGAAAATACTTCATCTTTGCACCCTCATCTTCCCCTTTTCAGTTTTAAATGACCATTTATAGGAACTTGCTTTAGGAGTTAAAGATGCAGTTTTTCAAGGCTATTTACTAGATATGGAGATGTGTATTTCGCTAAGAGCCAATGGAAATTTTATGTTTCTGTACAAGGTAGAAAATATATTAGGGTAGCACAAATCTTACCCTGATGCTCTGGAATTCTTTCCGTTATTCATTTTGTCATGTGTACATCAGAATTCTGGAAACTCAGTTTTGATAGTTTTACTTTAGTTATCTCTTAGGCATTTCTCTTTCAATATTGGTCACTAATACATGATTAAAAGAGTTTCTCTTAGATGTCTATGTTAAGTTTGCTTATTAGAATGTTTAAAAGTAATTTCGAATGTGACATTTTAAATAATATGTTACTGTTATAGTGTTAGACCAAATCTAATACCGTTACACTGTTTTGGTGGTTGACATCATGAATATGATAGAGAAAATAAAACCAGTAGTGTATGGATGTAGACTTATGTTTGTGTGAACATGATTACAGTGTGATTAATGCATTTGTGGTGGGATAGTGTTTTACTTTAAGAAATGCCTGTTCCCACTAAGGGAAATGTCGAAAGAACTGTAAAGACTGATTTAAGGCAACTTTTATTCCATTATATGAGAGTGTCACATGAGTACTATTTTGTTTTACTACAGTTAACATTTTTGTTGATGGAATTGCCTGTTTAGAGTATTATTTTAATAACCAGATCAGAGTAGAGTTTATCATTACTCCAAATATAGATGTCACCCTTTTCAGGATATTCTAAGTCTAGGTCTGATTTTTTTTCTCTTTTTTTAGGTAAGAAATTTTGAATTTAAGAAATAACAGAGAGACCTCTGGGTGCATGCTTTTAAAGCTTGACAGCTCCCACAATAGCCAGTTTGCTATTTGGATCCAGTTATGCATTTGCAGATAGTATCATAAAAAGGTTATGAGACTCTTTATCCTCTGATCTCCACAGACTACAGGTGTTTCAAGTGGCCTTTATTTGAGTAATTTAACTGACAGCTCAGAATTACATAGTATTTAAATTATTTGCTGGTGCTAACTTCTGTATACTTTACCCATCTCTCTCTCTCTCTTTAGTCAGATAGTATACTTGCATAATGTATGAAATCAGCACTTTAAAAGTTATCTTATTGACATTTCCAATATTTTATATTATTAAAGCAAATTACATATTAAAACACATGAAATATTAGAACATTAAAATTTTGGAGATTATAAATTTGGCTTACATTTTATTTTCAGAGCATATTTTCAAGAGGTATAGATACGAGAAAAAATATTTTTTAAAGAAATGAAACAAGTGAAACTGGTTTTCATTTTTCTTTTTAACGTATTCAGAGATGGTTGTTAAAATTTTATGTTTGACTGTAATTAAAATCTTTTTTGAGGTAGGGAAGGTTTCAAGAATAAAATGTTCTCAGCAGTTTTTTCAAAATTTTCATACAAAACTGTTTGGATTGTGCATGATGATTTGCGTAATTCTAATGTATTGGGTAATAGTACAAGGTTAGATTTAAAATTACTGAACTATAGAGGAAGAGTTGGTTTCAGTTTGAATTTTAGAGATATTGCTGGCTTACTTAGTTCTTTCTTTGAAACTGAGAACGGAGATATTGGTAGTGGTGGTTGTAATTAACAGTTAAGTGCTCTTAAAATGCATGACACTATGCTAGAATTCCGAGGTAGAGAAAATAAGGAACTGGTGTTTAAAATCCCTTGCCTTCAGAAAAAAAGGATATAAAGTCAAAAGATAATGCCTTTCAAAATATGTTGTGTGGGCATTTTTTCTTTGTAGTTCATGTGCCTGTGATTCAAATCATTATATGTCATGCGTGTGAAATGTTTTGACATTTCAACTGCTTGTTACAGGTATACAGATATACTCTTATCAATTTAATATTTTCTTTCTCATTATTTTTCTTTCTGATTATAACAGTTTTGGGTTTCTCTTTTAATATTTCCCTCTTCTTCTCATTTCTTCCCCCTTAAAAAGAAAAAACATTCTATAGAAATGCAAAAACCATAGAGGCTATCATTCTTAATTCGCATTTAATGATACGCTTGAAAAAGTGGCTATATAGTTTGACTGTTATTTATATTTCTGTGGAATCAGTGTGTTAAATCTTGAAAACTTACACTTTTTATAAGTGTTGAATTATTCTTTTGTTTATGAATAGAAAAAGGGTTACAGATTTTTGTTGTTAAAGGGAAATTTTGAACTGGCATATGGTACTGCAGGCGACCTTTAATTTTTTTTTACAATAATGGAAGAACAGGTTTAGCCTGGATTATTAGAATCAAAGGATAATCCCAAGTCTTGTCCATTTAATCTTCTTCGACATCCAAATATTTTGACTAGGACTAAGCAGCAAGAATAGTCTTGATTTATGTGTTTTTCCTCCATGCAGTCAAAGTGAGAGGAACCAACCACTGCCCCACCAGCCTCCTTCATTTGTTTAATTATCTTTTGACTATTGGAGTGTTAGTGGTTTGCAATCAGATATTCTCATTCATTTGTTTTTAGGACAACACATTTAAAAAGGAAAGCTGTAAGAGTATGTTGATTTCTTTTTATTAAATTAGAAAATGAAACCAGTGTTAAAAGAAATAGTGGATATCAGGATTTTGAAAAATCAAAACTAAACCAAACCAAACAATAAACAAAGTGGCTATATGGTTTCTGTCAAGTGACCTTGAGATTTTGTTCATCTGGCAGTCCTGTATTGAAATATTACATTTTTTCATGTTGAGGATTTCCAGAACATTTTTTCTAAACCTTTGCACATTATAATCGACAATCTCTTTAGGGGCACTAAGTAAAGAATGCAATTCAGTTGAAATGGAGGTAGAATTTTTTTCAGTGCTGAGAATAGTATGGTTTGATTTCCACTTTTCCAAAGTTCCATTTATAGTTTGGTCAACATTTTGGCTTTATTTTTTCTATGAATATTATTTATAGTATATCTAGTGTCCCATAACTTTCTTCTGGTGCATTGCCTGAGTATGTAAAGGGAAGAGTGCCACCTACTGAGTCACCAATAGTCACCTACTTCTTTAGCACCTGGATTTTCCTGCAGAGCAAGAACAAGCTTGACCCATTTTGGCAGTAAGAACTAATGAGCATAATGTTGATATGAGAACATTTATCAAAATGAAATCAGTCTATGACACCTTTAAGAGTTTCTTTTCTAGAAATAAGAAAATGTGTTTGTAAATCAAGGGACCAGAAATTTACAGTTTCTTGTTTGAGTCAAATAACAGAATTAAGATGTGATGTTAGGAAAATTATTTACCTATCTGAAGCATATGATAGCCTACTTTTTCTTGGGAGGGAGTTTTTGGCTGGCTTCTTTTCCACATGGCTTTCCATTGGAAGTATTTTCATTCAGATTACTAAACTAAGACTCTTGATAGTATATGCAGTTTTTATAGTTATTCAATCCAAATTATCATTGATTTTCTTTTTTAAAAAAAGAATCTAAATATACTAAAAAAAAATGTATGTAGAAAATTTCCAAATGGGTTTATCTCTATGTTACCAGCATTAAAGTATTACTAGAAAGAAGACAGAAACAACAGAGTTGGAAAATCCTCTGGTGATTTGAAACACAGTTCAGTTGTCTCTCATAAATTTAAGATTAAGTGTCATATATGGGTGATAAAAGTGGCATAGGCTAGTTTTTATATACTCATTATTCACTTAGTTTGTCTTTTTCAATTAAAGCCAAGTCTATTTTTTTCATTCCATTGAGTTTACATTTCTTTTTCAATCACATGCTGAACACATTATAATAGATGCTGCCTAACAGTGAATATAGTGTAAATCTCAGACTAATGTGTATTCACTGTGGCTTCTTTGAAAATGCTTGGTAAAAACATTTTGATTATTATAAGGTGCTATTTATCAAGAGTCATCTTTTAGAGGTGAAAGATGTTCATCCCTATCCTTCAACAGCCCAATTTTCTACCAAAATAAATCATTTAAGCCTCCAAAACCAATTTTGAAAATTTTGTCAGATAATTGGATTGTAAGACTCAGGTATGTTTTCTATAAGAACTCCTTGTGCTTGTTCACGTCTCTTTTTCCATGTTCAAAAAGTCCACAGTGCAACTATAACCTGTAAAAGTGCTAGGTAATCAAGAGAAAGACATTGATTAGAGCAATCAATAGCTTTTCAATTAGCCATTTTCCAGCTTTGAGCATTTGGCTCCATTGATCAACATGTGCCCAGTTTAATTGATTTTTATGTTTTCACCAGCAGGTGTTGGGTCAGACCATACCCCTTTTATCAGAGAAGAAAAGCATGACTTTTTGTTCTGATTTCAGCTTAAATTTGGCTGGGATCCTTACTACATTAGATTTGGTGGTAGCACCTCAGTGAATACAAACTGAAACCTGGCCCAAATCATAAAGGAGAGAAATGTGGAATTAAGTAGTAAAACTATTGGGGGAGTGGTGTGATTGGTTTTACACTTATTTTATTGATCTGGGGCTGAGCAAATGGTAGTGGATTCAGTTCAGTTCTTGCCTCCTTCTCCTATACAATTCAGGCCATCACAGAGGCTGTGTGTGTGTGTGTGTGTGTGTGTGTGGCTACAAGACATGCATGCCACTCAGGTATTGCATGGTTGGAGAGCAGTGTGTGTGTGTGTGCATGTGCACATGCATGCCACTCAGGGAGGTATTGCGTGGTTGGAGAGCAGGCTGAAGACACCAGGTGTTACTTTCCTGACTTGTTTACAACCTCCAGCCTGGAAGTCCTATTCTGGGCTGTTTGCTTGTGGAGGATGGTGAGGGCAAGTGGTCAAACATCCGCTTTTCTTCAAGAGTGGGAACCTGTGCTATGTACTAAGTTTCAAGAAGCCAACAGTTTTTACTTTATTGTTTGCAAGAATTTAAAAATTGTTCTAACATTGTGTGGTTTCACCTTTTTGCTACGTATGGAAGTTGGTAGAAAGCAGTTAGCGTGTGTGTGTGTGTGTGTGTGTGTGTGTGTGTGTGCGCGCGCGTGTGCGCGCGCGCATGTGCATGTTAGATACCTGTCTTAGCCACTCAGGACTCTAGGGGAAGACGGGGTGGCGGTTTTTCTAGGGATCCACATGTTTAGGGAGTCTATAGGTACAGAAAAATGGGAAAAAAGGACAATTGAGTACCATTTGGTAGTTTGGTATGTGGTAAGCGGTTCCCTGAGGGTCTGAGGTGGCTATTGAGAGGTTTCTAACTTAAACTGAGGATTGCTGAGCCAACACATGATGCCATTTAAAAATTTTGTTTCTAGACCTTAACATTTATCTACAACGCAGTTGTAAATCTGATCTTTTTAGAGACCCTTTCCCCCAGATCTTTACAGTTGTACTGGGAGGTGAGGTTTGCTCCTGACAGTGCTGAAGGTGTAACAGGAGCAAAAATCCTCACCACATTTCCATTCGCTGGGATAACTTCTTCCTCGCTGATAACTTGGGGGAAGAGGCTGACGCATAGGACTAAGTTTGGGGATGCCGGGGTGCTGACCTGCGGTCGATTATGCAACTGCGGGTGGGGCGTTGGGGATAGTTAGACCTGGTGCGTGGGGGGCACCCGCAAACTGCGCTTTCTCCTCCGGGGCGCGTTAGGTCCCCACTTTCTCCTCTCCTGTGATGTGTGCGCGTGTGCGTGGAGACGAGACCCCTCCTTCCGAAGAAGAGGAATTCTAACCAGGCCAAGAGGCGAGAGAGGAGGCAGGCTGACATTTCCTTGTAATCGAATTAGGGCCGTTCCCGAATTACAGGCAGCCTGGAGTCAGTGAAATCTACATACTAACCGAGGGACACGACCCCTAAGGGACGGTGGAAGAGGGCTACTGCGCTCGCTCGTTTACCGTTTGCAGGGCTATTCAGAGCACAATAAAAAGCTTCAAATCTCTTTTTCAACCAGCCAGAGGAGCGCTTGATTCGCTCAGGACTTTTATTGCTCGCTTTTGAAATATTACCCTGGCTCTGAGCTACAAAGCCGCGGATCCAGTCCCATTTGTCTGGCGAAGACGCTGCCTCCAACCTGGTGCTCCCCGCTCACAGCTCGGATGACGGAAACCCTGGGGTTTAAACACTCCGAGGGGCGAATGTCACGGACTGCGGAGCCCGAGCATCTCCCAGTAAAGCCCCAGTAACTTTTCAGCGTTCGCCCTGTCTCTGCGTTGGGACCCGGCCGCAGGCCTCCGGCACGTCCGCGGGTCTCCTGCGCCTGGGAGAGGCTCCTTTCGTTGGACTCAAAAATAAATGGGCTGAGTGGAGATTTTAAGAAAGAACCCAGATTTCAAAAACTTAAAAACTTAAACGAGTCAGTGGGCACCAGCAAACTAAGATTATTCAAAGAATCGCTTCCACCTTAAAGTTCTTATTTGTTAAAAAAGAAAGAAAACTGCAAAGCAGTTTCTACACTTTCTACCTCTCCTTTGAGAAGAACGTTTTTAAAAATCAATGTTCATCGAATGTTTTTAGTTGCCTTGAACCCTTTTTTTCTGGGACAAGTTTAGGGATAAATATAAGTCTACTCTAAAAAAGATCTTTTCCCTTGTCTAATCTCTGAATCTCCTCTCCCTGAAAAACAACAAAAAACTAACATAGATATTTTTCCCCTGCAGTCTCACTCTCAACAAGTATTTCTTCATAAAATAGTAGCAGGGATCAGCATTTTAAAAATATGTTTTGGGGAGTGTTAGGAAATGCTGTATAGAACACTGCAGCTTTTTATGGTTTCTGTTTTTACAGAAATGAAATGACCTTTCAAAGAAATAACTCTTGGGCTGTAATTCGTTCTGTTATTGCTTCCGGAGATAGAAAATAGATCCCGTTTATTTAAACTCGGATTGTATAATGAAAATGTAAAATAGGCAATTAAATACTCGTGGATGAGGGAATTAAAGACAAACACTGAGTGAAAGTAACATTAAGCAGACTCTTCACCAATCATTGTGCCAGTGATTCTTACAAGTACAGAGTCCAGTTGGAAGAAAGAATCAGCATAAAGATGCTACCCTTTTTATTTCACTTCTTTGTAGACTTATTGTAACCATCTCAGAGAAGCCAATGATCTTTTCCATTTCAGCAGATATCTGAATGTCCAAAGGTAGTTGGCTCCTCTGGGTTCAAAATTTAAGGAGTTTAGAGGAGGGCACCTTTTTTTAAATGTTCATTATTTTAAACTCATTTTAGAAGTCTAATTTTTGCACTGGTATTGGATTTATGTTTCTGTGTACCCCTCTTCAAAAACATGGACAGCTCAAGGAAAGAGTTGCCGTGACACTTTGCTTTCATTTTGTTTTGATACTTACTTTTAACATTAGTCGTTAATGGACTTGAAAACAGAAAGCTATTTAAAAATATATATCAAGATTAAATTTTAATTCTTTCACTTGTCATATTGATTTAGTAAAAATCTTATTGTGAATGTGTAGAATAACAGTTTAATCACTTTTGCTCATTGGATCAAGATACTTTTGTAGTCAAGAATTTCAAATTGATTACATTCTATCTCAAATATTGGGTTTGAAATTGTTAATTCTAAGTACAATTGAAAGACTATTGTACTGGTTTTAATTCATTCATATAACATTATTGTATGTTTTGATATCAATGTGAGGAGATAAAGTAGGTAAGTAAAAAAAATAAAACATCTCTTCAATATGAAATATGGATGGTTTATAGTCATACCTACTTAATTTTTTAAATGATATCCTCTATTAGAGAACTCAAAATGAGATTTGAAATTCTGAATATAAAATTTAAAGTTGTACAATATTTCATGAAAAATAAGAATGGGGCTATTATAAAATACCAGTAAGGATTTGTAGGAATTTTATACTAGAGAGAACTAGAAAGAAGAAGAATGTAATTTGCTAAATTTTTAAAAAGGAAGCTATGTGGAAATGTTATATGAAGCCATAGAAATCTTATCTCTAGGTTACTACATTTTTAATAGTGGATGAATCTATTTTTGCCACTTCTTCCTTTATTTAAAAAAATATTTCCAGGTGGTAATACCAAGGCAGGAAGCTAGAGCACACAAAACCACACAACTGATTATCTTTTTATTTGTGGATGGCTGGCTGGAGTGGGTGGGGCAGGTAGGAAGTAGGAGGGTTTGATTTAGGAATCTTGGCTAGGAAAAGGAATTTTTCATCTTTTAAAGCATGAAACATTGTGTATACCTGAAAATGGATTATACTGGGAAAAACAAGCCCTTGCCAGAGACATTAGCTTATATTGATATAATTTGTGAATGACCTGTTCATATAGGAACTTAGAAAATATTATAAAATGATAGTAACACATACATAACAGCTCTATGCTTGCTTTTATATGAGAGAATTTGTTTTATGGGGCACCACAGTTTATTAAAACTTGTGTGCTTCTTCTTGGTTTAATGATGCCAAACATCCAAATAGCATTTGCTGTGCTAAGCATAAGTAGTGCATACAAATTGTATTAGCTAAGTGGTGAACAGATTTGTCCAACTTAGTATTTGAAACATACTTCAACTGTTATGCTTTGGATTGATAAATAACTGTAACAAATTGTACAGATATTAACACTTATGGGTGGAAACAATCATTGTCCTATTTGTCTTCACAAAAAATGATTCTTTCTTATGATTTGTATCCTGTTTCTTATATTTCATGGTTTAGATGTTGAAACATTTGTAGCAGACACACTAAGAGGAGAAAATTTATCCAAGAAAGCAAAGGAAAAGAGAGAATCCCTTATTAAGAAGATAAAAGATGTAAAGTCTACGTAAGTCACTTACTTGCTTTTTATTACTAACTTTTTACTTAGAAGCAACTTTGTAATTAACATTTTAATAAAGAATTATGATAGAATTAAATTTTTAATGTTGCAATTTAATTGCTATTAAGTATTTTTAAAGGACAAAATATATTTCCACTATAATAATTAAAAAAATTAATATGCTTCTCTTAATATCATTTTTGAAGGTTCTTGAATATGTATGTTTCTAAGCATTCTAGCAAAATTCACTGTTTATTTTGATTAGTTGAGGATATATTTGGTTTAAATGATAAGACATAATTAGGTTGAGAATTTTAATATAAATATGGAAAATAACCTCCAGATACTGAAATGAATGAATGTAAGTTATAGGTATTAAAGATAAATTTTGATTTTACTACTGTAACTTTTGTTTTTAAAAATACTTTTATTATAAATCTATAAACCTTTGGTATTGTCATTTCAGGATAGGAAGTAGTTTTTTTAATGTATGTTTATAATATAGATTTTAAAATAGATATGAATTACTGCCACTGGTGGGACCTTGTTTTGATTTGTCACCCTCATTTAAAAATATAATGTTGTTTTATTTTGCAGCTATCTTCAGGAATTTCAAGACAAAGGTAAATTTTCAAGTTTGACAAAATTCTGAAAATTTTCCTTCTGGAGATTTTTCAATAGGATACTCTAACACATACTGAATGTGATAGTTGGAATCAAAATTTAAATATCCGACTTGTGTATTTAGACTTTCAAGATGAGAGTGCTAGCTCCCCCTACTGAGAAAAAAATTAAAAAGCATATCCAGAATCTACTCTGCACAATCTTTTGATGAAGTAATTGTCTCTATTTAGCCTTCTTAGGTTTTATGTTTCTTAGAGTACTTTGTGGCGGAAATTTGTTAAGAAAAGTATATACTTGCTGTTACACATGGAATAGTTTGATGAAGCAGAGGTGAGATACCAACCCAACACCATTTAACGTGACAGAGATGGTTTTATAACAGTGATGGGAGCGGGGCCCCTGTGGCTGGGTGCTTGTAGGTAATATTTCTAAAGGATAATTTTTTTAGAAACAAGATCAATTTTTGTTTGAGGATATGAGTAAAATCTTTTTCAAATGCTGGTTTTTATTATCCTTCTGACTCTTTGGATATGAATAAATGTATGCCATAGAAATATTGCTTCAATTTTTTTGAAATCTGTGAGAGTGCTGGTAACTTGATTGCCTTTAGTTTTAAGAGACAGCTGCTTAGCAGACTGAAAACCAAATCAGGAAAGGCATAGGAAGTTCCTACTATTTCACGTCTTCAGTTCTGTAAGGGAAACCGGGTATGGCCCTTACTTCCATGATGCTAATTCATAGGTCATGACCTGAAGCCTGTGAATGCTGGTATGAGGGTCACAACATGAGGTCAGTTAACCTATGTGGAGCTAGGATCTGGATTTGGGGGAAAACAGTATGGTATCTTCTGATTGGGGTTAGCAGACGACACAAAGTAGTTCATATCTCTGCTAGCTGATAAGCGAGAGGGTAGTGACAGTTTCAGTAAACCACGTACTTAGCCAAACAAGCCAGAAATTAAACAGTTAGAAGGAAACCATAGAGTCTCTTCACAGTAAATCATCAAGATCATTGTGATAGGAGGGAATGAGAAGAGTTTTTGTTTTGTATTAATATTTTTAACACTATTAAATAGAAGAGCAAGGAACTCTCCCCATTAATACCCATTTCTTTATAGTCTACTATGAACCTTAACCTATGGGATTAATCATGTTGCATTTTGGTTAGTTGGGTATAGAAGTAATGAATTTATATATTTTAATTATGATAACTTTTATATAGTGCACTATTTATAGAGGAATAGTAGATTCTGCCTCTCTTCTTAAAAGGCATGTTTTATCCCAGTGATTATTTTTCAAACTCTCATTGTGATTTAATTATTTATGTATTAAAAATTTTAAGCTAAGAAAGCGTGATAATATGAAGTCACTATATGATTGCATATAATTCAGTAATAGGAACTTTCCCTTTGGTATTCTGGTTTAGGACTTGTTCAGGTGTGTGGAAATTAAAATTACATTACTGAGATACATTCTCTGTCTCTAAAGAGAATGGAAATTTGTATAGTATTTGATAGAAATTGAAAAATGAGCCTAGAATAAGAGTTCAAATAACAGAATTCAGAGATTCCCTATAATCATTTTCCTCTGAATAAGTTATTTTGTAGTTCAATACTGTTGTATTGAGTTAACTAATCACCAAGAGTCCTGCTCAGAAGTAAGCCTGTGGATAAATTAGATGTATACCTTGGAGAAATATGAGAAACAGTCATTTTATGCCATTTACCCTCAAATTATATTTAGCTTTGTTCTAAAAGGACCATTCCTGTAGTCTGTTAGAAATAGTAAAAGGAAATTAGTGTACACTTAATAGTTGCAAAGTAATTTTAAAGATGCATCTTTTTTCAAAAAGAGGAATTTATTAATGATCGGATTCTACACTGAGTAAATTCAGTGCATCCATGTATGTTTTGATAGTGCTGCTTTTTTCTTTTTTCTTTTCCATACATTTTTTTCTTGGGGTTTTGGATTGTCTTCATTCAAGGAGACCTGGGCAGATTCCTTTTGGCTGTTTTCTGTTTCTTCCTCCTCCCCTCTGCTGCCTCCCTCCCCGCCTCTCCCCTCCCTCTCTCTCCCCTCTCTCTCCTTCTTCCCCTCCCTCAGGTCAATATGGGGTCGCAATGAAATAAACAGAGGCTGTTTTCCTCCTTTTTACTTTTTGACTCTTATTTGTTTCACATACTTTTTTTTTTTATTCAAATGACAGTTAAGTGCCATCTTAATATCATTAGTGGGAAGAAAAAGGATCAAGTAGAGAGTTTTTAAACAAAATGAATTAATTCAGATTTATTCATTTCTATTAAGTCAGTCATTACTTTCTTTAAAGTACACAGCTATCTCTTAGCCTTCCCTACTTCCCTCCCACGTCTCCTCCTCTCTTACACTGTAGATACTACCCCACCTTGTGTGACTGAACAATACAGGATTTACAGTTTGAAGTATTTCAGTTCTTAAAATTATTTGAATTGATACGATTGTTGAAACACTAAGCTGCATAGATCTTAGAAGAGTTAAAAAATTTTCTATTTTTTTTGGGGGGGGTGGATGAGAATAGTTTGTATTGGTAGAAACTTATTTTATTACAGTGGGTCCTAGGTATTGAAGCTTGTCCATTAAGTTAATTTTCATCTCGCTATATTTACATCTATTTACATGGCAATATGAAGTCTTAATATTTCCCTTTACATTTCTTTAATTTATGAAGATCCTCATTTTATCTCTTTATATCCTCAAGTCTGGGATTTACCATTGAGACGGTCTGACAAATTGTTACTTTAGAATAAATAATCAGTTGATTTTCTAAATTCGTTAATTTTGCTTATACATAAAGATTTGGATCTCAGCAACAAGGATTCATCTTGCTTAGTCGAGTCCCTGTCATTCATTTGAAATATTGCTTATTCTATCTAGAATAAAGAATTCCTTCTTAAATCTTTCAAATATTGTACTTGACAGAATAACTATCTAACCCTAGAATACTGTCTAGCCACGTAATATAGACTACTCCTGAATATAAGCTTTATGTACTAGAATTATGCTTATTTAGAATTATTTTAGAATAGAATTATGATTATTTTAGAATTTGTTCTCTGTTATGTAACAAGGTCATAGGTCTCTTAAATGTGACTTGAAATATTTTTGTAATGAAAATGTTACTAATTGAGTAAAGACTTATTAACTGAATAGAAAGAAGAATATTCTAATAAATGTTAGGCACATGATTTAGAAAAGCTTTACTTATAGTCGTATCTTGCTCTTCTATTAATCATTTTACTCTAGTGATAATTTAGGTGTGATTAATTTCTATATAGAATGATTAAGATAATGCGAAGATACCTATGCATGACACATAGCAGGTGTTCAATAAATATATTAATGTGTCTTCTTAGATTCAACTTCATTTAGCAAGAGAATTTAAGTAAATCTTGACTGATAATTTTTCAAATTTTTTTTGAAGAAATTTTGAAGTGCTGAAAGAAAGGCATGCATATAGCATGAGAAATATTTCAAGAGAATATTTTTCAAATTTGTGAAATATTAGTGTCTATAGCTTTAAAAAATGTGAATATATTACTTTCAATTTCCTTTAGATGCCATAGCTAAACAGCTCTCATTTTCTCCTTTAAAATATTTTTCTCTAATTAAAAATATTTAATAGATTTTTTCCTTGAGACATCATTGATATTGTTAAATATGCATAGATTTACTTAGCAATTTCCTTTGACCTCATTTGTATTAAGTTTTTATTAATGGACTAAACTACTTTTTAAAATAATAGGATTGTTAGGTAAGAAGGGGCCCCTTTTAGTTTGTTCTGATGGAATCCTTAAGAACAGCAGAAAAGTCAGAAGTTTGCATGACATTTAATTTCCTTTCCTTTACCCTTCCTAACATAGTATATGTTCTGTTGAAAGTTAGTTCCCCAAAGAAATCTGAGCAGATAACTTGCAGCTCCCCCCAACCCCCACTTCTGGCTTTGTAAAAATGTGTTAAGCATATTTGAGATTATGGGGCCTGAAGTAGTCGAGTATATTTCAGAGGTAGTGCTTGAGAAATGGTATCTTTGTTTTAAAACTCTGCCTCGTATTTGCATGCCATAAATTATCTCTCCTACAGTAGAAGAATTATGAAGAGAATCTTCTTATTCGTGGTGAGCTAAACCTTTCAGAGTTTTAGAATTAAACTACAGAGTCCCTTAAGAAATGACATATAGTATAGTATAGGAAATATAGTCAATAATATTGTAATAACTATATATGGTGCCAGATGGGTACTAGACTTATCTGGGGGATCACTTTGTAAATTATATAAATGTCTAACCACTATGCTGCATACCTGAAACTAATATAAAATAATATTGAATGTCAACTCTAATTGAAAAAGTAAAAAAGAGAAGGGAAGAAATGACAAGTTAAATGCTTATCTATTTAACTGTGTATTATTATTTGAGAAATTAGTTTGGACACATAAACAGAATAGAGAATTAGAAATTAATTTGTTTTCATTCAAGTAGTTTTTCCTTTCAAGTTTGTCTTTCATGCTCTATACAAGGGAAGGGTTATCATCTAAATTTTAGTTATAACGTTTAGTTTAATGTTTACCTGAGTGTGTTTAAAACAGGACTCTGACAAAATAAACAGTAAATTGATTAAATCAACTTCAGTTGTGGTAGAGATCATGATGGTTCAGTTGCTGGTGGGCTTCAACTCCAGGCATTTAGGCAAATGTTAATCGATGATGAGCCATATTAAATAGAAGGGAAAATAGTGATTTAAACCCAACTATTTTAAATTTAAGTATGTTTTTCAGAGAAATATGCTACTGTAGTACAATTAAGTCTTGGTTGTGCTGTGATATTTAAGTTGCCACTGAATATGGGAAGGGAAATCTTAGATCGTTGTCTTTTAGACTGTTAACTTTGTATCATTAATTAAACTTTTGAAAGTTGTGGGATAAATCAAATGCTTTTCTAAGGAAACAAGAAACAGTATTAATGAGCAACAACCCCATAATTATCCTTCTGAGTACATAACAGGGACACATTCATGTCTTTTCTTTGCGCAATAACTTCAACAAAGAAGTATTTTTAAACTGATCATTAATTTTATGACCACAGAAATGAGATGCAAAATTTATGCTGTTGTCATTGGCACAGGCTCAAGGCACCACTGACATTATGTGTGATTGTAATAGAATGGCTGCCAACTAATGATTCTGTAGACATTTCATTTGAGCGTGCTTTTCTTTTAGATGTCTGATTAGGCTGTAATGCTTTCAATTATGTCTGTAAATTGTATTGGATACGTTTACCTGATGCCCATCGTTGCTTTGGAGTTCAGTTTTCTATTACATAAACACAAGTTGAACATTTTCCTTTTAATTTACAGAAGTCTTTGTAGGTATAGCTGCAAATACTCAGTCCCTGGGGAGAAAAAAAAAAATTGCTTTGCCCTACTCAACAGCGACCCCTGTGTTTAATTAAAGCTCCTTATAATACAGCAGCTCTTTATTGGGTTGAAAAAAATAATTAGAGAGGGAGGAAAAGGGATGGATCATCACTGAAACAACAGTAAAACGAAGAAGACCATTTTGAAAAATGATGTGTCCCTTCAACTTAATGTGGGTTAAAAAGGGAATAACCCTGTGAAATTCCACAGAGATTTGTCTTTACTTTCTGAGTTAATTCAAGGAAATCTTAAAAAAAAAAAAAAGGAAGAATTGAGTCTAGTAGCAGTACTTAATTTCTTTTGTCTTAGATAAATATAAATACCACACTAATTTTTAAAAAAAAAATATTTGAAATGAGCTGCAGTTCTTAGAATGAGTAAGTTGAAGATAAATCCAAACATTTTTTTTTTTTTTGAAAAAACAAAAACCACAGAGGTTTTTAGCATGTGGGTGACCAATTCGTATAGAATATTTTTAATTCATACTAAGTATTATTGAATTTATAACTTCAATTGATTTTTTGCTATGTAAATATAGATTGGTGTGTGCATGTGTGTGTATATACATGGACATACATATAAAATACATAGTGGATATTGTCAAAGGATAAAAAACTAATTCTGATTTTCAAAACTTTTTAAGTTTTAATTTTTTCTGCTTATTTCCACATAGAGTTTAATTGATTTAAGCCTGAGCATCTGAATATTTTTCAAAATTCTTTTTATATATTCATTGGTTTTATTGTTGTATTTTTATATTCATAATAGTGTAATATGCTAAGTGTTAGGTTCTGATGATGTATTTGAAGTACCCTAATACTTTTTTTTACAGCAAGATTTATTTTATACCTCATGATATGAAATATCCTTAGAAAATCCACTTTATAAAAACTTTATTAAGGATATAAGAATACTCTTACAACTAAGAGCAACTGAGAATTTTGTGGTCTTTACTACTACATATTCAATGAGCCATCATTCCATGTCGAAATGTATTTTTACTAGCATTTTTTGAGGTTCTCTCTTATCTCATGTTTTAAGTTAGAGCATTGTTCTTTCCATAAAAGCAAAATTGTAAGGGATCATCGAATGTTCTGAAAAATCCTTTGAATATCTCATAAGAAAGAGAAATTAAGATCTGAAGAATGAGTAGTATTCGTATATGTTCCTTGTAATTTTAATTGGGGAAGATACATCATCATGTATGGGTGCACCTACTAGTTGGATCTCTAAGGACAATAAGATAGTCATCTCTTCTGCTCTTATTGTTTGATGGGAGATATTCCCATCTTTCCTTTCAGGATAAGGATGACAAATGCTGATGAACTATTACAGTTATAAGGAAATAGAGATGAATATTGATTTTTTATTACTTTGATAATGTTGTCTTGAAAGAGGCTATTTCCTCTACCAAAAACATGGTGAAAAGTAGGGTGCTACCCATCAAATGGGTGTCAGAGGATACAGAGATCATTTTGAAGAGACTAGGAGCTTTAATTTGGATCTACTCAGCAACTATGATCTAAAAGTAACACTGTAGGTACTCTAGGGTTCCCGTGGAGGTTTTCGCCATGTTTTTTGGGTAATCCCTAAGGTGGCTGGTTTTCTCTTGAATTGTTAGCAGGTAACTAGAATTGTAAACAGATAATTGATCTAGTATTAAGTATATATTTTTCTTTGTTGTTGAATATAGGTGAAAAATGAGTGTTTATTTATAACTCAGCTAGCAAATATCTAATTCACTCTTTTCTCAAAAAGAAAATTATTCTAAATGAGTATGTGAGAAAAACCCAAACCACAAGATTTAACTGTGGGGATTAAATGACTTCAAACCAACCATCCATCCATCCATCCATCCTAGGATTTGTAAATCATGTAGAAAACTGGCTAGGATATTAAAACTGGCTAGAGCATTTTACAATAGATTAAAAATACTCAATTTCATTTCAAGAACAGGAAACGTATATGGGAAAAGCTGCTTTATAACTCATATAAACCTTTTAAATTCAAACAAGGTTATTTACAAACTAGACACCTTCAATTTTCATTTAGTAGTATGTTACCATTTTTAATCTACTCAAATGTTATCCTGTGATTTTTAATGAAAACATGTTCATATGACTTTGAATGATCCATTTCTCATCATAATTTTTTAAACACTGACTAGGTAAATTGAATTATTTTCTCAGTTGTGCTTCCCATGGTGGGTTTTTTTTGTTTTTTTTTTTGTCATTTGGATCTGTTTGCTTGTTTTGGATATACACTGTTTTACCTTGCTTTTACTTTTTTCGTATTTATCTTTGTAGAGACCATCATAATTTTAGAATTTGTACTCTTTTGTACCAGAAATAAGCAGGAACATACTGACCTTCAAAAACTTTATCTAAATTATAGCGGATATACATTAAAATAGGACTAAGTTTGTTAGGAAAATTTACCTCTTCTGAAAAAGTAACTTTTTTAAGATGACTAAATTATGAAAGGCTTTTTTCTGATTCTTTTATAGGTGATACAGAAGATGGGGAAGAATATGATGACCCTTTTGCTGGGCCTCCAGACACTATTTCTTTAGCCTCTGAAAGATATGATAAAGATGATGAAGCCCCCTCTGATGGTATGTGATATCTTCCCATAGAATATACCTCTTGACACTCTAACACAAAACAATGCAGTATGCAGAGGTGGTGGCCTTGTCAGAAAGCAGATAAATGCAGAGGCTTCAGTTAACTTATCTTTACCAGAACCTTTTAAGGAACAGAAGAGCTCTCTCTAGTGGTTTTCCTAAGTATGTAGTTCTTCCTTTTCCTGGGAAATATTTTTTACTAGAATTTTTAGAAGAGTGCTCGCATCACTGTATGAATATTATTGGTAAGTTTGTTGGTTAATTTAATATTATCAGATTCTTGCTTAATTTTATTATGCTGCTAATGGCTTGTTGTATTATTTATTTTATAAATAATGAAAAGGATTTTGATCTTTTTTCCTGCAAACTTCATATATAATGAATTCATAAAATATTAAATCAATTATTCCTACATTGTTTCTCACATTGAGACAGGTTTTCATCAAATGCTTCTTTTAATACACATTTTCATTTTTCTGATTGTCACCTAAAAATGGCCCACATTATGTAGTTGTATTATAGTGCTTTGTATTAATTGAGTTAGCAGTAAAGTTGATTGTTTATCTCAGTAATTTTTAAAAACTTACCAAAGTTATGAAACTTGTTTTTAGTGTACTGTGTACTTTCTCTGTTATAGGCAGTTGAGTGCATCTGCATTATAGAGCCCTTGTAAGGGTGATATGTAGTTATAAACTAAGAATGTGTATCGATAAATTAGCCATGCATATTAATTTGTGGCACTCAAAGTTTCACATAGACATAGAAATGAATGATGCCTTCTGCCACTATATGATGATCAAACTGTGCAGTTCCATCTCTAAATACAACTGCCGAATGAAAATA
Organism: Pteropus medius; assembly: GCF_902729225.1. Classification (NCBI taxonomy): domain Eukaryota; kingdom Metazoa; phylum Chordata; class Mammalia; order Chiroptera; family Pteropodidae; genus Pteropus; species Pteropus medius. The sequence continues at coordinate 13,817,634 of NW_024342467.1, read as the reverse complement.
TGCTTCCTGCAACAGAGCACTCCACATTTTATGTTATCCAGATTATTCCCTTTGGAAACATAAATTGCTTTTATGAGGTATAAAATTATGTCTATTGCAGAACAGGGATAAGTCAAGGCCATGCATAAGTGATAAACATCCTAACCACTGATTCGGAACAACACAATCTTTTCTTTATATTCAGAACTTTGTACAATGTGTAGCAATAATAATCATATCCATTTTATGTTGAATTTTACATTTTAGCAAACATTTAATTCCTGTTTTTAAAGGAAAGGATTTCTTTCTCTTCTATTTCCTATCTATTTTTTAAAAAAGATGCGCATTCTTCAGTCACACCTACTATGCAGAAGAGAGCATTACCCTTTGTAACCTGATCTTCAAAAGCATTTCTACTCGAAAGTGTTTTATAAACTATGAATTAATATTTTCAGGCAAACAGCTAATTATTACTTGAGGAACTATTTTTCAGACACATTACAATGATTTGTTTTGCTTCTCTTTAAAATGTTGGTAGATGGAAATTAGTATGTGTGTCTGTATACATATACAGAGGCAGAATGTTTATATTCAGCAGCATATAAATATACATATACACACACATGGAATACTTATTGTTAAATGCATAGTTATACTTATTGTTAAATGCATTATCTTTTTATAATTAATATGTCATTAGGCTGAAGTCACATAATGAAGGAAATAGAATATATACTCGAGGTTTCTAAAAATAGCATAAATATTTTGATGTACAAGTGAACATTATATGCATTCTTAAAAAAAATTGCAACTTAAGAAATCCAGCAATTAAAATCTATGAGAGCCGGTGCTTTGTTAGAGAACATGAATTGTTATTATATTATCATGCATTTACATGATTATTATATTTTCTTTTTTATGAATAAATAATTTATATGTTTATTTTCATAACCAAATAGACAGGAAATACATTAATAACATGAAAAAGATTTATTGTTAAAAGGTTAATTTATCAATATTTTGGTATTATTTAATAATATGTTTAAAATTTATTTTTTGTTATATATTGGTGCATTTCCATTAGTGTTCACATAAGCAATTCTTAAGTGGATTGAAAATTTAACTTTTATTATTCATTTTTGGTGTGTAAGTATTATCATTATCGATAGTTTTATATTTTCTAAGAATATTATAAATTAATTTTAAGACTTGGACTTTTAATTCCTACTCTAAAATATCATCTAGTCATATCAGTTTTCCTTCCTGCAGCTTAGATTTTGTATCTGTTCTTTCCCTTGCTGAATAAATTTTCCTTCATTATGTGACTTCAGCCTAATGACATATTAATTATAAAAAGATAATGCATTTAACAATAAGTATAACTAAATTAGCACAGGTCACCCAAAGGCCTTTTGTCAAATCAGATTGTTGTTTTGTCCTTTTGACTTTTACCTTATGGTAGGCACTAACAAAGTATCTGAACTTTGATGGATTATAAACTCTAAATATGATATGTATTTTTCATAATGCTAATGTAATTTCAAGGTACTGAAAAGGTCAAACCTGCACATCTCTGTGTGCATTCTAAGTCTGTCTTTTCCTTTAATATTTCTTTTTCTCTGTTCCTCTGGTTCAAAAGTTCACTCAGTTCCCAAATGGCTACCTAATTTTCCAGTTATTCCCTCAAGCCATATGTGTTTTGGTTTCTTTATGGTTTATTAGGTACCGTAGGAAAGTAGCATAAGTTATATCTTCTAATGAAATTCAAGCACACTTCAGTGATGCTTCGACTTGATTGCTGATAGCAATTAAATCACAGCCAAGGAGAATAACACATAATCTCACAAGGTCCAGACACCCTATAGAAATTGAAAGAGGATAAAAACAGAAAACAAAAACAAAGTCTCCCAGCCCTGCCAGACATGCTGTTTCCAGCCTGCCTTTTTTTTTTCCCCCCATTGGCCAACTGCCTGATTGATAGCAAAATCATAACTTGCTGCATGCTAACAGGCAGAGTTCACTTGTAGGTTATTGTGAGCTGATAAAGGGTTAGATGGAGTTTTGATTTTCACATTGGACCTTGGTACACCAGATTAATGGAATTTCAATGAGAGACTAGAGTAGCCACAGCTTTGTCAGAGAAACAGATGGAGATTCTATAGTCATGTCTACTCATTAATACCAGTTGTCTGAAAGGTGTGCTGCTTCTCTATACAAAAGAGTTGATATAATTGATTTTTGAGTAGTGCATTGAAAAAAAGTACCTTATTGATGACTAGAATTGTAACATAGATGGTGACAGATTTTTGTACAGTTTGTAGCTTAAAAAATATTGTACTTTGTAATTTTTTCTTCTCTTTCTTTGGATATGCTTTTTATTTTCTTTTTTTGAGGAGAAATGGATTTTAAGACCAGAAGCAAAAAAGGAGAAAATGACATGCTAAATTACCTTTTAAGAAAAAGAGTAAGAGCATGTATTTTATTTATCAATGTTTGCTGTTAGTTTTATTTCGATATGGTAATATTTATTACAAAGTCAGAGATTTCATTTTATTAGATTTGTGCTTTATTTTTTTCTGGAAAATTTAAGACAAATCATAAAGAGTTCTAGACAATTATAGATCACTGTCAGAAATTTTATGCCATTGTGTGTCTAGATATATTGAAGTGTTAATATAAATGGGGCATGTCAGTAATCAGATGAAATTAGAGACAATGAAACTCAAAACCTTAAAGAAGGATATTCCATACCATACACATGAGAACGTTTGTTTGGGCATAAGGTGGTAGATGCAGGTAGCCTTTCGATGCTATGTAATGACTTGGGTTTTCATTTTTCTATTTTGAAACCATTTATTTATTTATTTTTATCATTTGTGAAAGAAAGCTTCTAACCATGTAACATTGTGGAAAGTCCCTGAGGTCAGGGGAAAGGATTTAGTGAGCTAGAAGACATATCGGTTCTGCCCGTCGATGATAGGTCGAAGGATCCCAGTGGACATTTGTTACAAATCTGATTCAGTCCTAAACCATAATCACTTTGTGGATAAGAATCTGGAACCTCTAGGGTATGAATATCGGAAGGTTAAAATGAAGCTTAAAGAGGTAAAACAGTCACTTTTGTCCAGGTATCTTCCTAACTAAAAATTCCCAAGTAACTCAGGTTACTGAAAACCGTGGGTATTTCAAGGACATAGGTTTATGTAAAAAATATTGATTTAGGAATGGAACTATTTTTTAAAGCTTGGAGATTAAGAAAAAAGCTGTTTTCATCATAGTGTATAATAGTAAATAATGATTTTCTTCTTTTTTCATGTACTTTTCTTTGAGAAAATCTAGTATATGAAAATTTGGATTTATAAGATATACAAATCACTTATTCCAAAGGATTGCTTTAAAAAGGATTATCTCCAGGATGCCTGTAAATAGTGAATTTTCACAATGCAAGTGTTTTTCTATAATGGTATTATATGGTTTTCGATACTTAAAATCATATTTTTTATTTTATTCTGAGAATTTATAGTAGTGTGCAACTTGCACATATCTTTGTGTATATAGCACATATCATTATTGGGGTTTTTTTTTTTTTTTTACTTTTTAAAAATTTCAATATACCAATTGCTAGCTTGTGTGTGTTACAGCAGTAGAAGAACAATGATTCTCTTAGTCCTTCTGTAATGTGTATAGCATAGCTTCAAGTACTTTGGTAGAAATGAGGGATTATAGTTTGGGGAAATGATAAAAAGTAGAACACATGTTTTTAACACTCAAGATATATGTTGTGTGATCGGAGATATAAAGTACACAGATGTGAAATATTTTTGTGCTACAAAGCTATATATGAATAAATAAAAACACATAGCCATTGAGAATCATCTTTCTAAGTTTTATGCCATCGAATGGGAAAATATATCAAAATAAAACAATATGAGCAAATAAGACTATAACAAAGTAGGTTAGATAAGAAATATTACAAGGGTAATAAAACTCAACATTATGAAAAATAATGCACCTTTAATACAGTAAATTAGCAGTTATATATATACAGAGTATATAAAGAAGGGAGCAAGATGCCTTGTCAGAGCAGTGGAGAATTCAATGATGAATAAGATAAAGTTACTCTTTTCAAGAGATGTAATTTAGATGGAAAGAAGACAGTCACCTAAAATAAGGTAATTAGCAATCTAAGTTTTAGCAAGACAGATTTCAAAAATAGTAACTAGCATGTGTTGTAATAATTGATTTGGTCTATACTAAGGCAAATAATTGATTGCATTGATTTTCTTTCTTAATTTGTTGACTGAGTCAGTCGTATGTTTTGGCATCACGTTGAATAAACCAAAGCATAAACTTTATGCTGTGTTCTGAGAGGTCGTGGAATAAATTGGGGTGGGATGGGGGAACGGCTTTTATTTAACTGAGTTTTCCATGGTTCCTGAGATTTGCCGGAGAGAAGATGGGAAAAGATACAGAACATTTGAAGTGGAAATCCACAAACCAGGTTTCATACTGAGTGGTAATAATTTTGTTATCAAGGCCGAGTCACTTAACCTTTCTGGATTGTATTTTCTGTCTTGTGAAATGAAGAGTTTGGACCAGGCGATTGCTTAGAAGTTCCTTAGATCTCTAAATGCTTGTGTCCACATTTCAGAATTAGTAAATTTTATGGTGACACAGAGGTGATTTGCCTGGAGAGGGGGTAATAACCAGAGATGATGCTGAACAGGAAGGAATGGGAGGGATCTGAGAAGTATGTGCATAGTGGGCAGGCTGGAGTTTCCCTTTGATTTGGCTGGCAGTCACTAAGAAGTTCCTGAAGCAATGTACTGATGTGATGGATGCAGATTAGAGGGAGGTCGTCCTGGCAGTTTAAACGTGAGATGAATTAAGGCAGAGACCATCTAGTGGCAGCAAGCTAAATGCGCTGCTGCTGCATTATTTATTTTTAATGTTGACAGCCTCTCTGCGAGGTAGATATTTCCACTGTTTGACAATTGAAGAATCTCAGGGATAGAGAGGTTTAAATGATTTGCCCAAGGTCACGTAGCTACTATGTGGCACAACTGAAATTTGAATTCATGTCTGTGTGACTCCAAGGACAATGCTCTGCCCTCAAAACCACTGTATGCTGCCTCTTCCCCAGCTAGGATACTGTTGCTTTTGGTTCAGGGACTATCAATGAGCCAGGGTTAGAGGAGTGGACATTGCATTGAAAAGGAATGGTTTTTCTAGCCCCCTTCTACTCAAAGTATGGTCGGCAGGCAGACCAACAGCATGGATGTCACCTGGGAGCTTGTTAGAAATGCTGCATCTCTGTTCCCACCCAGACCTGCTGAGTCTGAATTAGCATTTTAACAAGATCCCCAGATACACATAAAAGTTTGAGAAGCCCTGTCCTAGAGGCATTTATCATGTTGGGCCTTGCAGCTGAAGAGAAGAATGAGCGAGACCATGTGGTTGCACTTGGGCTGCATGTGCAGATGTGTGACCAGGCATGGCACTAGGCAGTGCCTTGAAGTAGGTAACAAACATCCTTCTATGTGTACGCCTACTTTAACCTCCAGCACTCTTCTGTGGTCCCTAATGCTGTGGCTTCCTTGACCGCACAGGGCCCCTTCCCGAGACTGCTGTCTGTGGATAGTTGTCCCATTTTTGAACCTGTTTTTAGCGTCTCTTCCCTCGCAACTCAAACTCAGGGCTAAGTGCATTGGAAAGGCTCTGACAAATTACTCCCAGAAATATTTGCAGGGCAATAGGGGCAATGCCTTAACCTGAGGGAGTTCAAGCCCCACTCAGATATCTTAGGTATCAGCCCCAGGTCAGTGGAAAGGTGTTTTCGGCTGTTGCAGAGCATCGTATCTCATAAGATTTAGGCACATAGCAGATTTCTCTTTCTTGCTGTATATAGGTGGATTTGGCCTGTGGTATTTGTTTGGAGAAGTTGCAATGTATAGCTTCCTGTTCTCAGTTGTATTTCCTGTTTGCAGTGTCAATCCTGTTTGAGCAAAAGTGAATTTAGTGTTTGAATATTGAAAAACAAAGGTTCTTTAAGACACTGGGATGACCCATTTGACTGTAGGGGAAGGCATGCTAGCCTGGCACGGGATTCTGAAGAGAGCTTCCTTCCTTTGAAACTGAGACCTTAGAGGTGGCCGTGCTGGGGGCTGGGGTAGCATCTTTAAGGATGGAAAGGGGATGCAACAATCTTCAATTAATATTTATTGAGAAATAAGTCTGACACTGAACTAGATTTTTTTCAGAATCAGATTATTTCCTTTAATTGGCTCAAATCTACTCTCTGAGGGAGGCATTTCCCCTATTTTGCTATTGTGGAGACCGAGCCTCAGAAAGGTTTAGGTCTCTTGACCAGGATGTCCAACGTATAAGTAGGCAACTTCAACTTCTCTGGTCTTTCTGTGCCATGCTACTTAAAAATTAGACTAGTTTCTTTTTCTAATTACGAGAGACATGCCTATGGTTAAAAATTAAAAAGAACAGAATAGTATTCAATAAAAGGTAAAGCCTTCTTTTCCACCAGACCTTAACCACTAAGTCTACTTCCCACAGGCAGCCACCTGGTACAGTTTCTTCTGTAGTTACCGTAATAAATTTGGACACTGTCTTTCCAGTTCTTGTTTGATCAACCTTGAGCAGTATTTGTTGACGCCCTCTTTACTCACGCGTGTGGTTCCTCACACAGCCTGTCCCACTTCTGCCTCCTGATATTGTGTTCTTTTATTTTCAGTTCCTTTTGTGTTTGCTTTTGACTTAAGTAATGTTCTTATTTTGTAGTGTGCCAACCTCAGACAGTGCCCGTTGACTCTTTGTTATAAACTATGTGCAAATTAGTGTGCCTTCCCTCTCTCTTCCCACTCCTCAACTCCGATTTTGTTAATTAAACTATTTTTGTATTGAGGTTTATAACACTTGTATTAGATTCTCTACCTCTAACTTTTAGTTGACTGTGCTTTGTCTACAAGTTGGATTTTAAACATTGGTCCTTTTCATTCCTGTTTATTGGTTTTCCTCACATGTCTGTAGAGCCCTGGCTGTTGATGCATCCCCATGAGTGAAGGACCCAGGACCCGGTTGAACACTTTGTGTGGGTTCCTTTGCTGTTGCATGTCCACTGCCCTGAGAGGCTTCCCCCATCACTGAAGGTCTGATAGGGGGCTGTGAGCAGAGTGGGCCTGGCCTGCTCGGAGGCAGCCTGCTTACCAGGCATCCTAGTGAGGAGTGAAGAGGCAGACCGGGACCCCCACAGCTGTCAAAATAAGTCAGATGTACTTGGGGGAGGGTGAGTGCTTTTATTTCATGTCTAGTTAACAGTTTTTTTAACCCCTTGCATCCTTTTTTTGGTGTTGAGTGGGACAGTCTGGAACTGTTGAAGCTCTGCTCAGCTTCTCTCCCAGGTTCACTGTCGTCTTCCCTGGGAGCTGACCTCAGAGAGCTGGTGCACTCTGTTTAGAGAGTAGAGTTCGGGATTTAGTTTGAGCACAGATGCCTTTACCGCCAGCCGCTTCAGAAGGTGGACCCAATAGTTCTAGCTGCTTTGATCACAGTTCTTGAATGCGTGACCCTCTTTACCATTCGTCACTCTGCTTGCAGCAAACTAGTAATTATCTAGAAATATATGAAAAGAGCTTAAGTGAGCCTTAGCTTGCCCTTCTCTTTCTAGTTTCATTCCTTTTGGAGCAAATATGGGATGAGACCTACTTCAGTCACTCTAAAAGTGAAACATGGTAATTGGAACAGGTTCTACAATGATGATACTGCCTGGGTACAAATGTTGACCTCTTCATTACTTATCTCTGTGACCTCTGGCAAGTTGCTTAAGCTATTTGAGTTTCTTCATCTATGAATGAGGATAAAATACACCACCCCTACCCTATGGCTATTATGAGTATTGAACAGGATAAAGCACATAAAATGGTTAGAATACTTCCTGGTCCATCATAAGGATGTACTAAATGCAAGGTATTATTGTTATCCAGCTTATTTTGGGGATTACCTTAAATAAATGTTTCTTTCTGTGTTTGACCCAGCTGTCGTCTGAGATAGCTCTTCTGTTTTCACTGGCTAAGGTGGATTTTGTAGGATTTGCAGTTGGAAGTTTTAGAGATTCAAAATACATGATCATTTTATATATTGAGTATTCTATATTGAAAACTGTTAGTGGTACTTTTCTGTAGGAAGTTAATCATGCTGTTTCCCAAAACCATTCTACTTCTCTGTGCCTTAGCTTTTCTCTATTGAGTAAATAATGAGAATATGAAAATAAAGAAATTGTATACCTGGAAAAATTTTGTGGATTGGCATCATGAGCCCATGAAAGGAGTCACTCATTTTATACATGAGCTCAATAGCCAGAGTCTAAAAAATTTGCGACCTTTTGAGAGTATTTGAATGAATTTGAACTCTATTAGAAGACTTATAAAACTATATATGGGAAAAACTGGGGAACAAAGTGGCCCCAAATTGTTAAGAAACAAGGATGCAAATTAATGTCTCATTAGTCTCATTCAAGAGCCAAATGGGATAATGTTGAAGACAAAAACAGGTCTAAACAGAAAGAAGAATGCACACAACTCAAAATTCAGGGTTGGAGAGTCATTAGTAACAAATAAATGCTCTATTAATAAATAAACCCACAATGGGTTAAGGCAAAAATTGTTTTTATTTTTACAAGATTACACATGGGATACAGTATTTGCTATCTGTTTACCAAAATATTTTTTCAATCTTAGAGTTGATACCAGTGTTCTTGCTTCAATACTTGAGGGAAGAATGGATACAGCATGATATAGATTTTAAAATAATATAGATACTAGAAGAAAATGCCTCTGCAAGGAAGGTGTAAGAATCAACTTGAGTAAATTATTTTCTTGAGGAGCTTTTTCTCTACATATGAGAAGCAACTTGTATAGAATTGGGCTAAGATTAAAGCAATTCCTTTATAAAACCTTCTGAAATTATGGCTTTTTGAGAACATATGCACTTACTGGGGTAAAGGATGACTTTGATTTTACAGAGTTCAACAGTTTGGGGATAGAGTCTAGGGTTCTTATTCTTTTTATAATAATAGCTTTATTAAGGTATAATTAACCATAGAATTTAGCCATTTAAAGTATACAGTTCAGTAGTTTTTAAAATATTCAAAGAGTTGTGCAAGCATCATCTCAATCAATGTTTTAGAACATTTTATTGCAAAACAGAAACTCTGTACCATGAACAGTCATTCTCCATTTTCTCCAGCTCTGACCCCATCCCCGTCTCATGGGCTGAGGCAATCATGAATCAACTTTTTGTCTCCATAGATTTGCCTTATCTGGATATTTCATGTAAATGGAGTCACATAATATATGGCCTTTCTGTGTCTGGCTTCTTTTGCTTAACATAATGTTGTCAAGGTTCATCCGTGTTGTAGCATACATCAGTACTTCATTCCCTTTTGTAGCCCAGTAGTGCTTTGATATTATGGAGATACCACATTTTGTTTGTCCATTCATCATTTGATGGATTTGAGTTGTTTCTTCTTTTTGGCTGTTATTAAAATGCTACAATGAACATGTGTGTACAAGTTTTTATGTGAATATATTTTCATTTCTCCTGGTTATGTACGTAGGAGTGGAATTGCTGAGTCATAGAGTAACCCTAAGTTTAACTTTTTGAGGAACTGTTTTCCAAAGCACTGTATCATTTTGTGTTCCTACCGACAATGTGTGAAGGTTTCTATTTCTCCATGTCCTCTTCAACACTTGTTATTGTCTGTCTGTATTTTAACCACTCTTGTCGGTGTTCAGTGGTGTCTCATTGTGGTTTTGATTTGCATTTTTCTGATGACTAATGATATCGATCATCTTTTCATGATTGGCCACTTGTATATCTATGAAGAATGCCTGCTCCGATCCTTTTTCCATTTTTCAATTGGACTGTCTTTTTATTGTTAAGTTCTAAGAGTTCTTCATATATTCTAGCTACCAGTCTCTTATCAGATATATGATTTGTAAATATTTTCTCCAGTTCCGTGGATAGTAATTTCGTTTTCTTGATGGTGTTCTTTGAAGCATAAAAGTTTTTAATTTTGATAAAGTCTAATTTGTTTATGTTTTCTTTTGTTGCTTGTACTTTTGGATTCATGTCTAAGAACCTATTACCTAATTAAAGATTCTTAAGGTGTTCATACTTGAGGCTAAGTTATTTCTCAAAATAATGAGTTCTTTTACTCTAAAGAATTGTGAGATTAATATACTAATTAAAATAAGGACATAGTCTAGCCCACCTTTAATGTAATTGTTGCTTAGTGCATTAAAAAAATGGCAAAAAGTAATTTTGTTACTGTACCTTTTCAGCTCAATGAATTCTTGAATTCTGTAGCCTTTAACATCATTGATAAAAAGAATTCTTAGTTGTGTATGATATCACTCCTCTCATTTCTATCAATATCATCCATGCCTTTTGAAATGTAAATGCAGTAAGTTTTGTTACATTACAAATATAAATAAATGTATGATCACGTAGCTCTTCTGCAGGTCAGTTTTACTTTAACAAACTATTTTAGAGAACATATAGTCTAAGAAGATTATTTTGTTGATTTTCTGGCTTTTTTGGGCTACACTCTGTCTATGTTTAGTAGTAGGATTTAAGGGGGACTAGGATGATTGTCTTAGAAAAATGGTTACTATTTTTAGCTTTCAAAATGAAGATTGATTTATTTCTTTGAATTCGTCTCTGCTTCTTTGTAAGAGCATCTAGGATTTTTTTTTTTTCTCCTTATATGTCAGTCACTAAACTGAGCAGTCTTGCCAGATAAGGGCACTGAGACACAAGGAAGCCTAATGAGTTATCTGAGCAGTGCTATTCAGTGAGTAGTCTGCAGACTGGTCTGGGTCTGTGATCTATTTGTTACTGAACTGCAATGACATAAGTACAGAAATTGAGAGTAAGCACTTATAAATGTTGATAGCATTTTGACATTCCTGCATTATCCAAGTGTATGATCATTATTTTTTCTAGTAATTCATATATTGTATATATAACGTGTGTATGTATATGCACGTGTGTGTATTTTTAACCAAAATATTAATTTGTGATGTCTTGGGGGGAAAACTGGTCTTTTATCACAGCTAGAAACATTGATCTAAGGTTAGAGAGAGATTTAATTATAATAGTCTTAGAACTATTCAATTCTGATTTTTTTTGAGAGTCCTATATCTTTTTCTATATCTTCATTCATAGTTGTAGTGATGTTCTAATTTAAATATTAGGTTCATTTTAACTATAAAGAAATTTTAGTGATTCTAAATCCATATTCCTTGTCAAATATACTTTCAAGTTTCAATATCATGATCATAGACTTAATTATATAGAAAAGTAATTTCATCTCAGAGATGTGCTTTTGTGTCATTTCATTTAATGTCTCCAAAAGCTCCTCCCCATTTTTAATACCACCTGTAAGCTTTACTGTTTTGAGCATGTCCATCACACCAAAGGAGGTTGATAAAAATAGTACTTTAATATCAAAAAGTAGTAAGATGTCTTACCACGGAGAGAAAGAAATACACACTTATTTCTTTCACTGACCTGGACTTGTTTTGGTATTGGTGTTCTGGGATCTATGTTCTGGGATGTATGTATGCTTTAAACCTCTTATATATTTAGAATAGGATTTCTTTGCTAAAAGAAAGTGTGTCTTATAGGAGTTAAAGAATTGATTTTTTTAAATATAAGTAATGAGAGAAGGTAACAGTGTTGTATATTTTAGGCAGAGTGCTACATGGAATAAAAATTTAATTCAACAGATTTTATTTGTTTGTTTGTTTTTTTTTAGATAAGAGAAATAAAATGATCAGTAAGACATGTCACGGCCTTTAAGGATCTTATAGCTTTGTAGAGGAAAGAGAGATGTCAAGGCAGATTGATATAATCTCTACTGTAAGACATATAAAGTGAGAAAGGAGATGATAATTATGATTGGAATGAAGACAGCCTCGATAAGGGAGATGGCATTTGAGCCAGTTATGAGAGAATAAAATGGTTTCTGATACATTAAATATGGAGATAATAGCGTTTCAGATTTGTGAAACAGCCTGGTAAAAGAATATACTGGTTAAGGCTCTTTCAGTGCATGGGACAGAAAAGAAACCCAGCCCATACCCAGCAAAAAGCAGAAAGAGGAACTTCTTGGTTTGTCTATGAGGGAAGGATAGAGCTGGAGTCTTGCTTCATGCCCACCTGGATGCAAGTGGATGTTCAAACTATAATGAATATTCTTACTCACATCCTGCTTTTCTATATGTAGCTTCCTTTAAGGTGGCCACCAGCAGCTTCTTAGGTATTTTCTACCAGTTTAGCAACCCCAGTGGAAAGAGAAATCTCTTAATAGTTGTTGCAAAAGTCCTTGGCTTGGTCATGTGCTTATTCTGAATCAGTCACTATGGTCTGGGAAGTGGGATTAGGGGCTGGGGGGTGGTAGTGTTCCAATATGACTAAAAAAATTGGGTCTGCCCAAAAAGATTAGATTAGGGCTGGGGTGGTGTGTTCAATATGACTAAAATTCATATGCCCAAAAAAGATTAGGGGATTAGGTGGTGTTTGGGTGGTAGTGTTCCAATTGGCCAGAACTGGGTCATATGCCCAAAAAAGATTGGGTGGTTGGGGAGGTGAAGTCAGCCCCATCTGAACCACATAGAGATTGGGCGAGGTGTCATTCTCTAAAGGAAAATCAAGGCACTCTTACTGATAGGAAGAAGCAATTCAGGGCAGGCACAAACAGGTATCTGCTATGAAATAGGATGTTATAAAGGTTTGACTACACTTAGATGCTGTAAAAGCATGTGTATGGAGATAGAAAATAAAGGGCCGGGGTAGACAGTATTTTCAGCAGTGGGTATTTCAAACTGATCAGAGGAGATTAATGTCATTAAAGCAGTAGGTTAAAATCATTATTTAGCTTGCTAAATTTTGAATTGATTTATAGAAAGGCCTGGAGGCCAAAAAAAGGAAAAAAATGTTGTTAATAAGGCTAACTGTCTAGACTGGTTAACTTTTTTTTTCTTTAAATCTCAAAACCTTTCTTTAGGCTTTGATTTTGCAGTTTGTGAAGTTTTTTTTTTTCTTTTAAACCTGTTTGCTGTTTGGCTATCCTATTCCTTATCTCTCTCTCTTTTTTCTTTTTAGCAGTTTAAGTATTAAAAAGATTAAATAGATGAAACAAATATTAAAACTATAAGATATTACAAATATAAAAGATTAAATAGATGAAATGAAATAATCATCTACTTTTAGCATCTACGTAAAAAGGTAGAGTTGTTTAGATTAGAACTGAAAATAAATAGAATTTTAATTATTCGAATTAGATTTTCCCTAAGAAAGCTGCCTTTTATTTTTTTTTTTAGTTCGTATGGTTTTATATACACACACACAGATTGAGGTAGTTAACAAAGATAAATATATTGCACCAAGGTTAAAAAATGAGTTCAGAAATCAAAGATAGGGAGAAGGAAGGTAGATAGGCAAACTAAAGTGAAACTAGGATTAATATTTGTATGTCAGACGCATTCCACGAGTACTCTAGACTTTTGCTAGAGATCAACCATGTACTTGGCCCTGAGTTTTTTTGTTTTTTTTTTACTAGCCAGTGCAAAGAGGGAAAACTGATCAGGTGCATGATTCATAATGTCTTTGATATAATAATAAATAAGATACTCAAGAGAAATATAGCTCTTAGTAGGACTGGAACCTAGTGAAATTTCTTTCAAGGAGGCTCAAAAAAAGGATGCCATGTGATGTGATAAATAAAACCCTCAAGAGTACATTCAATAATGCTCCGTATTTCTTCCTTTAAAGATCCCTCAACATAGGTATGTAGCATAATGCCAAAACACAGTTTAGGACAAGTCATTTAAAGCAGGGCCAAAATAACGGTCTAGATCAGGAGTTGACAATCTGTGGCCTAGAGACCAAATCAGGCCTACTGTTATTTTTATAAATAATTTTTCAATCGAACACATCCACATACTATCTATGGCTGTTGTTGTTGTTGTTGTTGTTGTTGTTGTTTCTACAACAGCAGCAGTAAGTGCAAAGCCTGGAATAGTTCCTATCTGACCCTGTACTGAAAAAGTTTGCCAACCCTTGGTTTATATATACAACTCTCTGATGGATTGGTTTAAAATTAAGATAGCCTGCCGTGTGGAGAGCAGAGGTCACAAATTACAGATTTGGCCTATAGGTGTATTTTGTTTGGTCAAATCAGCATTCGTTTTTTGAAAATTCATACCAGGACAGACAAATTCAGATTTCTTCCTTCTCTAGAATAATTGGATGATCTGGCATCACTGAGCTTGCATCGTGTTTTAATCCCAATATAAAGACAATTGTGTAGTTGAGGATCAAATGACAGATCTCTTATATTTACTACTTCAGCTCATCAGTTATCATATTTTAAAAAGGTTGATAATGGGTAAGCTACCACCATAGAAATAAATAATAAAGATCAGATAAGGCAAATAAAGTATCAGATTAGTTATTAATTATTATTAATTACCTGATAACCGTTAATTTATCAGATTAAGCAAGTAGAGATAAAGGTTGTAAGGGATGCATCATAAGACAAGTGAAAATTTAGTTTGTTGTGTGAGGGGAGCTGGGAGTGAAGAGAAAAAGAGGTTGGTGCAGTTCCAGGGAGTATAGGCCTGAGAAGACCTGACTTGGTCACCTTGATGGGAAGAGAGACAAGGGAGAGTAAGCACCCAGAAGGAACGTGAGGAGGAGCCCACGGCTGACTTTACGATTATGCCTAAGGCAAACTCCAACACTTAGATTCTTTTCTCAAGGAAATGATACTATCTATAAAGAAAAAGGGAAAGTGAGTAAGAAAGATCAAGTCTGTTGAATTTGAAGGAGTATTGAGAAGTTTAGTCAAAGATACTTAAGAGACAGTCTAAGATATGAGATAAAGATATGGAAAATCATTGATTTATTTGCCTAAACATGTTGAATGTCATGAGAAAGATAAGACTTGCCAGAGATTGTAGAAGGAGATAGATTAGGAGGTTCAGAAGAGAGACATCTGCCTCAGCTTTCCTCACAGGAAAACCAGAATTGCTGCTTTTGCTTCTAAACATATGATCCTAATTTATACAATTTTAGAAGCTATTAATGACTTTCATTCCTTAGTATGATTATATAGATATGGGAGTACATTTTATCTTGATAATTTCCTTCGGCATTCATTTGAATCCTGGTATGTTCTTAGGCTTTTCTCTTTGTTTTTATTGTCTGTTTTCCTCCTTATAATTCTGGTATTGTGTTTATTAAACTGCTCTGGTAGCTTAAACAATATTAAACAATGTTCACGATAGACCAGATATACTTCTAGTATCTGAAAACTGAATTTTCAAGGGCTTTAAAGAGGATAAATTTATGCTTCATAATGCCAAGTATCAAATTGTATTGTTGTGCTTAAGTGCACAAAGTTCAATCCTACTTTGACATTATGACTTTGGAAAGTCTTAGTTTCTTAATTTATAAAAACAATTTTAGTTTCTTAACTTATAAAAACAGTAGGGATGTTATAGTATCTCCTAGGATGGTTGTAAGGAAAAGTGCCTGACACATAGGATATGTCCATTGTTAACTGCTATTAATATTGTCACAAGATGACTAAGGGATTGGATAATTAACTTAGTTTTAGTGTATATTTTCTCTGGAATTTTAACTCATGTTTTAACCTAGGTAGTTTAAGTTGTATTAGATGATATTTCATTTAATCATTTCATATTGTGAGTAGGTAAAAGACGATAACTCTGGGGTTATTTTTTATGATTTAATATTCAACTTTTTACTATAAATATGGCAGACATCGAATGTGGTGGTTCACAGATATCACAACCTATGTTGAATTTCAGTGATCTGTTTCTTTTTTATTTGGGTGATTTGTATTTAGCTTCTTGTCTTTGTTAGATAATAGAAAAGTAGTGAAACAATAGCATATGGATTTTATCAAAATGAGCCTTAACCCTGAGAACCATTAACTGAATTATTTTGCCAGAAAGATGCCAATTTAATAAAAATGTGGATAATTTTGAAATTTCAATGACTCAGTTCTTTGGTTGGATATTTGCACACTTGATGGCCAAAAGTCCAGACATGTTGCACACTTGATGGCCAAAAATCCAGACAGGTAGTAGAGTTATATTAAGATAAAGTTACATTTTAAGTGTACTAGGTGGTAACTTTTAAGAGAACTTGTTAGAAGATCCTGTTTTATAAAAGAAAGAGTTAATTTTTGTGACAGTTATTCCCAATTTTTAAAATCATGTTTTAAAATATTTGATTTTTTCTAAAGAAGTAAACCTGTATCATATAACTATATGTTTCATAATTAAATAAAAATTAGTCTTAATATTATTGTCTTGAACTGTATCAGGTGGAATTTTGCAAAGTTGTCCTTTGGATGATAAAAATATATGAAATATAAATTAGTGTTGTTCTTTATCTGTATAATATTTGGATTTTATATAGTAGTACTCCCTTTAGTTTGAAATTATTCCCCAGTATACTTTTTTCTTGCTCTGTTTTACTACCCATTGAGCTTTTATAAGGTGTCTGTTATCATGAGCTGTTTCTTCTCTGTTGACATTATTTTAACTCCTCTACTCTTTTTGTTCTGATTTTCATCTAACATTAAAATACATTTAATGTATTTTTATGAATCTTTATGGACATAGGAGCCTCTTGACTGGTGTGAATACAGGTACATCTGCGAATCAGCTATATTCTTCTGAGAGTATAAAAACATTTTACTTTGTTACTTAGTCCAGAAATATGAGGATTGAACAGCTATTTATTTCAAAATTACGATGAGGGGATATGTCCTAAAGTTAAATGCTGATGTCCATTTTAAATTTTAACCATTTCGAACAAACTATTTGAAGTATACATACAGAGTTTTAGTTAGGAAAACTGTATGTATACTTTAGATAAGGAAAAGTGAGTTAGGTATAGTTTAGATAAAGCATATCCTCTGAGTTTAGTTTTTCCATCACTGTGGCTGTCAGTACCTACAGCAAGGATTCAGGTAGTGCATTGAGTAACTCATGTTAGCAATTCCTAGCCTATCCTTCTGCAGTATGCTAGAAAATGTATTAGAAAAGGTTTCAGTGAACATCGATCAAATTTGTGTGTACCTGTGATTTGATTAATCATTTTCTAGAAGACTTGTAAATTCGTCCTTGCTTTTATACTTACAAAATAATTAACCAAAACACTTTTTTGCTTTTTCATATTTATTTATTAATGAAATCTAATCCATCTGTCATTGATTGGTTTTTGAGACTAAATCCAAAGACCATTTGTCAGCATAACTGCTAATATATTATGTGAATCAACACATATTTATATTGTGTGATTATGTATTTTTAGGATTTAAAAAATCAACAGTCTGAATTTTTTACTTTTCATATCTTAATATTCTTAATTTTTTAACTTTATTATCTGACTGACTTAAGCTAGAGTAATACAAATCAGCTGCATATGTTCATAGGTCATGGTAAGTTAAGAAAAGGTGGTAATAAAAAAACAAAAAATCTCCTTCAGCATAAGATTTGCCAGTTGCTTCCGAGTATGTAACTGCCTTACATTTCAAAAGTAGGACTAAAACTAATATTAAATTTCTTATAATGGCGTAAGTTAACAATGTGCATTATCTTTCCCTACCATGAATTTGACTTTGAACTTATCTTGAGATGTTATTGTTTCTTTAGCATTCCTTAGATAACACAAACTGGAAAGTGTTTTTTAGTGAAAAAAAAAAACAAAACAAATTTTTTTAAATAAAATATGTAAGTCAATTATTTAGTCATGAGACCACCATAAGTAATTATTATCAAGCCATAATTCTCTGTTTGGGAAATATGCAGAATTTTAACAAATGCTGTCACTGAATATAAATAAAAAGAAATAGAAAAAAATATAGATTTATTTTTTACAATAATGCTATAAGTAAATATTTTAATTTTTGTTCCATGTGGATCTTATGCAGTTGGGTCATTCAGGTTATCAATGTTCTTTGCGAGGGCCTATGAAAAGCTGAGATTATCTTAGTTTTTCTATATATTAGTTTATCATTCCTAGCTAATATTGGGACTATTTAAACCTGGAACCATTCACTGGTATGGTGTTTAGAGTCCGTTATTAGGATATGATAGGAAGGATGTAGTGAGTGGTGTAATTGATTTATCCCCATCATACTGAACCTCCCGCTCTTCTTCCACTTTGTCCTCCCTTGGGCAATAATCACAGGGTCGAGCTGCCAATCTGTAGACTTAATTTTTTCCAGCAGTACCATCTGGCTCCTTGGCACCAGAAGTTATATTGGTTCTTTGTGGCTGCTGCTGAATTTGTCATATTGTTAGACAGCTGATGGGATATTTCTTGCTATTTGATCCTAATTTTCTTTTAACTAATTATTGATTTTTATTTAGAGAATCTTCTTTAGCCATTTCTGAGAACATGGGAGAATTTTACTGTGAAAAGAATAGAATGCATCTAAACAAATACTATGTGTCAGCCTTGAGAGTCTCCTCTCTGTAATGTATTCTATCTAGTTCTTCAATAGTCTTCCTTTTCAAGAGAGATTAATTTAAAGTTAATTGTGGAGGTTTTCTGTTTCATCCAAACACTTGTATCTCTGCTTTAAAAGTATTTGAATGTATATTTAAAATTCTGTTATGACTGCTGTCATTTCCCTATAATGAATATTTAGAAATCCCTATCAGATAACCTTCTAATATCTAGCAATGCTTTATCCCCTTTAAAAAATGGCCATTTGTATATAGTTTTTTATTTTGTAGATGATTTTGCTTTCATGCCTAATAAGTTGAAAGGAATAGTTATGAATAGCACATCTGAATTTCAGTATAAAAAAATTTCCTAAGCACACGTTTCTACACACTTAAGCAGTTTTCTTCATATTACATAGTAAACTACACATTTTTGAAGCCAAAGAATTATTTGATCTATTTGTTTCTAAAACAGATTGTAAACAAAAATAAATTATTGCTTAGCTCTTAAAGAACTTACATATAAAGCAGTTCATTTTGACATTTGTTTATCATATTAGATTGCATTCATTTTTTATGAAATAAGATCTTTTAGAAAGTTTTTAGAGGTGTTCATTCTTATAAAAGTGTTTTTTCTGAGTTTAACTAGATATAATATAACTGATGCTAGTTATAATAATGTTAGGGTACTGATACGTTAGAAATATTTACTTTAAATCCTTGTTACTGGTATATGGGTGTTTGAAGTTCTTAAATGGTGATTTAGCTGGGATTATTTTAATACCACTGTATTAGAAGACTACTAACTGAAAACTGGACTTTGCAGGACACTTTCATTTTATGTTAGATCAAATATACAGCTAAAGCTAAACTGCTGTAATTTGGTCATGTGATGTTCAATCCAATTGTTTATAATTGTTTTAGTTTAAAGTATGTAGAGAAAAGGAGCAATAAATGTCACTCTGTAAGAAGAGCTAAATCAGATGTCAGTGAAATGATTCATGTGCCAACTGGAATGGTTAACATGCATTTTATTCTACTGTCTAGCAGGAGGAGGTGGGCTATAGAAAAATGAATTCTTCACTAAATAATTTACAACAATTATATCAAATTTTAATAACTTCAGCTAAGAAGGCATACATATGATTCATGTTCTCACAATCATCTGCATTAGAGATTAACTGTGCTTTCTTTAAACAAAAATGTACTCTTATAAATGTTTTTAATTGGTAGATCATGATTAGTTTTATCTTTATAGAGTAGCATCATTTGATCAGCTTTTAGCTATAACTTAATGTGAAGCTAAAATATTGCAGTTAGTCTGTTGTCTCAAAAGCCAGCTCATTAGGATTTGCCCGTAATATCAAAAAATGCCCTGAATTGTTTGTTGGCTTTATCTTAACTCAAATATGTAAAGGAGACAGTAGAGCATTTTTCTTTGGAATCACAGAGAGTTCATTGACCTTTCGGTGGCAAATTATGTAGAAAGAAAATATTTATATTCATTTAAAATAACCTCCGTGAAGAAATAGTCTCATTACCCTGTTTGATCAATTTCTTGTAGCCTGAGCTGTAGCATGCTGCTATTGCCATTGGTTGATGGAATACACTGAGTAGTGGCTAATGGTGATGGTGCTCATCAGGAAGGGTTCAGCCAGCGGTCAGCAACAAATAATTCAGGACTGTTTCTAAGTTTGTGGCTGGTGGAATTTGCTTCTTGCCCCAAGCCAGCAGCATTGCTGAGCTGGGCTATTTGATTAGAAGAGAGGCATATTTGCTTCTTAGCAACTGCACATTTGCGCAACCCATAGTCCTCTACTGCCTCCAAAGGTTTTCCTTTTGTGATGGTAGAATAATACTTTATTGTTGATTGACCGACAAAAGAAGTTCTAATACAAGGCAAGCTTATAACCATTTTTGTTGTTGTTGGCTTTAAAATTTTTCATCTACACATAACATTTTTTGAAAAAGCATAGAGTAAATGTGTGTATAATGTAAATAGGCATGGAGAACCCCAATGTGTTAGAATTTTAATATGCATATTAGCAAGGAGGTTTGCACAGCGTGAATACAATTGCATACTGTTACTTTTCTGCCCAGCAGGTTCATGATAGGAAATCAATTCTGACCCTAGTGTGTATATGTACATATATCTGTACTCTGGGTTTATCTTCCAACTAGAATGAATGCTGGAGATAATTTAACTAATAATGTTAAGAGAAAAATTAAATGTTAGTGGGGTTTTTATATGGCTTTGTCAAATTTAAGAATGAGTTTTTATATAAGAAGTCAAATTTAAAATTTTTATACAGTATAGATATGGAATTTGGAACATATTTCCTATAGGAATGATCTGCAGGAGAAAACTTGTGTCTTTAATAGAAGACAAAGGTATTTATAATCCACTAGTTAAGAAACAAGTGAGAAAGGATACATTTGGAGAGGACAGTCATGAGTTTTATGATCCTGGGAAGCCAAGACTGGAAAAATTCATTTTTTTTTTTTAAAACATGGTTTTATGGCTTTTCTTACTCAAACTGTATGGTTAGGACTTGAGTTTCAAGATTTTAAGGAAGATGGTATAAAAAGTGTTTTGACCATAGATATTAATTCTATTCTTGCATTATTTTTGATAATTAAAAAAACATACCTACTATACCTTCAAGGAATAATGCAAAAATGATTTAAGCCTATGTTTTTTATATACATAATTTCAATTCATTGTTTTGTATAAACTGTTGACATTTTATGGTAAAATGAAACCACATATGTAAGATTAATATAAGGTAAAATTTTTTATATTCTCTAATGTTATATTTAGAACATTTGACCTTTTTTTTTTCCAACCGAAGGGATGTTTTTTCTATTTTTATCTCCTAAGGTATGTGACAGATATGAGCGTTTCCATAATTTAAAATGAACAACAAAAAGTGCATTGGTGTGAAATTTTCCAGTTAACAAATCTTGAATTGTGTTTTGGGATTTAGGGAAAGTTAAAGCAAGTGCAGACATTAACATAGACATAAAACGTATATGGGCAAATATTCTCATTTCCCAATAAAAGGACCTCAGGGCATATCAGCGTGCATAATATGACCATCACTGTATTTACTTACTAATAAATAGCCACTTTAGTGGCAACCTAGAGCCCCAAAACAGGAAAAGGAGTGAGATTGAGTGATTTGATATTGCAAGATAGTAATATGCCCTATTGTATCAAGCAGCTGTCCCTCTGCAATTTCAGTTAACATCTTTGAAACAATCCCTTTAAAAACAAATTGGAACTCTAGGAGGAAACGGAAAATACTTTTAAGAATGGTTTTAAATTGTTTAAAAATTAACATGCCTGCAAGTAAATTGCCAAAGTTAGGATGTGAGTTTTGATGTTATATAAATTAAGATTATAGCTTTTACAAAAATTTTATTTATAAAGTAAATTATGAGTTTGATTTAATAAAGATAATGTTCTTTAAATTACTAAACTCTCTTGCAAGTAGTTGCAAAAATGGCATTTAAAATCTACTACATTAAAATTACTTGTATTCATTAGTCTGTATGATTAGATGGCATTTATTGCTAATTGTCCTTTCCCCCTATTAACTATTTCTTACTCTGGGGTACATAGTAAGAGGCACATTCTTAGTGGGACTTTTATAACAATTGTTACGTACAGATAGGGGGATCTATTTTATTATTAACTAGGTTCTTCCCTCACCTCCTATTGTGACTATAAGAAATACAAAGTAATGTACAAAGCGATGTTCTCTTGGACTTTAGTTTTTACACATATGTCCATTTGTTGGGGGAGAAGATAAACAGGGACAAATAGAGGCTTCTGGTGCTCTTCTAGGTAAGGAGGATATAGGAGTAGGGAAGGAGCAAGGTGATGAGGTTGAGGGAGATGATGGATTTTATTATCTGTTCATCAGAAATTTCAGTGTTCAGGTAGCTTCCTTAGGTCTTAAGGTAAAGTCTTTAGAGAAACATATCAGAATAAATTTCAGTGGCACACATCGTGAATTATTGTTTTATTACTGAAGAAGCTATGTCCCAGAGAGATTAGGTGATTGGTACAAAGCCACACAGCAAGCAATGGTGGAGCTGAGGTGGAAGTTTAGGTCCTTTTTTTCCCCCCTCCAAAACTTATATCTTTCCCCTGTAGAGTACTCATCCTGTTCTGCAGGCTCGGAGCATTTAGGAATGCTCCATGTTCTTTGGATGCTGTCAAACGGGAGGTGGAATCTCTAATAATAGGTTTGTGACCTGGCCAAACTACTTATTTTCTTTAAAGTTCATTTTCTAGTTAGATTAACATAAGGATAATAATACCTATTGCATGAGGTTATTTGAGGCCTAAATGAGATCATCTATGCAAATTTTCTTTGTGAATCTGACAATATTTTACAGTAGGGATTATTGTTTTTTTAATTTAACAGTGCACCTAAGGTCCCGATGGTTTGAAAAAGTCGAATTCATGTTTCTTGATTTCTAACTATGGAAATTATATAATCTTAATGCAGTTTAGAAAGTCATTTAGTATGCTATTTCTTCATCTTATAGGTGAACACGTAGAATGATTAGTTGGCTTCTCAAGTTTGCTATATCTAAGTAATGGCATCACCACCACTGCTAGCACCGTGTATTGGACTTGTGTGCACCAGGCAATGTGCTGGATATTTCTAATGTATTATTTTGACTATTTATAACATTTTTATGTAGGAAGTGTTAAACCCATTTAATTGATGAAGAAACTGAAATTTAGGATGATCACACTGCTAGGGTATGGGAGAGCCAGGATTCAAGCCAGAATCTGTGTTCCTAGTACAATATAATCTGCCTCCCTAACACATAATCTCCTCATACCACATCTGTATTTTTGTTAAAGAATTCGTTAGCATTAGCAAATGTAAAATGCGAATCATTTAAGTAGCCTTTTATTCATCTGCTTTTAAAAAAATCATTTTCCTCCAGTTATGTGAGAGAATCCTAAGATGATAGGTATCCTATCTTGGCTTTTTTGATGGAATCCTTTTACAAGGATAAGTATGAAAACATATTAATTGGTATAAATATTAGCAAAATAAATTTTGTTTTAAAGCTATAATCATGTAATTATTATTTTTCTTAAAGAAGGGAAGTTGTGGCAATGGGTACAGTAGACTGTTCTAAAACAAGCAGTATGTGCTTTTGAAGTAGATGATTTTTTATTTTCTCCATGAAAGATTTATCTTAATATCATCTAAATTGGATTAATAGTGAAATTAGTTTGGACAACAGAAGTGCAAAATGCTTGGGGAATAAGTAGTGGCAACTTTACGATACTCAGTGTACTAGGAGAAACTACTCAGTATAAAATATTTAAAAGTGGGTAAAATAATAACCACTTAATTGTGGGTTGATTTAATTTTTCCAAAATGATGTTATAGTTTTCTCTTTCAGAAGTAATCAGGTAATATCTTGTGATAATGCATCTTTAGGGGCCTATACAATGGGACTGCCTTATAGTGAGGTCACTTTACAAGGATGTTCTTTTGTTTCTTCAATAACTAAATCTCTTTTTCTGATGTTTAACATCATCTGCCTTCTAATAAGTGAATTTTATTTTATAGCTAATAGTGTTTTAATAAGGGTGGAATACTATGTAATTGGCATATGAAATAGTGCTTTTATAATAGATATTTTATTTTATAGTATAATTTTTAAGTAACAAAATTTCGAGATAATTAAGAAAAATATGAGAAACCTAGAAAAGGCAAATATGTTGAGGAAAGTACTCTCAGAATAGATAAGGATGCTAATAAGACTTAGTGATTATCCTGTTAGAGAAAAGCAAAGTAAGACAAGGTCCCTGCCTGTGGTCGCGTCAATTAAAACCTGTAGAACAAAAGCTAACGGTGAGGTAATATACACTGTAACATATACGGTTAGGCTTTATTTAACCAGAAGTCATTTAACCAGTTTCTTTTCAATACCACTTTTAGATAAAAAGATAAATTCACATAAGTAGATTTTTTAAAAAAATTCTTTGTTGGGTTTAACCTGGAATTTGTGTATACTCAGCTCAATAGCTAAGACCTTTTATCTTGAAAGCATAATTTAATATTTGTATTTATAGTCAGGACTTGGAGACACTGTAAGATCTAGAAATATAAAACTTCAGTGTGCTGGTAGACTTTGAATGGGGATACAACAGCATGAACAAAAGCTTGGGGTTATCCATGCGTATGATGGGGCTGCAGTAAAGGATGGGGTTCAGTACAGCTTGAGATATAAGGTACTACCAATGTAGATTAGCCACTTGTCAGTGGATGACTTCAAATTCTAGACCCTGTTTAGATTACATATAGAGGAAAGGATAAAAATTGTAGTATGGGAAGATAAGCTGGTATTTTTATGAGAAGTGGGCTATTCACAAGCAACAAAATAAAAAATAAACAACTGAGACTACATTAAATTAAAAAGATTCTACGCAGCAGAGGAAACTATCAACAAAATAAAAAGGCACCTTACCAAATGGGAGGAAATCATTGCAAATCATATATCTGAAAAGAGGTTAATATCCAAAATATACAGTGAACTCATACAACTCAATAGCAAAACAAAAACAAAACAAAACAACCCCTGCAACAAACAAACAAACAAACAAAAAAACTGAAAAGCCTTCCAAACAATCAAATTTAAAAATGAGCAAAGGACATAAACAGACATTTTCCCAAAGATATTCAGAAGGCCAATAGGTATACAAAAAGGTGCTCAATATCACTCGTCAGGGAAATGCAAATTGAAACCACAATGAGCTATCACCTCATGCCTGTTAGAATGGCTGTCATCAAAAAGGCAAGAGATAACAAATGCTGATGAGGATGTAGAGCAAAGGGAGCCCTTGTGCGCTGTTGGTGGGAATGTATATTGATGCAGCCACTATGGAAAACAGTACGAAGCTTCCTCAGCAAATTAAAAATAGAACCCCTATACTTTCCAGCGATTCCGCTTCTGAGTATATATAACTGAAGGAAATGAGATCATTAAGTCAGAGAGGTATCTGTACCCATGTTCATTTCAGCATAATTATAATGGCTAAGACATGGAAACAATCTAAGTGTTCAATGGCAGATGAATGCATAAGGAAAATGTGGTATATATATATATATAATGGAATACTATTCAGCCATAAAAAAGAAGAAAGTCCTGCCATTTGCAACATGGATGGACCTGGAGGACATTATACTAAGTAAAATATGCCAGACAAAAACAAATACTGTATGATCTCATTCGTATGTGGAATCTGAAAAAAAAATTCATTGAGAAAAAGTTGTGGCAGGAAGTGCTGAGTTGGGAAACTGAATGAAGATAGTCAAAAGGTACAAATTTCCAGTTATAAATAAGTACAACATGATGACTGTAGTTAACAATGCTGATTGATGTATTTGAAAGTTGCTAGGAAAGTAAATCCTAGAAGTTCTCATCACAAGGAGAAAAACATTTTTTAATAACTATATGAAATGATGGATATTAACTTATTGTGGTAATCATTTTGCAGTATATGGATGTCAAGTCATTATGCTATACTCCTTAGACTTATATGGTGCTGTGTGTCCATTATATCTCAATAAAACTGGAAAAAAAAAAAGTAGACTGTGTGGGAGAAACATAAAAGTGATCTGGTTACCAGTTGGGAAGCTCTTGAAATAAGATCCAAGGTGAAAAAAAGCCTGATTTTGATTTTAGAGAGCAGAGTATCAAATCTTAGAAATGGGATTGAGGAAGATAAATGAACTGGGTGATGGACAGAGAAAAAGGAGGGATTGGAGAGAACTCAGTTTGTAAGCCCAATGACAAGAAAATTAGTTTGGGCATTTATTCATTCGACAAGATGTAGGGAGCATCTACTATGCTCAGCAATTCCTGTTATAAGTTCTAGAGACACAACTTTGAAAGGAAAAACAGTTATTGGAAATAATGGGGCTGTTACAAATAATTATTAGATCATCAGAAAAGTAGTTTAAATGCTGGTATATCCATGTAAAGATGTCTATTAAAGTCCTGGAACTATGGTATGAAATTAGAAGAGAAGACAGAAGCAGAGATATAAAATATGAAGCCATCTATATAAAATTTGAGGTTATACTGTGAACTCATTGAAGACATTGAAATGGAAGAATGTTAAATGAGAGGAGGAGAGAAAAAGCTACAAAGGAGGTAAGCAAGGGTGGCTAGAGCGGGAATTAGGATGGCATAATGTGACAGGAAGAGACAGCTTCTGTTTAGGGAGTAACAACAGTCAAGCAAAAGAGAGGTCACTGAATATGAGAACTGAAAAAAATTATTAGATTTATCAGGAAGGAAAATAACTATTGATCTTCAAGCAATTTAAATTATTTTTTTTGATATATATATTATTGTTACCCAGAGTCCATACTTACTTCAGATTTCCTTAGATTTTACCTAATGTTCTTTTTCTGAACCAGGATCCCATCCAGGGTACCATATAATATTTAGTCAAAATGTTTCCTTAGCTGGAATGCTTTCTTAGACGCTTCATTTTAAAGATTTGGACAGTATGAGTCAGGTATTTTGTAGAATGCCCCTCGGTTGGGATTCATCTGATATTTTTCTCATGCGTAGACTAGGGTTTTGGGTGTTTGGGAGGAAGACCACAGAAGTCAAGTGCTGTTTTCATCTATTATATCAAGGTACACACTATCATTGTGACTTATTGTTGATGTTAACCTTGATCACCTGTCTGAGGTAGTGTGCGTCAGGTTTCTGCACTGTAAAGGACTCTTTTTTTCCCCTGATTTTAATTATTTTTTAACTTTTAATATTTGATATAGCTTACATTTATAGAAAAGTTGCAGTAATAATAATTCCTGTATACTCTGTACAGTCATGTGCCACTTAACGATGGGGATATGTTCTGAGAAATGTGTCATTAGGTGATTTTGTTGTGCGAACATCACAGAGTACAGTTACACAAACCTAGATGGTGTAGCCTATGACACACCTAGGCTACATGGTGTAGCATATTGCTCCTAGGCTACAAACCTGTAGAGCTTGTTACTGTACAAAATAATACAAGATTTCATCAAGTCCAAGAGAAAGTGATACAATCAAGAAATGGAGTAAATGCAAGGTGTATGAGGCTGCTGCCAGCATAACATGGCATATTGTTTTATGGCAAACTTTATTTTATATAAAGCAGAAAGAATGTACTTTAAAATAACAGTAAAAGTATAGTATAGTAAATACATACACCAGTAAGAGTCATTTATTATCATTATCAAGTATTATGTACTGGATATAATTGTATTTCCTCAGTAGGTTTGTTTACACCAGCATCACCACAAACACATGAATAAAGCACTGCGTTTATAACATCTACAATGTTGTAAACATGGTAGCAATAGGAATTTTTCAGCTCCTTTATAATCTTATGGGACCACTGCTGTATAATTGTAATTCACTGTCGACCAAAACATTGTTACGCAGGGCATGACTGTACAGCAGGTCTTCAGCATTGGTTCTTTATAACATTGATGAAATGCCATGGGAACTTAACTCTATATCAATTAGTCTGTGGTAAAATTGGTTTCATCATACATCATTTCACTTACAGTCGCAGAATCTGTGACATTAAGTGAGGACTTACTGTACTCAGATTCACCAAGTGTTTCTTTTTCTCTCCGTATCGAACTATTTGAAAGCAAATTGGAGACATTGTGCTCCATTACTTCTAAATAGTTGAGAATATTTTTTCTAAGGACAAGAACATTTTCGTATATAACTAGTGTACAATGATCAACATCAGGAAATTTCACATATAGTAATAATTATTACTATATTATCTATAGTCCTAAATCAAGTTTTATTATTTATCCCAATAATGTCCTTTATAGCTATTTTTAATTCTGAGTCCAGAGTCCAGTCCAGGATCATAGATTGCATCAAATTATCATGTCCGTTTGGTCTCTTTTACTCTGAGACGATGCCTCAGCTTTTCTTTGTTTTTCTTTTCCTTGACAGAGTACAGGACGATTATTTTATTGAATGTCCATCAGTTTGTGTTTGTGTGATATTCCCTTATGATGGGATTTGTGTTGTGCATCTTTGGCAGGCCTTCCACAAATGTGATGTTCTGTTCTTTTCAGTACTTTATATCGGGAGATAGATGAGGTCTGTTTGTTCCGGTATTGATGATGTTAATTTTGGTCACTTGGCTAAGCTGATATCTTCCAGGTTTCTCCACTCCAAACTTTTTTTCTTTATAATTAATAAGTAAGTAAAGGGGATACCTTAAGACTACCTAAATAGCTTGTTTTCCATTGCATTTTCACATGCTAGTTTCAGCATTTATTAATGCTTTTCTAATGATATGTTTATTAATTAGCATTCCACTAAGAAAAAAACGTTTACCGTCTCCATTTATTTATTTATACCAGGATAGACTTATAAATTCTTATTTTACACAGTGTGTTTATAGTCTATTACTTTCCTTTACTATCATTATTTTGATGCTGAAATTGTCCCAGATCTGGCCCATGGGAACCCTTTCAAGTTGATCCCTGTGTCCTTATAATATGATCCCCTTAGTTTTTGAGCACTTCATTTAACAAGATGTCCTGGGCTCATTTGTACCGAAGTCCTGGAATCAGCCTGTTCTCTAAGAAGCCTTGGTTCCTTTTACTGGAGGATGGGTGCTCGATGTGCTCATACTACTGGTCTATTATTGATTCTAGGTTCTTGTAGAAGACAGAGCTGGGAAATATGTGTATATACATAAATATTTCAACATTTTTTCACCTATCTATATTTATTTCTATGTTTATTGTGGTAACTGGTTTCCAAGATGACCCCTCAAATGAGACATACCTCCTAGTGTTTACTGGGCTGGTCCTGTGACTTGCTTCTCACCAATAGTGTGTGATGGAAGAGATGCTGTGTGATTTCTGAGGCTACGTCGGAAGAAGCCTTGCAGCTTTGTTCTGGACCTCTTAAAATGGTCACTCTTAGGATGCCTTTTCTTCGAAACCATCAAATACGAGATATATCAAAGACTTCTATAATTGTCACACTAATATTTAACTATCATTTCACAGGGCTTTAATTCATGTTTATTTTTTTCTAAATATGCTTACTCATAATTTTCCGAGTTTTAACTTTAAGTCATAAATATTTTTTGCCTACTCCTTTCTTTGAATTCGAGTTCCTTTCCTCTCTGAAAATTTCATTCAGAATTTAGCTCTTTTATGCCTCTTTTGTAGGCCCAATTCCCATGTTCTAAATACTGAAATCACTCTTCATTCCTTTTAGTGGTTGTGTATATTGCTCTATATGACATGATGTTTGTCTGTCATTATTTGTAATAAAAGAATAACATTTTTTCACATATCAGCAGCAAAACACGCTCATTTAAGTTTGATGATAATATTTTTGAGCACTTGCTATGTGCTAGGTGTATGTGCTATGTGCTAAGTTGAATGCTTTATATGGATTGTGTTGTTTAATCCTTATAAGAACCTTATACAGTGGGCATTGTTGTTATGCTTATTTTACAGATGAAAAAATTAAAACATAGGGAGACTAGGTCACATGGCCAGTAAGTGCTGGAACAAAGATTCAGACCAGAGCAGTCTTAATTCCAGGACCTGCCCCACCTTTTTTTATTGTGATAAAATACACATAACATGAAACGTACTATTTTAACCACTTTTAAGTATATAATTCAGTGGTATTAAGTACATTTACAGTGTTAAGTAACCATCATCACTCTCTATTTCCAGGACTTTTTCATCATCCCAAATAGAAACTCATTCAACAATAACATTCACCCCTCCCCCAGCCCCTACTTTCTGTCTCTATGAATTTGCCTTTTTTAGGTGCCTCCTATATAAATGGAGTCATAATATTTGTCTTTTTGTGTTTGGCTTATTTTACCACAAGTTCTTCAAAGTTTATCCATGTTAAAGCATGTTGCAGAATTTCATTCCTTTTCAAGGCTAAATAATACTCCATTGTATTTATATGCTGCAGTTTGTTCATTCATTTGTTGATGGACACTTGTGTTTTTCCACCTTTTGGCTATTTATGAATAATGTACAACCTGTACTTTTAACCACAACCTTATACAGATGTGTAGTTATTGATTGCTGCATAGGAAATTACCTAAAAACCTATATATTTTTAAATTTTATTTATTTACTATTAAATAGTAAACAACTTATTATTCTCACATTTTCTGTGAGTTAGGAATTTGGGAACAATTTAAGAGTGTGGTTCTGACTTGGGAGTCTCTTGTGAAATTGCAGTCAAAATGTTAGCTGGAGCCACCGTCATCTGACAGTTTGCTGGAGGTGGCGAATCCACTTTCAAGGTGACTCGCTCACTTGGCTATGAGTTGGTGCTGACTATGTCAGAGCCCCAGTTCTGCTTCACCTGGGCCTTTCCACTGGCTGCTTCAGTGTCCTCATGACTTGGTGGCCTGCTTCTCCCAGAGCTAGTGATCCAAGAAAGTGGAAGCTATATCCTTTTTATGATCTATTCTCAGAAGTCACATAGTATCACTTCGGCTTCATTCTGTTCACTAGAAGCAGATCATTGACTCACATTTAGAGGGAAAGGGATTAGTCTACATTTTGAAGGGAAGGGTGTCAAAGAATTTGTGAACTTTTTTTCAAATCACCACAACTAGTAAGCATAAAGAAGATGATAATCATAAATAACAGAAATAAACCCTGCTAAAATTGTGATATATATCAGTCTAGAGTCATTTCCCGGGCATATCTGACCTAAAATTCTAGATACTGTTTTATAATCTGATTTCCCCATATTATATACTGGAGACATCTTTTCATGATATTGTGTTTTTCTATATACTGATGGTAAATTTTTCAAGTATTTGCCAAAAATGCTATTTTATTGGTTTTAATTTGCATTTCCCCCAGTTTTATTGGGCTATAATTGACCTATAACATTGTTGCATTTTTTATTACTAGCGATGGTGAATTTTTTCATTTTTTATTCATATTTTTTGTAAATTGTCTTTTTACATATTTACTCATTTTAAAAATTAGCATATTGTATTTCTTTATTAAGCATCCATTAGGTGTTAAGGATTCTAAAACATTATCATGTAGGTTGTAAATATTTCATCCTTGTGTATCATTTGTATGGATTTAAGAAAAATAAATGGTAGAATTTTAGAGTTAGAAAGAATAACAAAGGAAATCTAGTCCAACATGTCTTACTTATAGATGAAGATGCCTTATTTTTCTCTCCCTCTCTCTAGATCTATTTTATCCTTCTCCCATCAAATCTATAACTGTTGTACTTACTTGCCCAGATATTTTGTACTCTGCTCATGGTAAATGAGTAAAGGATATGATTGATTGTTGCTATTTGCATTTAACAAATAAATATTCCTTAATAACCCCAATTAACCACTGATGATGTATTAGGAAAGAGCCACTAGCTAATGGCAGAGATTTTGTGCTTTTTAAGTTAAGCAACTTCGTAGGTTTCTCCAATTGTATTCTATCGGTGACTGCCTCCTTATGTTTTTATAAGACCGTACCTCGATCATGTCATTGTTGCCTAGTAACTAAAAAGAACATGGGGGCCTAAATGACACACATTTTTTATATATCACCTCTTTCCAAAATGGATTTGAGATGACGAAAATTTTATTATTTCATTTGTAGTGCTGAGATTTGTACTTTGCTTATAAATGTTGATTGAATAAATTCATACTAAATCAAAAGTTATCAAAATGAGGTACTTGTTACTAAGTAGAAAAGTTCAAATATATACAGTTTATACATCCTATGATCTAAGGTAAGGTTAAAATATTTAATACTTAGATAATTTAATCCTATTAAAAAGCTTAGAGCTTTGTAGTGGGAAAAAATGGTATGACTTAATATTAGGATATTCATCAGAAGGAATAAATTATTTATGGGAAAGGACCAGCATCTGAATCTTTTACCTTCTTCCTCCTTGGCTGATATGTAATCACTGAAGTGTACCTATCACAAGTGTTAAGAAACTTGGCCTGAGTGTCAGAGATGGGGAACTTCGATTGTATAAACTAAAGCAAATACTGTGTAGCAAAGGAATATTGGATTTTCGTGGCTCTTATCGTATATACCTTTAGGACTTTTTCTGTTTATATGGTAAAATATCTTGTTTTGTACTCCTTTACCCGCTTCTTACTTCCTCTAGGTTTATATGAGGTAAATTATTATAGATGATATATACTGGCTTTGCAGTTTCTAAAAATGAAAATTCAAATTTTATTGATCCCTGCATTAAAAAAATATGAGAACATAAACTATACCATTTCCCCCCCCAAAAAAGGAGTTCAACTTTAAAAAATTGAGCTCCTGCTGGGGATAGTAGCTCAATTGATTATAGAACCAGATGACTTTAGGGAATTTTCTTTGCTTTTAACTTATTATGACCATTTCCAAATAGAAGGGTTTGATGAAGCAGCTTCAGCTAATGTATCAAGTATTTCATAGATACTTAACCAATCTCTTATTCTGGTCTTGGTTTCTTTTGAGCTCTAATTTCCTAGGGCAGGCTCATTTCCTGACACTCAGACAAATTAATTGTTTCTAAAGCCTGGATCTTGCTGTTTTAAAATGTCTGTCAATATCAGCAAGTGTAAAACTTGGCTCATTTGGTAGGAGCTCTATATTTCATTTATCTGCTTTTAAAAAAATGAATCATGTTATTCTGCTATATGAGAGAATCATCAACTGTGAGAGTTGAAAGTGGTCTCAAAGATTATTTTATAAGTGAGGAAATTGAAGTACTGATGTGTTAGTGACTCATCCAAGGTCCCACAGCCTGTCAGTGGCAGAAATGTTTCTTTAATTTAGATTATACAGCTCTCATTTAAGATTAAGACTTTCTATCTCTTGTCCTTTTTAGTCGAACTTCCTTGCCAGGTCATACACAATAGTGGTCACTGTTGATACTGCTAAATAAAAAATAATTTTAATACCTAGAATTAGGAAAAAGAAGCCTTTCCTAGAGAATTTGGTGTGATTCATCTACTGAATGATTTAAGAGTCTTCTTCCCAGGCTACGGTGGTGAAGTGGCTTCTCTCGTTTGGATACTGAGCTGTGAGGAATCTTTACGCGAGGATAGTTGACTTAAGACTTTCCGTTCTGATTCTAGGACACAGGGTTAAGGAAAGAGCCCTTTGGAGGATTCCTGAAACTTTTTCTCATCTTGGGAGAATGAACAGCTTAATATCTGGTCAACCTAGTTTTGTTAAGGATAGTTGGCACTTGTGCTTTTGCCTATTTCACATGCAGAAGTTTAAAGTCAGATAAAAGTAAGTAAGCCTGTAGGACTTGAGAAGGTTATCCTAGAAACAGCAGGTAGGTAAAGAAGTTTAGCATTTCCGTAATAAGGTCCTAATTTCTAGCAAACTCTATGTCACTGCTAGTCTGGAGAAGCCTAATTGCCATTAGGAAAGAATTGGTTTCTTAAAAGGGAAAAATAATGAGCAAAACTTCTTAAGAGCTTTATTACATTCTTTTTCATGAAATTATTTCTACAACGTATTGATTAATATCTAACTTTAAGAATTTTATGTAGGCATTTCACCATTATGATTTTGAAATATGGAAAGTCTTTGCAAATATTCTTAGATTGCCTTCTGTCTGTCTGCCTTGTAAAAGATCCTTTTAGTTAAATGGACCATCCTCCTTAAATGATGTCATTAACTCAGATTGAAAAGACATTGCCTGCAGGGAAATCATTTAATTGAACTAAAGTGCCTTATTTCTGTACATCTTGGAGCAGCTCACTCACTCTTCTCTTCAGATTAGATAATTTATATCATAATTTTTTCAACGCTATGAATGATAAAATGTTAAGAAAAGTAATCTCTCTTTTAAGGTATTTTGGTGTTTCATAGCTTTCCATTTATATCAGAGTTAGAATTGATGTAGACTAAAGTCTTATTTTCAGATAAAAAGTGTTATGGTTCATTAAACTAAATTATTAGTGCATTTAGGTTGTACAGGTCAATGGTTTCAAAATAAATGTTTGTGACTGCTATAGAAATGAGGCAACTAATTTCGCTCTTGAGATCTTCTTCCACTTTGACTGCTTTTTTTGTTCATTTTGTTTTGAGTCAAGTTTATTCAGGTATAATATACGTACAATAAAATTCATCCTTTTAAAGTGTATAGTTTGATGAGTTTTGACAGATATATATATTTGACAGATAATTGTACCACAGTTACAATTGAGATAAGATACAGAACATTTTTATCGCTGTAAGGAGTTCCCTCCTGCCCCTTTGTATGCAATCCCATGCCTTCATTCCCAGCTCCTGGCAACCACTGATCTAATTTCTGCCCCCATAGTTATGCCTTCTCCAGGAGGTTATATATGTGAAATGATATGGTAGATAGCCAGGGAAGTTTGGCTGTTTACACTTAACATAATGCTTTTACGATATGTCCACAACGTTGAATGTATCTGTAGTTTATTCCTTTTTGTTGCCGAGTAGTATTCCATTGTATGGATGTACCACAGCTTGTTTATCCATTCACTAATGATAGATATTTTGATTCTTTTCAGTTTTGACTAATATGAATAAAACTACTATAAATGTGTCAGGT
>NW_024342467.1:13687448-13777448 GCF_902729225.1 Pteropus medius | reverse complement strand
AGCAGGGTTTTGTGCAGGGTAGTGTGGACAGAGTATGGCATGGAGGGGCATGTGCACAGGGCTCCTTGGGGGTGTGGCATGGGGGTAGAGAAGGGACGTAAAGAGATGTGGAACTTTTGGGAATCAAGATTCTCAATTCGACCCTGGTCTTGCACATTATCATGATGCCATATATTTGTCAAGTTGGAAGGATAGACCATGTTTTAGTTAAAAATTTTGTTAGCTTGATATATAGCATCTTAATATTTAGGCATATGCTCTGTCGGCCTCCATTACTCTTGTTCCAGGCCCACAGATGTCAGGGGAAGGTTTGAGTGTTGCGTCTAAAACTTACCTCCCTCAGGATTCTAATGTCCTTGTCCTTTTCCCCAGAACTTGGGTATATTAAAATGGTTTAGCAGGTTTTTAATGAAGGTGAAAACTATTTGCACACTTTATAAGCCAAAAAGAAATGATGATTCAGTTTTGCTCCAACATTTTATTATGAAAATTTTCAAACATACTGCAGAGAATTAAAATAATTTTATAGTGAATGCCTATATATCTACCACATAGACCTATCATTAACATTTTCCTACCCTCGCTTTATCACATATCAGCTTCCCACTTCTCTATTCATTCATCTTATTTTTTGATGCATTTCAAAGTAAATTGCAGACATCAGTATACCTTCCCTTAAATACTTAAGCATGGGAATTCATCTTTAATAAGGGACTAAAAACCTTACTCTAGGTTACACTTAATTTTTTTTTTTTAATTTCCCTCTAATTTGACAAACTTAATTATTTCAGTCTTCATTGAGTTTGAATTTATGTCAGTCTTCCTCAGAAGATGCCTGTGTTGATAACTATTTATTGAAACTTAATGTCGCACATGGCAATTTATATCTGATTTCGTTCAGGTAAATCAGACTTTGAGAGTACAAAGATGAATATGAATGGCTCATGTTTTTCAGAAACGGATTCTCCTAGGGTATCACAGACAGCAACAAGGAGAATGATAATGCACAGTGATAAGTATTGATATTCTGGTAAATATTTAATCTCTGGCTCTTGGGAAGAAGAAATTCTGATTTGTAGCATTTGATGATCTCCTTTGTATAAATATTCCCACCATGGCCACTTGGGAGGAAAAACTTTTTCTCTGTCAACTTAGGTCTGAACAGTGGTAGTGGTGTGTGTGTATGGGGAGAGGGGAGGAAGGGAGTTGTGAATTAACTGACAGTAAAACGATTAACAGAAGAAAAGATGAGGTTTATTCCTGCTTGTGTGAGAGCACTCAGTAATAATTAACTCCCTGAATTGCCAGAAGTAAAGGTTTATATACCAATTTAACAAAAGAAGTGGGGTTGGGCTTCAAAGAACGGAAGGTTCTGATGCGGTTTGTTTACACAAATGTTTTGAAATGTCCGGTGCTCAAGGTTAGTTGGTTCCCTGACTAGAGAGACCTCTGAAGTGGAGTGGGGCGGGGATGTTAGGGCAGTGAACTCTTGAAAAGCTCTGTTTGATTCAGATAAAGGGAATTTAGATAAGATTTATTTCTGCATCTGCTCTTCCGCTTTTGGTCCCTTCAGCCAGTTGCAGGCAACGAGTGCGATGTCACTGCAGAGTTGGGAAGAGATGCTAGCAAATGGCTCGTGGTTCAGCTCCTGCTGCTCCAGCACCCACCGGAAGTGTTCTAACAGAGGGGGATCCGTAGAAGGGGTTTTCAGCCAGGGGAGACATCTCAAAGAGATGGTGCTTAAGCTGGCTCTGGAGGGATGAATATGAGTTAAATGAAGAGTGGGGGAATGGGCTGGTTAATTCTGGATTGGAAGTAGCATGTTCGTTTAGATACTAGAGATTCTTGTATATATTGTAAGGAGTTAGAGGTAATGAGGGAGATAATGGAGGATATCAGGTTAGGGGAGTGGCATTTTCTCCTCCAAACATCAACCTAGTAACAGTATCAATTAGGGGAAGACCAGAATAAAGGCGGGGAAAGAGAGCACGAATGAGATATTTAGGAACCTGAGGAAACAGGACATGGTGACTGACTTGGATCGTATAGAGTCAGCAGTAACTTCTAGATGTCTGCCTTTGGCAAATGAGTAGGAAATGGTACATTTCACCAAGTAATCCAAGGCAGAGGAACGTGGGGAGATTTAAAAAACGTTAAGTTGAAATTGCTTTGGAGACACGCAGATGGCAACGTTGGCAGTTAGATATGGGACTGGAACTTAGGAGAGTGCTCTGGAATCATCATAATACTTGTATTTCAGGGAAGGCAATAATAATTTGGTACATTCTGGTGTACTTTTTGTGCATGTTTGTTTCTAAAATGCACTGTTTAATGTAGTCTAACATATAGTTTAACATTTTTTTGTACAAACAAAAGTAAACTTTAGCCAATCTCTTCAGAAGGTGCCTAAGATATTATTTATTTATTATAATTTGAGATAGTATCTGGTGATTTACTGGTAAATCAGATTTTACGGCTGATTGATGTTCATCACTACCTTATATTAACTATCAGTTACATAACTACCAGTTGAGGTGATTCTTCAAGGCCAACAGAATTCTTCAGCGTGTATATGAGTTGTTTAATGTCTGATAACATATATAGCAATCAGTAAAATTATCAAATTCCCGTTATGTGCCAGGATTATGCCAGGTATTGGGAATCCATAAATCCTACCCCTGTGAAACTTAAAGCCTAGTGGAGAAAATAGACATTAATCACACAAGCATAGAAATGTATAAAAACAGTCCGATCTACAACTTCACATGCCATAAAGGAGAGGTATATGACGCTGACAGAGGACTCTGATCTGGTCAGGGAAGTCGGGAAGGCGGCGTCCTTGGGGAAGAAACAGTGGCCGTAGTGTGAAGAACAGTGTGGAAAAGAGTGGTTGGAGTGGATACTGCTAAGAGGCTGTTTCAGAAGTCTGGAGATGACAGTAGCTCGATCTAGAAAGTGTTGGGGGTGATGACCAACAGAGAGATGGAGATCCTTAGGAGGTCAAGTCATGGGACTTGGTGATGGATGAGCAGAGAGGGAACTGTCAAAAGTTGAATCTTAGCTTTTGACTTGTATTTTATTTAGTCTTGTGTTTTATTTAGGAGTTGTCACTGATTCAGCATTTAAATGAAAAAAAAAAAAGGCAACTACACAGAGCTTAGGCATAACACCTAGTTTCCTTTTAAAAGGTCTCCATTAATAAGTTTGCTTTTGAGCTAAGGATTTGTTGCAGAATTGATTCGTTGACTGTTTTAGTAGCAGGTGCATATGGAGTATCTCTGCCAGGAGCAGTGACATCAGGTTGGCATTTGCAGTTCCATCTTCCTTTGACATGTATTTGGAATTTTTACTGATATAAATTGTAATTATGTAAAGTGAGCAAATATGCCTTTGTTTTTCAGAAAGACTTTATCTTTTTTACTGAAGAAAAAACCTAACAAAACATTTTTCCTTTGGGTTTTAGATGCACCCTGCTCTGTTCAGAACTAATGTTATATAAGACCCACTGTAAGAAGATCACATTTGTATTGATTGTATATTGCTAAGGGATAAGCTTCTGTCTTCCTCTTTTATTAAAGAGTATGTCTGTTGGCAGGGATTTCGTGAGACTGGAGAAATACCTTCTTTTGTTGTGTTAATGAAACTGGAAACAGCTCCAGTTATCTTGTAAATTAAGCATTAGTAAATAAAGTTAACATCATAATGGAAATTTTTATGTTACAGTGATCTCTGTTGGCTTTCAATTGTGTAACTATATCTTTAGTACAGTACATCTCCACGCCCAAAAGAAACAGTATAATAGCCTTTTATACTATTTTAGCCATGATTTTTTATGTAGTATGTTTCACTGGAGCAAACTGGTGAAAAATTGAGCCCATGAAGTAGATATTATTCCTCACGTGAACATAAATTTTTTTATTTGAACATTTAGAAGTTAGGAAAGCTGATTACATTCACTTTGGTTTTATAAATGGAGAAATTATGACTGAAAGGGTCATATAAGTGTCTAGATTGGCAAACTGTGGCCTGCCACCTGTTTTTATATAGCCTGTAGGCTGAGTGGTTTTTATGTTTTTAAATGCTTGAACATAAATCAAAACAATAATATTTTTTGTGACACAGGGAAATAATATGAAATTCAAATTTCATTGCCCAGTTGGTGGGACACAACCATGCTCATTAATTTTTGTATTATCTACGGCTACTTTTGAGCTACAGCTGTAGACTGAGTTGTTGTGAAAATCTTTCCGACCTGAAAAGCCAAAAGTATTTACTTTCCACCCTGATCTAGATAGCCCCTATACAAGAATGGGTATTATTTAGGTCATTCAAAACCAATTACTTGGTTATGAAAGAGGGATAACTGAAGTATGAATTGAAATAAGCAGAACAGAACATCTCTGCCACGATAACAGCAGCCAACATTTGTTGTGCATTTGCTTTGTGCCAAATACTCTTTTACATACTTTATACACATTGACTCATTTAATTCATGTAACTATGAGCTATTAGTTTGTCTCATTTCACAAGAAATAGCACAGAGAGGTTAAGTAACTTGTCCAAAGTCATCAGTGCTGGAAACAGGCTAGTTGAGTTGACTTTTAAATTTATCTCAGTGGTTTCCTCACACGTATGTATATTATAAGTACTTTCTACTGGTGTTACATTTCTTGAGTAAGAAGTAAGGATATTTTCCTTTGTGTGATGCCAATTGCTTGTTCTCACTCAGGTCACTCCTGGGTTGTACTATGTTTGTACTCCTAAGAGCTTTGTCAGTGCAGTTCATCTAACTTCAAATTGAAATGATTTCAACCTGTTTTTAGTGATGACTTTAGTAGACTGCATTATTGTACAGTAGGCTCTCCAGTCTTAAATTACTTTAAAAAAAAAAATGGACTTCAAGTGTTTTCCTTATTGTTTGTATGTAACTTACGACCAATCCAATTGTTTTTTACTCTTTTTTTTTTTTTTTTTTTTTTTACATTATGTTTCATTTCCCTGACCAGAATCCTCGAGTGGTTTCCCATTGGACTTAAAATCAAGTTCCAGTTTCTTAATAAGGCTGAAGTCTCAGCTTAAAAATCATCTCCTCAGAGAGGTCTCCTTGAGCATCCTTTCTGAAATGAGTCTCTCCTTCTCTGCCTGCCTCCTGTATTGCTCTTCGTTCCTGTTTGTTTTCTGATAGCACTTACCACAGTTTATAAAGTTTGTGTTTATTTGTTACTTGTTTTTCTGTTTACCTCCTTCACTATATCGTGAGCTCCATAAAAGAAGGAACCATGAGTCGTGTTTATCATTGTAATCTCCATGCTTAGCACAGTGCCCAACATATACATCCTCTCTGTGAAAGGAATGAATGGAAGAAACCTGCTTTCAATGCTACCATTGAGTCTGAGACCTCATCATAAAGAATTACAGTGATTGCCTCCTAAACTAAAAGATCTCTGAAAAATTTTTTATGCTCTCAATTCTAACCTGCCAGATTGATTTTATAAAATACTACATTGATAGAATCATTCTCTTTCTCAAGATCCTATAGCAGATGGTAGATCATCTACTTAGTCAAATCTAAATTCCTTTGCTTGTGTTTTAAGGCTCTCCACTATCATAATCATCTACTCCTCTTTGAAATAACCCATTGCTTTAATTGGGCTGGCCTCTTTCACGAGCCATCAGCATTTGTCCTTTATGCTTACTATTTTCCAACACTCATAAGAAGCCCTACGTTTTCCATGCCTTCTCCAGTAGATCCAACCCTTTGTCCCTAAATTCCCATTGTAACTATTGCCTGACCCACACTTAGAACTTAGATCTTGATCATGTACTTGAATAGATTCTCTAATATAAATCTTGTTGGTACAATGATATTGAATATCTGTCTTGAAAGTTTTGCCTCAGAATCCAATGAGAAGCTAATCCTAACTTTAGCAGAATATATTTTATAGAATGATATGAATAGAGGTGCTTTGTCATGTGGTTGTCAATTTTGGGATTAGAGAAATATTAAAATGATGCCATTTCTGTCTTGGATATTAATTGGGATATTTGATATCAATGAACAAAGTTGCATTTTATCTTTATTAAATTTCATTGAGTGTAGTTAGTCTTCAGATTTTTCTGATTGATGGTACTTAGAGAACTGCTTATAAAATTAATGGAATTCCATTCCATTAATTCAGAATTTGTGGTAATAAGGGCGAGAAGTTGTATTCTCTCCATAAGAAAAAGTAGGTTTATTCACTGTGCAAAAAAAAGGTTGTAGAGAAAATATCTTCTTGGAATCATTCTTATATTTTATACATTGGTATTTAATGATAGCAACTACAGGTAACCCTTAAAAGTTTTTAAAAGCAAGATGCCCCCCACCAGAACTTTATTTGGAATTATTGATAGGTTCAAATTTCTATTCACAATAAAATTAAGAACATTTAATATCACTGTATTTTATATAAACACTTTATAATTCATTTTTTTTTTTTACCCATTCAAATGTATTGCCTCGTAGTTCATTTCAATTAGTGGATTTAACTTCTTGCGTCCTTTAAAAGTCTAGACTTAAGTTTACAATGTCTCAGCTGTTACAGCAGACATTACAGTCTGAAGAAATTATCTTTTTAGCTGCTTTTGATGTTGACAGAACAGATTATTGCAATTCATTATTTGCTTTTTTTTGGTATTGTATCAAATA
Source organism: Pteropus medius (assembly GCF_902729225.1). NCBI lineage: Eukaryota > Metazoa > Chordata > Mammalia > Chiroptera > Pteropodidae > Pteropus > Pteropus medius. The sequence continues at coordinate 13,770,760 of NW_024342467.1, read as the reverse complement.
TTTGAAGGAAAGGAAATAAATTTACTTTTGCTTTAAATTTATTTTATATATATTGCATTATATAAAATATTCGAATTATGTTTATATTATTTTATCCCAAAATATATTCCTTTTAGACCTAATAAGAAATATATGTGTTTGATACAAGGTTATTTACCTTCTTTCCCAGAAGAATAGCTTGCTTGAGGTCATCCAGCTTTTGAGTAGAAGAACTTGAACTGGAAACCCAGTCCTTTCTGACTCTCGAGCCCATGACTTTGACCAGTGTGCTATGTTCTTCACAGACACACAGATGATCACAGTGCAGAATAATCAGTGCAATGATAGAAATATACCAATTAACTCAAAGTTCTTTGCTGTTCTTAGTGTCCTTTTTATGAACTTAAAATGTGAGCATGTGTGTAGTACTTGAGTATTAGTATTAGAATTATGGAATACGGAACCAGAGGGCCTGGAAAACTGTCAAATATTGTTTTAAGTGCTCTACATAAATTATTTCATTTAATTTTCAAAACAATCCTCTGAGATTTGTGCTCTTGTTATTTACTTCTGCAGTTGGAGAAACCCAGGCTAAATAGAGATTAAATAGCTTATGTTCCCAAGGGGGTCTATGCTACACTCAGCCCTGTACTTTTAAGTACTATGAATTCTGCCTCCCTGAAAGGTTTTTTTCCAGCTCTTAAAAGTGAGGGCTTTCTTATTCACCGGTAATGATTTTCCTATAACAAACAACTTTTAGACTTGTCTCTACAAATCTTACAGCATGGCAGTGTTCTGACTTAAGTCTCAGTGGTCAGAAATCAAATCAATTCAGAATCATCAAAAAGAATCCGTACTACTTTTTGTTGTAGTAGAACTTATATAAAATGTAATTAATGATATCACCATGTTAAAATTTGGCATTATCAGGTCATAAAATGATATGTTTCCAGTATTTTATTAGTTTATGTGCATACAGATCAGTTCATTTATAGGTGTCAAGTTGTAAAACACTGGGTAGGTAATATTTTACTAACTTAGTCTATTTTTCTGTTTTTACCTTAGAATGCTTTTCTTTGACATGTTTTCTTATTACAAGTATTCCGTTGTTTGTTAGTCCTGACATCACACTCTGGACTTTTGTGACAGTCTGTTACCCTAGTATGTTGATGTTTGTGTGTGTACAAAAAAGGGCTGTTTGCTTTCTGCAAACACTGTGGGTACTCATTCATATTCCCGTGGTGGCGATCTTATTTTGGAACACACTGCTACCCTGTGGATAAGCAGAAGAATACACTGCCTGGGGTGCAGGATCAGTGCTTACAGGCATATAGCAAACGTAATGAAAGAAGATTAAGGCTACATCATTGAGAGTCTGGCACATCTGAGGGAATAGCCCATATTCAAAGAACTGTTAATGTGTACTGTTTAATATTTAGCAAATTTCATCAGAAGCAACTTTTATTTCCCCCCTTTTTCTCTGTTATCATTTAGTGTTTTTAGAGAGCAAAAGATCTCACAACATATTTGAAAAACCCATAATTTAGATTTTATTTTGTATTAAGTATCTAGAAAGATTATATCAACCACCTCACTTCTTTTTCTGACCTAATTAGGAGGGTTTTTGAATTTCACTCTTGGGAGTTAAAGAAACCAAATGGCTACCATCTCCAGACAGATATATATTTTATGTTAAATGTCTGAAATATTTGTTCTTTTCTTTAAATTTAGAATATTTTTAAACATTTAAAAAAATTTTTTTCTCTCTGAATATCAAATCAATTAGTGATTTAAACTCTTTTGATCTCCTAGAAGTCCTAGCCACCATTTTGGTTCCCTCATAAGGTACTCCAGGTTCCATATTCGGAGACCTGAATCACTGGCTTGTGAGACGGAGCATTTGGGATCTGCACGTAGTTTGGAATGGTGAGATCCTAGGAGGTGGAGGTATGAAAGGTGAAAGAGAATGGAGAAGTAGGCGAGGGATGGATTTTGAAGAGCCTTGTGTGCTGTGCTAAGAAGGCTTGAGGAGCCATCATAAGGTCTTACAGCAGGAAGAACAGATAGATTTGTATTTAGGTAAGAGCACTTAGCAGATGTTTGGAGAATGGTCTGGAAAGACCAGAAGTATGGAGAAGCTGTCGTGTAATGCAAGTGAGAAATGATAAGAGCTTAAACTAAAGAAATGGTAGTGGGGGGAACAAGAGGAGGGAGTGAATTCAAGAGATATTTCAGGGGTAGAGTCGATGGGCCTTCGTGAGGTGAAAGTGGAGGAAAGGTTGAGATGAGTCTGAAGTTTTGGGATGACTAAATAGATGTGGTGCCTGCCGTTCATTGAGATAGGGGTTAGAGGAAGGAAAGGAAATGGTTGGAATTGGGTCAGTTAGAGTGAAGAGAAAGGGGGTTATGCATAGTTCAGATTTGAATACAGTAAATTTAGAAAGTAAAACATTTGGTCATTTGAAAATATGGATTTGGACTTTAGGAGAAAGATTTTGCCTGGAGTCTTCAGCGTCTAGGGGACAGGGTGCGTGCATTACACTGGGAGAATTTTAGAATTCGTGTAGAATTTTAGAAGAGAAAACACTGAAGATGGAATGCTGAGTGGATATCAACATTAAGGACCGCGATGAGGAAGATGAGGGTCAACAAAAAAATAGGCTAAAAATGAACAGAATACGAGGACCAGGAAAGAATGGTCTGACTGGAAGCCAGGGGAGAAGAGATGTTTAGGGGAGGGATGAGTAGTCAGTAGTATCAGTTGCTTCAGAAAACAGCAAGAAAGATGAATGCCCAAAATTGCCCCTTTAGTATGGAAATTGGAGGTTGTGATTTTATGAGATATCTGTGGAATGATATGGGGAGAAGTCAAATTGCAGCAGATTGAGGAATGAGAAATGATTAGTAGAGAAGCATACTTTTTTTAAAAAAAGCTAGGTAGTAATAAACTATGGTACACACGTACCTTGGAATACTACTCAGCAATACAAAAGAATGAACGATTGATGTACATGACATCTTAGATGAATCTCCAGGCCATTATGCTGAGTGAAAAAGCTAGTCTCTCAGGGTTACAGACAGTGTGTTTCTTTCCATTTATATAACATTTTTGAAATACAAAATTATACAAATGCAGGATAGAGTAGTGGCTACGAGAATTTAGGGAAGAGGGCAAGTGTGGTCGTAAAAGGGTGACGCCAGAGATCCTCGTGGTGTTGGAACTGTTCAGTGTCTTGACTGTAGTACATACATTAACCTGCATGGGTGATAAAATTGTATAGAACTTGATACACACACACACACACACACACACACACACACACACACACACACACACTCTCTCTCTCTCTCTCTCTCTCTCAAATGAGCACAAGTGAAGCTGGGAAAATTTGAATAAGATTGGTTAGTTGTAGCAATATCAATATCCTGGTTACGAGATCTAGATAGATAGATAGATAGATAGATAGATAGATAGATAGATAGATAGATATTTTTTAACCGCTACAGCACCTGGTCTTCCTAGGTGTTCTCTCATCCAAGTACTAACCAGGCTCAACCCTGCTTAGCTTCTGAGATCAGACGGGATCGGGCTTGTTCAGGGTGGCATGGTCGTAGACCTGGTTACGTATACTACAGTTTTGTAAAATGTTACCATTGGGGGAAACTGGGAAAAGTGTACAAGGGATGCTGTATTATTTCTTATAACTGCATGTGAATCTATAATTATCTCAAGAGACATTTCAAAAAAAAAAAATTCAAGTAGTGAAGGGGAGGAAAGAGAGAGTAGCCAGAGAGAGATACAAACATGTACATGTTGCAGAGGAGGCAGCAGTGGAGAGGGAGAGATTCAAGATATAAGGAAGAGAGAACTTCCTCTGAATCAGGAGGAAGAGTATAAGGATAGGTGTGCATGTGAGTGCGTGTGTATCTATATGGGGAAAGCCGAGAGTTCCCTCTAAATAGTATCTATTCCCCACATTCATCTCTGTCTCTGTCTCTCTCCCTGTCTATCTGATTTATTAAGAAAAAAAAACCTAATCATTGCAAATTATTTTTTAAATCAATGACTGTGAGAAATTTGGGTATCCTGACTTTAAAAAGGTCCCTTTCAAATAAGATTAGCAACTCCTTATTCCAAATCATGTGATGTGATACCATTTATCCACCAGAGGCAATAACAGATAAGGTGTTTATAAGCTTATGTTAGTAGCACCCTGCCTTTAAAAAAATTATTATTATTGCAACTGCAGTCTAATCTAACCCAAAATATTTTCAACAGGGTTAATAAATCTATACAGGTTCTTGGTGCTCTCCTGATTCTTTTCGACCTATAATTTGATTGGTGCTGTTAATACATGTTTTACTGAGTTGGCATATCGTGAGACCCACAGTTTTAGGCAAGAGAAGTGGCGGCGTCATTCACATTCGTTCGGGGAAAGAGCGATTCGAGATGGTCACCCTGAGCTAAGGGGCCCTGCGCTGCTAAGGGATTGGCTACTCACTGGGAGAGATGCTTTTGGCTGGTAGCATATAACATTGATCTTGTCCTTTCCTCCACCAACACAAATTTCAGCAAGGCAAAGAGGCTGGAATTTTCTCCCCTCCTTTCTGCCTTTCAAGATGCATATTGCTCTTTTGGGAACTTGTCTCTCTTCGAAGTTGTCTTTGATGTGCTTTTAAAATGTTTTTACCTGTAAAAAAGATTGACATGTGGGAGAAAGAGAAGCGTACTGAGTGATAATTGTCCAGCCCTGCTTTTCCTGAATGCACTGGGCTTTGTGTGTCATGCCTTAGAACAGCCTTACCCAGGCATTAGCATTTCAGTTATATTTGATTCAGTTTATTGATTAAGCTTGAGTAACACTTACAGTTATCGTCTCATCACATTTTATTGCTTTTCAGGTGTAGGATCTGAACCCTTTGAAGGCAGAACCTGTGTTGTCTTTGTTCTTACGTCTCCCCAGGGTTTAGCATGGTTCTTGACATATGCCAGGCTCATAATAAATGTTTATTGCTCATTGAATTACTATCACGCCTTGTCAATAGGGGATGGAGACTGAAAAAGATTAAAATTTATTCTGAAATAAAGTTCATATTTGAAGATATGAGGTTTAGATGGAGAAGGAGAAGGGAGAAATTGCTGGGACGTATCCAGCATTTTATCCTGCTCTCCAACTACAGAATCATTGTATTAAACTGGTGTTTGTGTATGCTCCTTTGGAAAATTATTAGCCAGAAGATGCAGAGTAAATGTAATTAAGAAAAGCTCGTAGCGTGCCAAGAAATATCTAAGGAGAATGCCAACTTAGTACAAATTATCTTGCCTTCATCCTCAGATATGTAATAAATCTCAATTCATATAACCTGAAATGGAAAAAAAGGGGTTTTCACCTTTCTAATCTCAGTGGGGAGACAGGAGGAGAGAAACGGAAGGTGGCATCTCATTGCATTCACCCAGTGCCCTCAGCCAGTCTGTATGGGGGCAGGAGGGAGTGTGTGGCTCTTAGTCGTCGGCCTACAGAATTACATGCCTGAATTAGCTCCTTTGTTTTGAGGAAGTTTAACCTCCAAATCATACAAAGTACATTTCTGGAAAATATCATCCTCATCCCACATGGGGGTGTGTTTTATAGATGACAGACTGGTTGTCAAGGCCATCAGTGGATTGAGCTAATAAAACTACATAAAGCCCAGATAGAACAGGCTAAGCGTTGTCACTGGACCCAGCATTGTCATAAGAGTATAGAATTTCTTATTAGTATTAAAAGTTTATTAATTAAATGCTCTATACTCTGCAGAACTAAATGAACGTACCATGTAGCTATAAAGTGATATTTTATATCTGCCACCAATTAAAGTTACATGCTGTAAAAATAATTGGCTCCCACCAAACACACATGTGGATTGAGTTTCACTTGGAATTTCCTCTGGCTGGCCGAATGTTTGCCAAGTGCTTTGTAAAGTGTTACATACAAAAATTTCAACAGGCTCTGGTTTTTCTGATATTTACCTAAGTAGTGCTTGTGGACGTCAATGAGAGTTTATTTCCATTGGAGGCCATAATATAACTTTATGGCTCACCATGGTTATTCTAATTGCACGTAAAACATAAACGTAATCTTTTGGTATAAAAGATGATCTCTCTAATATATATATTTATTTAATAACCCTTATTTATTCATCATGCATTTATTAAATGATTTTGTTGTGGGAACTGTGCAGGAGGAATAGGAAGATGAATAAAACTTACTTGGTCCAGCCCTCAGGCAGCTTATGCCCAAACCTATGTCTCCCCAAACCAGTCTGTCATCAAATAAAACTTTGCTGCTTTTATCATCTTTTAGCCACATATTGAAAGAATGACCTGAATAAAGGTGCTTCAGCTTTAACTTTGATTATTTAAATTATCTCAATAAAAATAATGATTTTTGCTTTATACACAGTACTTATTGTTTTCAGATTTACCATATCTGTGATATTTTTGTCAAGTTTGTACATTTATTGACAACTAGCTTAGCTCATTAATTTCCACTTTGTAGGTGAAAGGAAATATTAAGTCACAAATATAAAGAAAGCTGGCTAGATAATATTTATTCCATTTTAGTAAATATGTAAATATTTATCCTATAAATGTTTGTATATTTTTCTACTAATTACAAACACAGGCATGCATATTCCTGTATATTCTATATAAAATCTACATATGTGCAGCTGACTCCAGCCCAGATTTTGTACTTATCCTTTGGTGTTACAAGTTCACTACAACTTTGTGAATATTAGTTACATCACCAGCTTATCACGTACAGTAGTGTGTTCTGGAACTCTACTTGTTGATGTCCTTTCCTTTAAAACATCAAGGTGAGTTTGGCCAAGAGATTTGTTTCCTCTGTTGGGTCTAGGAGAAGAGCTTTAAAAACCAGGCTTTTTGATTAGCATAGGCTGGTGTATCTCTTGGTTTAAGTCCTTGGGTCCCAGACTGGATATTATTTAAAAACCTTTTTATCGCTAGCTATACCTGAATAAGTTGGCATATTAACAAGTTATAACACTTATCTTGCAGAAACAATGCTTTCTTTTTGTTGGAGGAAATTTATACCATCTACTATAAATAATAGAATAATGACTGCTGTGTTATAAATCACAACCAGAAGGTTCCTGAGGGGGATTATGATTTTGTTTCCTTTGGAATATTATTGGGTAAACTTTACCTAAACGGTTACATACTTTACTCCAGTTTTCGTGTAATTTTTTTTTCTGATAGGTATAAATGCTATATTGTAAAAATAAGATTTTAAAGAACATCTTTGCATAACTCAACATATTTTAATATTATTAGAATGTAAAATACTAGAGTTGGAAGAAAGCTTACAAATTAGCTAGTCTATGTCTCTTATTTTACATGTGAAATCTAGAAAGATTAGTTTATCTAGGTACCCACAACGAAGTTTAGGGGCTGAGAGGAATAGTCTTCTGATTCTTAATCAATTTTTTATTTTTCTTCTATCAAGAATGACTATGCTACTGCTATTTTTTATTGCACAGTTTTTCTCTCTATATATATTATGAGGTTATTACCTTGTTGCTCTATGATTACAAAAATGTTAATACATACACACACACGCACACACACGTCATGTTTGCAGAGTCTGCCAGGATGAGAATCAACTGTTTTTCATTCCTAAATATTCAATTCCCAACTTGTCATTTGTCTAGCTTTCAGCTTTTTCATATAAAGAGTATCTGATATCTTCATTTATTTAAAAAAAGTTGGAAACATTACCATTTGCAGTCATGATAGAAATAATTAATTCAGACAGGAGTCATCAATGAATGCAAAACTTAGTGTGAGAAAGTTTGAGAAATAACAGGATATTTACACCATCTCAAAGAATCTCTAATAAGCATCTAAAGATGCTTATTAACTATAAAATGAAAAATAGTAATATGACAATAGAGAAATTGGCAGATATAAAAATTAACATCATTTGTGATGGGACAGATTGACGTGTGCCTTCTGATATAGTGTGCTGTGCCATAATAATGGGATGAATTTTGAAAAAGAATTTTGTTGCCTTTGTATTTTTGGAATTCCTTATAATAAAAAATTCAGACTTTATATCTTTATGTTTGAATCTACAAATAAATTTGTGGTGTTACTAGCTCACTTTCAGTGTGACCATTAATTTTCCTTTTTCGAGATTTTCTTATATGGAGAATTTTGATAATTTTGGTTTATTAATGTGACAAAAAAACTGGAAAAATGGTTTTATTGACACTCAAGCAAGTAAATATTGGTTTTCAGAACATTTAACTTCAATTAGTCAATGACACACAGTGCTGTTTCCTCATTATGTCCTAAAGAGGAAACTAATGCAAGATAGTTCAGTTAAAATGTATTGTTAGGAGGCTAGCATTACACATTTGATCTAATATAGGTATTATTTTGTTCTCTGTTATGGATATTTTATTGGCAAATTGGCTTGCAAATTTATGATTTGGTTACTTGGGTGTCTCAAGAGTATGAAAAGGTTTTGAAAAGTTATAAATTGTCTTCTTTCGAAACATTCAGTTATCTTCACCTTAAAAAATATTTACTGTTTATTAGAAAATTATTTTAGTTGTATTTAAAAATATGAGCTGTTTATGAACACCGCTGTGGTTTGAAAAATAAGTCAAACAGCTTTTCTAGGATTTATTGAGCAGCATTGTGTGTGTGCATTTCACACATTCATATATATGCACATTTTACATGTGTTTATATGAGAGAGAACATTAAACAATCATATGTCCAGAGTCTTAAGGAATTTCATTAGGAGGTTCAAAGGCAACAGTAGACATAAAAAGATTTCAATATGAATAAATATGTAGTTTGTACAATATGTTTTTTAAAAAAAGTTATGTATAAGTTGAACTTTGCAATATCATAATTTAAATATAGCAGAGAAATATCACTTTTCAAGATGGTATGAAATAGCATTGGTGACTGTGATCTCTTGAGTAATTTTTATGGTTCAAAAACTTTTGAAATTTATTTTTCTTAGTTGTTGGCAAACTTTTCTACTTATCTAATGTGCCATATTTTTGACATGGACAGATCACCTATAATATTGAACTAGCAGTGCTGTCTTTTTATTCATTTTATGTATTAGCATCTTTCTGTAAGTCTAATTAGAGCTAGTTGTCTTGTAAGATTTGGTAATGTGTATAATTCTTCTTATAGCAAATTCAACTGACTAGCAAATTATTTTCCTTAATATCTGAAAAGCTGTTAAATTTTAAGATTGCATTCTTGACATATGCAACATACCATATAAGGCATTTTTGCATTATATTACAGATGTCACTCTAAGTTTTCAATGCTATCTATTAACTTATCATTCATTTTTAACATCACATATGAATGCATTATTATTAAATAAGGTTAAAAATGATCAGTTTTTAAAAATTGCAGTATTGGCTTTTATTTATTTTGAAGACTAGGGGTTGCATTAAAGTAAAATTGGATGTAGAAAAAGTAAACTGGAAATGCTTTTCTCCCTGGCTCCTGTTCCCAATCTTCTCCCCCTTTACTACTGAGTTTTTCAAAAGATTAATTATCTTCTCCTGGTTCCATTTTCTCCCATTATATTCCTGCTACTGGCTTCTTCCCACACTACTTCTCCGATATCTCAGCAAGATCACTATAGCCTCCTAATGTCCATAATTAGTGAACAATTTCTAGTACTTCTCTTTCTTGGCCTTTCTGGAAGGCCATTCATTAATTCCTCTCCAAAAATTTTGGACTCATTTGGCTTCTGGTCAGCCCATTCTCTCCTGGTCTTCTTGTATTATGTCTTCTCAGCCTTTCTGTGGCCTCCTCTTCCTCTCAGGAGGAATACATAGTATAAGACTTAATAGCTTGTTTGATATTCATTTTTAGACACAGCTAACCAGAAGTCGAACATGTAAAAGAGTTGTTCATGTTGTCTTTCAAAAAAATTCATTTCATTTGGTATATTGGGTCAGGAAATCATTTTTCTCTCTACACCTATTCTTTACTCTTAATTTGACATGAATTTGCATTTTCTTTTCCTTCAAGTAGTCTCAATTAAGGATGCATAGAGTATCTGAATTGCAATAACTGTAAGGAAATTTATGTTGGGTCTTTAAATAAAATTTAGTATATGCCTAAAGAGGAATCTGTTATATCATCTAATCATTAAGGATAACTACCGATTTTTTTCTTAATATCTTTATAATATCTGTTTCTAGTAGCACAGAGCACTTTATAATATTGTCAGTCACTTTTCAGTATGAAAATGCATCATTTTTTCCATTCAAAACTTTAAGCATCAAAATGCTTTTTTGAGATTTTCTTCAAGTGTAGAACTTTGAAGTACCATTAGCTAAGAACAGGAACTTTTACTTCATACATAAAAATTCTCTAAATTGTTCTGTATGTATGAATCTCTTTTCTTGGCTGGAAAACCTCTATTTACCTTGACTTAAAAAATTTATAATAAAACATGCTTTATGAATAAGCATTCTAGAATCAACCAGAAGACTTTTCAAACCCAAAATAAGGATGTGTATGCTAAGGAGCGTGAGCTCAGTAAATCAGGCGATTGGAGTTGGGGAGGGATAGTGGTGAGCCTGTTTGTAAACTTTGGGTTTCTGAATGTTAATTTTAAGCTTCCTTTTTAAAAGGCCCGTATTTGTGGAGCTTATCCTGTCAGCAATATCCTGTGTCAATTGTCAGGTCATGTTTAACGTACAGAGACGTATTAATCTGCCACAGCTAGCACCATGAGAGGCTGGGAGAAATAGAGGGCTCAAGCAGATGAAGAGGGATTAACTGTGTGGATTGAGCAAACTCTTCAATCACTGAACCAGTGATTTTACAAAAGATTAGCTGCTGCTTTTACAAATATTGATTACTGATTTGCTACTCAGAATGGAGATGACATAACTTGTGCAGTTGCTGTGTAGTGTGCTCTGTGAAGTGTACATCATTCATATTAATGGATTTGTCATAGGCATTATAGAAACTGACAGATTTATTATAGCAGCAGTTGCTAGAACTGTTATAGTTCAGGTTGTGTCAGCATATCTATTAAAACTTCAGGATTTTAGAATTTTATAGTATAGCCATAAAATTCATTTCCCAAGTGGATTTTGGAATACCAGTTATAGCTTGGCACAATTATTTTTAGGCATAATTTTACATGAATCAGTCCAAAGGCATTTAAGTTGAAACAGAACAAAAAATACATTATCATGTTATTTTCGTAACATCAAAAATTTAGATTTCTTTCATTTTGAAAAAAAAGTGTTGAATTCATCATTAATGCTTGTTTTCCAACCAAGAGTATATCTAGTCCATGCAGACTTCCTAAAGTCCATTAGTATTTTTTCCAGAACAGGGTCTGTCATGAAGCCTTTGGTTGTTTCTATAATTAGGTAGAGATTTTTAGAAAATATAGAACAATCTGCTGATTAAAAATCAGTGTCTATTTTGTTTCATTTAAGTGACTTTTTTAGAACACTAAAAAAAACAGTAGTAAGAATTATCTGTATCAGAGAAAATATCTTTCTTAATCTTTGTGAGAAATTAGTTTTCTTGTAGATATTTTCATTATGTCCCAAGGCTTTTCAGAGAGTTAAGTTGTGTTTTGAAGGGTGAGCTGGAAGCTTCTAGGTGGCGAGAGTGGTGAGGGGTGGTAAAGTAGGAAAGGTGAGGAGTAGCACGCTCCAGGCAGAGTGAAAGCTGGTGTGGAAACAGGAGACTCGATCTGTTTGAAGAACCAGGTGAATGGGTGTTCTCCACGTCATATCTTCACATGAGTTGAGAGGAATGTCTTTAAGTTGCATTATTTTACCATACAGCTAACATGTATTGATTAAATTAAATCTTCTGGATTAGTGGTTGAAGCTTTTCTGGATGTGACTTAAAAAATATACATTGATTTAATTTAAATTACTTAGAATCCTGTAGACATTTGTTTTTTCTTTTCCATTAAAAAAAAATTCTATTATGTAAAATTTTAAATGGGATGCATGCTTGTAACAAAGAAAATGTTGTTTCCCCCACCAAAAAAACCTCCCTAGAAGAACTGGTAACAGTTCCGAATGTGTCCATCCAGACTTTTTCCCCCTGGACTGTACAAATATATTTGTGCTAGAATAAATGTAGAATCAGATTTTTTAAAAATAGGATATGACTATACATGTTATTGTACAACTTATATTTTTCATCCAAGTATCACGAGCCGGTTTCCACATTAGTACATATCCTTCCACATTAATACACATAGATCTACATATGCATATTTAAATAATACACATTGTTTAAGATGGTTTTATAATGTCCCTCTTGCTGGACATTTTTCGTTTTTCTGCTCTCACAAATAGTATGTGACTGTTTTGGCACATACTCCATGGTGAATCTGTGCCTTATTTTTGTAGAACAGATTCTTAGGAGTTGAATCCTTAAATTCAAATTCTTATCCACAGAGCTGTGGGAAGTTACATTCTCAAAAGCAGTACATGAGAATACTATCTCTTCTTGTCCTCCTTGCTACTTGATGTTATTAAACTATTTTAGTTTTTGCTAGTTTCATAAGTTAAAAAGTAGTACCCTGTTTTTAGTTTGTTTGCTTTAGTTTTTAAGAGGTTCGTTTATTTGTTCAGCAAAATTTAATGGGCACTTACTGTGTCCCAGGTGCTAATCTAGGCACTGGGGACACACAGTGGACAAAACAATTGTGATCTCCAAGCTCATGGAACTTACATCTCCTTACCTAGTGAAGGTGGGGAGATTTGGAGGAAAGACAATTAATGAGTAAACACTCATTTTTTTCTCATATTTCTTGGCCTGTGTACTTATTCTATGAGTTGCCTGGTTCATATTCTTTACCTGTTTTTATGTTAAGCTGTTTATCTTTTTCTTATCTTTATCGTATTGATTTACAGGAGTTCATTTTGTATTGTGATATCCATGAAAATATTTTTCCATCTACCCCTTGAAAAAGTCATCATTTGACAAATTAATGATTGCACTAATTTTTATTCATGTATGGAATTGTAATATCATATCCAGTTTCTTTGGTTGGTAAGAAATTATTGGATCAGTTGCTAAATTTCCATAATTTTTCATCTTCTGAGGAATTTAATGTATTTTGATATTTTAAAAAAGTACATTAGAACTTTGGGTCTTACATGAGACTTGAGGCTATCCAGATGAAAGGAACTTAATTGAATTAATTGATTTAATTAATAACTATTATCTCATTAGGGGGATTGATATAACATTAAATATGTAAAATAAAATTTCAGCGAGAAAATACATCATGATCAGTTCATACATTATCTAATTTCAGGCTGGATTTGTAGGAAAGCATGTAATGGAGTATCTTATCATAAGAGCTTACCATCTTTGGATTGATTTTGAACAAGTTGTGTTATCTCATTTATTCATATGGACTTTGAGTAACACACACTTATATCTTTTGGATTTTGTCTTTTCCATGTTTTTAAGAGATCAGTGTATATTTCAGATATTTATGAGCAAACTACAGAGTCAGAGTTCAGACTGTTTTACTGCCTTAAACTCCCGTGAGGTGTTTGCCAGCCCCTTAACACGGCGATGAGAGGCCGCAGTTTGCCTCGCCTTGTAGTGCGATGTTCACAGGGGCTGAATGGCACTGTTTGTTTACGTGAAATTACATCATTTGTTGCATGTTGGTAAGAAACAGTTTATTCTATTTAATAGTCTCTGAACTCGATTTTTGAAGTTTTAATTTTGACATTTTTAATTTGAATCATAAACTTTAGTGGTGAAATTGTTCTGGTAATGGCATTCCTTAATTGGGAGAAAAGGAGAGCGTGGGTGATTGGGCCGTGTCAGCTCTGTAAACCCAGGGCTGGGGTTGTCCACGGTAAGCAGATTACTAGATTGCCTTATGATGTCTAACTCATAGTAAATATTAGTTTCTGTATTTGGCAGTTGATCTTTTATATCATGGATACTAACTTTCGAACAACATGCTAAAATCTCATGGCCAAAAATGGGCACGTTTTGTACACTACATTCAGTCCCAATTTCTTTTTTTCCTTTTTTGTCTTGTTTCTTACTTTATGTTGGTGGTTATAAAGTTTAGAACTGAATTGGAGGGTGATTAATTGTGAAAGTAGGTATTAAAGTGGGAAAGAAATATAAGGATGACCGCTTTGTTCCTCGCTTGTGATACAGCCCCGCAGTCCCTAACCTTTTTGACACCAGGGACCGGTCGGTGCTCCTATGAGACTCTAATGCCTGATGATCTGAGGCGGAGCTGAGGCGGTGATGCCAGCGCTGAGGAGCGGCTGCAAATACAGATGAAGCTTCATTTCCTCTCCCTCTGCTCACCTCCTATTGTGCAGCCCAGTTCTTAACAGGCCATGGATGGCACCAGTTCCTGGCCTGGGGGTTGGAGACTCCTGAATAGCCCATTCTTGCTATCTGGCTTCTCACTGTTGTCTCATTAGTTTCCTCTTCCTCTCTTCTTCATCAGAGGGGGACTGCACCAGCTCCAGTGAAAGATGTATTAAATTTTCATAAAATTATATTAATGTCTCAAAAATTAGATACTCTGGTAAATACAGTCATCATCCTCACGATCATTTATATTTCTGGCATTCCCTTCTGTTTTCAGTGCTCTGGTGATTGCAGAACCGTATTTTATCAGCTTACTGATGTTCTTTCGATTTTGTATTAAACATTATCTTAGTGCATATTTTATAAACCCTATAAACAAGTATTAAATGAGATTTTAAAAATATTCTACTAAAGCAATATAGTTTACTTCAAAATTGTACTTCTGCATTTTAAATAAGTACACTTGGTGATTTAATGCACATTTAAGTTTGTGAATTGCTGTCTTATGATCCCTTGCTCAACTTTTAGTAAAAAAGACAAATTTGTGAACATATTATTTTAGCCTGAGATTGTAGGTACCGTATGAATGTTGCTCTCCCTGGCCAGTCTCACATATGGCTGTTGACGGTCATTCCCCTCTGAAGCTAAGGATCAGAGGGTTAAACATGTGGTATGCTTTCATTTTCAGGTACTGGAGGAAAAATATAATGCAAAAATATCTATGCATTAATATTGAAATTTTCCTATGTATTCTCTAGTAATTTACTAGGTTACATAGGTAATGATACTTTCTAATTCTTCCAGTTATGCAAGTGCACATATTATTACCAGTTCATAATAAAGAGTAGACACGGGCATTTTATCGTTCTCAGTAACATGTTCTGTGGGTGTTTATGTGAAGTAGGCATATGTTTGAACCTTATGCAAGCTAGAATTATTCTGGCACAGTTAGAACTTTATGGGAAATGCTGATTTGTTTTTGTGTTTGTGTTAGGGTGGTCTTTGTCCAGGCATACGTCTCTGCAAAACTATTATACTTTATAAATATATATGTAAATTTAGAAATAAGGGTATATCCGCGTTACCCGCATCTTGCTGCTCGTTACCGGGCTTGGCTCTTAAGCAGTGACATAAAAGAGCTGTGTTAGTGACTTGCAGGGATCCTTCTTCTGCTTGGGATTTAATATTTACCAAAAGTTTGATCAAGACAAATTGTATTTTGGAAGGATTGTCTGAAAAATGCAGGACGTCTGTTCCTATAGGTGCTCTATGGTCTTATCCTTGAGTTTAACAGTGTTGTTTTGGGAGTTAAGGACAGTACTTGGGCTACCTGCTTCTGTACTCTGTAGAATTGCTTTTACTAAATTTTGCTTTGCCATTATGCTGTTCGCTCAATATGAGTGATGTTATACAAAACAGCCCTATAAACTTTTACTTTACTTACTGTAAAAATGTTATTGCAGACATTGAAAACACATGGGAGAAATTTCTTTCTCATTTCAGTACCAGGAACCAGGAATAGTTGTATGTTCCTCCCTGAGCAATGATCTGTATTTATCTTATGGGCAATGAATCACATAATTTATTATTTCTTGCTTCATGTTCGTTGTTATAAAGCTTATAACTGAATTTTTGGCCCACTCCTGCAAAGTGTAAATGACTTTGTAGTTCTAACTTGTGTGTTCTGCCTTGAATCCTAGTTTTGCCTTGATTTTACTTACATTTTTAATTTTAATTTTTATTTTATTTTTTAATTTCAAATAATGTCATTTATAGAAAAGTTGCAAAAATAGTACAAGGAATTCCCATTTTACCCTTCACTCAAATTCCCTTGACATTAATATTTTTCTACACAGATGTTTGTTTTCTCTTTCCATATATACACACACTTTTCTCTTATTTGCTTTTAATTTTCTTATCCATTGTATCTGTACTAATGCCTAAAATGCTTTTGGATGGGGGGGGGGCATGAAGCAGCATATCACTAAATTAACAATCATAGTAATAGATAAGAATGTATTCATTTTAAACCTGTATTGAAATAAGAGACCTATTTCAGATAGAAAGATAAATTGTATCAGAGAGAGAAAGAGCGAGAGCGAGAGAGCGAGAGGGAGAGAGGGGGAGAGGGAGAGAGAATCCTTAAAACACTTTGAATGGCAGAAGAGGGGAAATGCCAAAGGCATTTTGATTTAAATAAAAAATAGGGAGTTGTTTTAAACAGAAACAGATAACAAATACTAAAGCATGAAGAATGTTTGAGAATGTATTTGCTTTAGTAATCCAACCCAATTTAGTAATCAAATAATCAGAGTAAGACCATAAGTAGAGTCTTTATTCAGAAATATTTATTTTTTATTAACTTAAGTTAGTCATAAAATATTTTCACATTTGATAGTTTTTATACTAAGTTTTTTTCACTTAATATTAATCAACCCTCAATAATAAGATTATCTGGGGAGATAAGAATAGAATGACAATTGTTTATATACCTGTTCTCTTTCTTCAAGGCAAAACCAAAAACATATACTTTATTATTCAATATAGAAGACTTCTAACTTCATATTGCTATTTCAGATACTTCAGATATGATCTTTTTAATGGCTCTAAACTGTACACAGAGCAGGAAAAATAAGTGAATAAAAATGAACTTAAAGAATATTACAAGCTAGAAAAATGTTAATCATATTCTAAAAGTAATTGTACAAATCTATAGCTTAAAACCCACAACATAAAATAGTTGAGTTGCAAAAGACAAAAAATAAAAACTTGCCATGTGGCCTATGAAAATGAAACATACTTGAATTAAAAGGAGCTAAAAGAATGCAGTCTAAGTTATATTCATTTCTTATTTTCATGCAGTTTGCTAGAGGAATCTGCATACACAAAGAGCCTCTTTTTCCTTCCATAAATATCAGTTTTCCCATTACTAATTTGCCTCATGTTTGTGTGTTTGTAAACCAAAATGGAAGTCTTAAAAAGACATTTTTAGGAAGCAAAATGAACTTCTCCAAAATCTTGTAGAAAATAAAACAAACATTATGGAATTTTAAATGTATAATATTTTTAAATATGTCTTCTGCTGTAAAAGAATTAATTTTAAATAATCGTGATTACTTTAATGCCGTAGAGCCGCAATTCTGTGACATTGTCTTAATACAGTGTCTACAGATGGCATTCACTTATTCCATCAACAGTGTGACATAGCATTTCAGAGAATGCGCTTTGTTGGACGGACCTTGGGTCCTGTCTCCACCACTCATTGTATGTGACCTTGATTTCCCATTAGTAACAGGGAGCTAATAATGGTTATTTCTTGTGGCTGTATGAAAATGGAGTGAGATGATGACTGTATCATGTTTAACTCATGGTAAAGGCTTAATAAATGTTAGCTGTCACAGTTATTATTACCTCAAGAACCATGCTGATATTTGTTTATGTGTATTTGTTATTTATATTTGATGATGCTTTTTAAAAGAGATGCTTAAAACTTACAGTCCGGCAATATGGAAAAGGTTATGTTTGATAGATAAAGAAGTACTCGAGTAAAACCAATTATTGATTATTCTTTAAATTTTATACATAAATTATTTGACTTTTCTTTTAAACCCTTTCAACAAATTTTCAATGAAGTCGAGTTTACTTTTTCTAGTTGCCTATTTAGGTAGTATTTAGAGAAGGGCCTGGAACATAATATACTAGTAAATGTTTACTTAATAAATGAATTAAGTGTTCCTTTTCATTTATACTAATCTTTACTGTGTACAATGCCATAAAATATTTTTCATGCATCAGATTTTTTTTTTCCCAAATATCTGTAGCTGGAAAGGAATTTGTATTGTTAAAAAATATTTGACTTTCAAATTTTATTGTAGTGGTTTATCTTTTCAACTTTCTTCTTTTCTTGTATGTGGAACAATGGACTAAAAGCACTAATATTTCTTAGAGTTATCTTAAGTGCTGTCCTATTATATCTTCATAATAATTCTCCATAGTG
Source organism: Pteropus medius (assembly GCF_902729225.1). Taxonomy (NCBI): domain Eukaryota; kingdom Metazoa; phylum Chordata; class Mammalia; order Chiroptera; family Pteropodidae; genus Pteropus; species Pteropus medius. The sequence goes on along the minus strand of NW_024342467.1, from coordinate 13,752,389 downwards.
TGCCCTTGTATTATCTACTTCCAAGGATTTGAAAACTAAAGTTAATGAAATCAAGTCACTTGTCTAAGTCACAGAACTAGTGATCAAGCTGCAATTTGAATCCAAAACCCAGGTTTTTTACCACAATTCTCAGATGCAAAATCAGATTGAGGAAATTAAATTAAATTAAAACCCAGTTCATATTTGTATCTAATTTTGTATTGTTTAGAGTATCTGTGACAATTTTGATATATTTAGACATATTTTAACTTAAAAAAAGCATATTCCACTTTAGGCTTGTATCTCATTTTCTCAAAGTGTTTGTGTATCACAGACTTTTAAAAAAGACTGTTGTTTTTATGAATTTAATTTTTTTCTTGCTACAAAGAAGACGATTAAGATATCGGCAGATACACACACACACACACAACTGTTATGTATAATGGGGGGATGCAGTAGGCACAATAATAGTCCCCCCAAAAGTTCAAATCCTAATCCTTGGGACCTGTGAATATGTTGTTACATGGAAAGGGGGAATTAAGATTGCAGATGGAATAAGGTTTATAATCAGCTGACCTTAAAATAAGAAGATTATTCATGTGGGCCCAGTGTACATACAAGAAACCTTAAATGGGGAAGAAGGAGGCAGAAGAATCCAAACAAGAGTGGGCCATTGTGAGAAAGACTCAACTGGCCATCTCTGGCTTCGAAGATGGAAGGGAGCCAGTGGCCAGTGAAATAGGTCAGCCTCTGGGAACTGGACAGGCAAGGAAATAGACTCTCCTCTAGAGCCTCTAGGAAGAACACAGCACTGATGACATCTCGATTTTAGCCTAGTGGACTTTCGACTTCCGGAACTGGAAGATAATAACTTTGTGTTGTTTTCAGCTACTTAAAAAAATATGGGCAAATACAAAGTAACTGAGAAGTTGTTCTATATAGGAGATAAAGTTTAAGTTCTTTCTGTGAGATCTAATGATCTATTATCAAACAATAGCCTTTATCGCAATATAAAAGTGTAGAGGGTGCCCCGATTATATGAACAGTAGTCTTGTGCTGAGTGAAATTTCTCATATCGAACCTTTTTTCAAATGACTGATTCAGTATATCGATATACTTCCATCCCTGTAAATGACTGAGGGAGTCTGCAGAGGTTTCTGCAAATCAGTAACTCTGGAACTTATAGATAAAAAGCATTTTTTAATTCTATAAGGAATAATTTTAATGCATTATAAAAATGTCATACCTTGTGGTCTATCATTAGAGCAAAGAATCAGAAATCTTAAAGAAGTTTTTATTTTTGTATACCTAAATTTATGAGCTAGGGTCAGCAGTCTTATATTAAAATTTTATCTGAAAAGCAGTCTTCAGATATGTAATTAGGTAATTCACATTCTGGTCATACACTTAAGCATACTCTAAAGTAAAAGGAACAGTTTTAAGTGACTGTGAAGGATAATACAACTGTATGGATAACATAACTCACATACTTTTGATCTATGGCTTTTGGACTATTGAGGAACACACTTGATTTCAGATTTGGCTTAATTCTGATTCTTAATTATTCTCTTAATCATTCTATTACTATTTGAATTTTACATATTTTGGTAGACTTCCATGAAAATTAGTAGCAGCCACAATTATATGTATTATATATTTTTTGATACAAAATAGAGCTTTTGACTGGACTGTGAACAGATCCTTAACATATCTTTTCATGAAATAATTCCTGCATGTATATAGTTATAATATTAATAGCTATTGTCTTCTTTGGTTTCAGAGAGACCTTTTAAAGACCTAGTGGAACTCCCATGAGGCTATTGGAATTTCCATTTCAAGAAGTAGAGTTAATAAAGGCAAACTTGAGTTGTCTTAATGATTATTCAGTTTTTGCTTGGTGGCTTTCAGAGTGTCTTGCCACTTTATAGAGGTGGGGTGGGGGAGACTAACAGATGGCAAACCTGCAAGCTGTAGCCTCTGCTTTTACCCTCAGTGTCATTCACATGGGCCACTATATCAGTCTTTAAAGCCTTGTCCCCAAGGCTTAACCCCCTGGGAATTCTATGGTTCTAGTAATTAGAGGTTGACCATCTTTGTATCTAAGCGTGGTATAAGCCTCTTTTTTCTTTCAAAGGAAATAGCCTGATAGTCTTAGAGATCTCCAGTACTAGTAAGTACCTTCACTGGTTAATTTTTCTGATGACAGTAAAGGTGTGGTAAGTGAGAAAATAAGCTCTGTGGAAGGACTATACTAACGTAACATAATTAGTAATCTTTTGCTTTCTGTACTGGTTATTTTCTTAAAGGTTATTATTTCATATGTCCATTAAATACGTAATAATTTTCTTTATGCCACTAAAAAATCGATGAAAGGACTTGAAATTCCAAATATTCTGTATAGAGGGGAGAATTATTAGAATATGAAAATGTTTAATTTATAGATTTGTTTTTTTTCATAGATATTCCAGGCCAAGAATCTAGCTAGGAATCAAACTTTTGAAATGACATAAACAGTTCTAAAATTGTTTTAGAATGTTAATATTAAGGGTACATTGGGAACATACAGTTTTTCTATTTTTATACAAAATTATAATGCATGAAATATTGATACTTAATAATAAACTTCAATTCTGATGACCACTTCTTAATACCATGAGGTATCACTCTTTTATAGTACATTAAGTTATTCCTTATAAAATTAAAGATCTAAAGGAAGTTATCAGTTATTCTAAAAAAAAAATGTGTTGTAAATATTGAGTCCATCTTGGACTTGGCCATTTGTTACTGAAAATATGAGAAAAAGTATTAGTGCATTTATATTTAAAGGAATCCTAGAGTTGGGAGGGCCTTAGAGTCGACCTAATCTAATTTTTTCATGTTTTGGATGAGGAAACTGATACCCAAAGAGGTTTAGTGACCTGCTGAAGGTCACGAATTTGTAGAACTGGGGATTCATTACAGACCTCTTTAACCTATGTCACGCATCTTGAAGTCAGTATTAATGTAAAACTAAGCTTCTAGGTCTCTGCTGTACCACGAAACCATTTCATTTAATATTTATATTCAAGTTAAGTTTAGGTTTATCTTTCTTGTTAGGACATAGTCTTTATGTTTTGTTTTGCAGGTATACTGGTGAATTTTCACATGTAAAACCTTTTAGAATACTAGTGAATTCTTTGCATGTAAAACCTTTTAGAATAATAAGAAAAAAAATGTCAGCAACTCTGTGTTTTTGTATCTATTATTTGTATCTATTCTCTAGAAACAGGGAAGATGGCATCTAAGTTTGTGTGTGCAAATGTGAAGTAAAGTGTAATTAAATTGCACTTATGAAATGAGTTCTGAGCCAGTAATAGCTCTGGGAACTGTTTTCTAAAGCTAAATTCCCAATGTACCCTTCAGCCAGAAATGTCTACAGGATCTTGGACATCATCTGGAAAGATATAGGAAACAGAGCATTTTTCTATTTTTATGCAAAATTATAATGCACGAAATAGTGACATTTAAAAATAAACTTCAATTCTGATGACCACATCTTAAACTGAGAAGTTAACCTAGAAATAAAATGAGCACTGAGATGGTAGAAGGCGGTAGAAGAGGGTATTGCTAGCATGAAATGAGAAACTAAAACGGTTAGTATTCTTGGAAAATTGAAGCCTTATGCGTGTTTTAAATATAAAGCAATCATTAAATGAGTGGATACTGTAACAAAAAGGAGTGGTTTATTTCTCAAATTCAGGAATGCTATAATGAACAGTCATTTAATAAAGTTTATCACATTTAAGTTTGGAAGAGATAAAAGGAAGCACTATCTCTCTCCAGAGGCGGCCAATTTATGGAACTCAGTAGCGCAACTCTCAGGTGAAAATGAAGAATTTAAAAAGATCTAGATAAACTTATGGGTGTTTTATTCATATGAGTTGAGAGAAAAAAAAAGATATTGTTGAGAGACTTACCCTTAACATTTTGTAGTTCACAGAAAACAGTCATATTATGTGGTGTCAGAATATTTGACTGACTAGACCAAGATCCTGGCTCAGAGTGAAAATTCTTATGAGCAGAAACAATCTTTTTTATATATCTCCTTTTCTAACATTTAGGGAAATATAATCTTCAGTTGTGTAGATGGCAAAATTATACTAATTGAAACTTTAGCTTTTATATTGAAAACTATGTAAATACCAAGTAATAAAAGGAAAAGCCAGTAAAAATAAGAGTAAATGGAAGCTAGTAACAGGTGAGACTCAGTAACCTAACAGGAATTTTGTACAAAGTCTAGATTGAACAACCGTAAAACCATGACTATATTAATGCAGTGAAACTCACAATATTATAATAATTTATTAATGACAATATAGGAAAAATGAGGCTTTAGAGTCCTTAGAAATCTTAACATTTAAATTGGTCATCAAAGCTGCATATCAAAAAATAAGAAAGATAGGGAAAAACAGGTGTCTCTTTTGAAAAAGTCTGTGAATCACATCCCTTGACACCTACCTATTCATAGCCCTATAGGAAGAGCCAAATATGTAGAAAAAAGGAAACTGAATAAAAAGTTAAGTCCAGCACTTAGTAGTTAGAACCTCTATAGATTAAAAAAAAAAAAATTTAAGTCGCTCTTTGGAATCGATGCCTCTCTCTATGTGTTAGAAAAATAAATACATTTCAAGAGGTGTGAGACTGGGATAGAGTGTGCGCACGTGTGTGTGGGCATGCGTGTGTGCGTGTGCGTGTGTGTGTAGATTAGGAGACATGTCAGTGTTGTTGGAGAAGGCTCAGAAATAGTGCATCAAGACACCGCGATGCAACTGTGCTGAACAAAATTGTGAATTAAAGTCTGTTAATTTAGATTATTTTGAGAAAAGAGGTACAAAAAAGAAAGGGATGATTGGATTTCTCTTTTCTCTCAACTCTATTTTTCCACCTTTTCCTATTCTGCATGCAGGAATGCAACTGTTTACCTTATTGATACCAAGACTAGTTTTATATCCAACCTACCTAACATCTAAAAATGATTCTTCCTGCCAAAGGAAGTTCATATTTTTCTCTGAAATTCAAATAATTATTTTTTATTTTAAATAATTTTTAATAGTTAAAACTTTTTTTTAACAATAAAACTTATTTCTTAAATACATTACAAGTATTTAGGTATTCCAGTGTTTTTAATCCTAAGTAAAAGGGAAAAGGTTAAAACAGTAGTTTAATAAAATTGCCAAGGTTTGGTAATACCTTGGTTTTTAGATAATTTGTTTTTTGTTTTCATACTTTGGAGCTCTTCTCCATTTTTCAGATTCTAAAATCTATTCCTTTAGCTTGCTGGTGGACTACATCCATTATATACACAATTTGTTTTTAAGGCAAAAGTTTCAAGACACATTCTAGAACTCTTGAGTAATCCTTTAAAAACAGTGGTCTTGTGAGTAAAATACCAACCTAACTGTAAGAAAATTTGGATTCCACTACTGCCTTTTTTCCACTGAATTGCTAGAAATATTGTAGGCACTTGATAATTGTTTATTTCCATTCACTGTGACCTCGTTGCCATTTTGCATGTTTCAGATTCCCAAATTGTAATTTGGAAGAAGACCCATTCCTTGCCTGCTCTTGTAGGGTGTTAGTTTTAATGTCTAGTATTTTGAGCTGCTTTAGAAAAAATAGAACTATTATATAAGCAGTACAGCTCATATTGTAAAAAGAAAAGAATCTTTGTCAGTATATCCTTATTTCCTGAGGGTACCAAAAACTTGTGGCCACTTAAACAAGCTCTTGTAGTAATCATCTGCAGGAGGATTAAGATGCCCTAGAACAACAGTCCCCAACCTTTTTGGCACCAGGGACCTGTGCTCCTATTAGAATCTAATGCCTAATGATCTGAGGCAGAACCGAGGCGGTGATGTTAGTGCTAGGAGCGGCTGCAAATACAGATGAAGCTTCGCTCTCTTGCTTGCTGCTCATCTCTTGCTGTGTGGCCCAGGTCTTAACAGACCATGGACTGGTGGTACCAGTCCCCATCCCAGGGGTTGAGGACCCCTGCCCTAGAGTATGCCTTAATTTTTTTCTCTCCTTGGTTGGGATATAATATCTCCATCAACCAAAAAGAAATCTTTGCTTCTAAAATAACTACAATGCTTAACTTGTGCAATTAACAAATCATGCTTTTTTTCATCTTTATGATTAAAATTCTCTAAGCAACATTGAATAGTCATACATTTACATTGGCATTCATTCATTTGAACTAATATTTAAAATTATACTAAAATATAATAATATTTAATTATAGCAATTAATAAAAGCTAACACTTACTGAATGCCTACTGTGTGCCAAAGGATTAAGGCTCAGTGCTAAACTTGTTTTTGGGACAAGGGTGTGAATTTGGATAGTGAAACAAAGCTGATAATATAATTGTGAAATTGTTAGAAAGATGTGTAATTAGCCGTGTTGCATAGTTTCTCATGGTGAGATAATGTAATTGTGGTGTTTGGCAAATGTTTGGCAGCTCTTTTTTGTTTCCTGCCAAGTAGGTTTATATTAGCCTTACCTTCCTTTTCTTCATGTGTCTTGATACCTACATTTGTATAGTCTTAATTCTTTGGGTCAGTGTGAATCTTCTTAAATGGTGACATGCTACTGATCATTGTTGGTAGTGGTATGAGGTCTAAATGATGTAAGAATTCATGTTTTTTAAAGAGAAATTACTACTTTTTATATGGTGTTATAAATTTTCAATTTCCACCATCAAAAATATTAAATGTTTTCATGTTTATGATGCTATACAAATAAAATGGTTCTTCTAAGAACTTAAAATTGAACGTATCCAAGTACCTATTAATAAACTTTTGTTTTTTTATTTTTAAAAATTACATGTACATTAAACAACTCCTAGATAGCAAATAGCAAAAAAATGTTTAGAAAATTAAATGTCTCTGTGAGTACAAGCAGGAAGAGAATATTTGTTGTAAATAAAGAGAAGCAAATTTTAGCATTTGTTTTGGGGAAAATTTTGTTTTTGAGGAAAAATCGTTTTATGCTTTACTTGATAGGAATAGGGACATGCAGGTAAGAGTCAATACGCAACAAAATTCTTGAAGAGTTAATCCAGCATAAATGTAAAGATGCTTCTATGATTTGTTTGAAATTCCTAACTACTATTTCAGGGATTTATTTCATTTATTTATAATAGTTTCCTAGTCCTTTCCCTACACTATAGATTCAAAAGTATTGCCCTTTAGTGATCATTCGGTTACATACTATTATTGTATTTTTGGGAGCATAATATTTTAAGAAAGGAGTATAGAACTTTTCTTTTTTCCCCTGTTGTGGTTTACAGAAGGAGAGGGACTAGTCTATAGAATGGATCTGAAACAAAGCTTATGGACTTAGACTTAATTCGTTAGGGTAATTAAAAGTACAGCGAATCTAATAAGATCTGGTACTTGGTTTTTCTGAAATGGATTACTGACTGACTGTTTTTTTTCCCCCTCTACTTCCCACAGGAAACCAGTTCCCTCCAATTGCAGCACAGGACCTTACTTTTGTTTTAAAGGCTGGCTATCTTGAAAAACGCAGAAAAGGTAAACTGTAAGATTCTAATGCAAAATCTAAACATGGTTTTTATCTTTAGATAAAATACGCTTACAGTATGCTTGTGGAGCCAGTATTCTCTTTAGGTGATTGAAGAGTTTTAAGGTTAAGAAAAATCTGGATGACATCCAAACCACAAAATACAGCTTTTTGCTCTAAATAACTTTTAATTAAAAAAAAAAAAAAAAAATTTGGTCAGGTTTTTAGTTGTCAACATTGGTTATTTGTAAATGATTTGGGAAGTATTTCCTGCCTCTTAGAGGAAGGCTGTGAGCCATGACTGTGTCCTCCAGGATGGGATGTCTCACCCCTTCTCACCCGGCTGAGCAGCAGGTTATCCTGCTCCTCACATGGCACACACCATGTCTGCTACGGTGCAGGTCCAGTCCGGCACGTCATCTGCCATTTTCTGTTATGCATTCAGTGTTCCTCTCCACTGACTATGGTAATTGGGAGCGGACCATATGGTCTCACTCTTTCAACACCAATATATAATGGAAATTAATATAGAGGTGGTATTATGATATGAGAAACAAAAAGCAGAAAGTCTCTTCATTACCATTCTGCTTATCTCTCAGGTAGTCATTTCGGGCCTTTCGATTTATATTCATTTGCTTTTCTTAGTTTTCTCAGCTGAGTTTAAAAGCTCAAAGAGATAATAGAAATAATCTAGGTCAACTCTTCCCCGCTCCCTTTTATAACATGAGAAAATGGAGCCCAGACGAATCAGTTATCTCAGGACTGCATAGTAAAGGCCTTTTCAACCGTCCTGTTGGGAAAGTTTGTGAGCTACGCAGTTGATCCCATAAATGTAGCAGCTTCTCTCTGTTTCACTTTACTCCTTTTAGCTTTGCTTTTTGTTTGTCTCTTGGAAAAGAAGATATAAATTAATTAGTCCTAAAATTTTAGAGCTGAAAAAGGAATCTTGCAAGTCATATAACTAACTTTTCTTTTTACAATTAGGAAAGGGCATTGTGTTTACATATGTAATGTGTGTTATCTAAACTGTTGCTTCCACTCCCCGTCCCCAACCCCCTTTTATTGTAGATCACAGCTTTCTGGGATTTGAATGGCAGAAACGGTGGTGTGCTCTCAGTAAAACAGTATTCTACTACTATGGAAGCGATAAAGGTAGTACTGGCGTTCGGTTATATCAGCTTCTATTGTTGAGGGTCGGGGGGCATGTTAACTCTCCTCCCTTTTTGGTACAGAGTTAACTGAAGACAGATGGAGAAAGAATAAGTGAGAATTTTAATAATTATAGTCTAAGACTACTTTATAATTCTATTTCATCATTTGACAAACGCTCCGAATCCCAAAATGCCCTTAAAATTAACCCGATTGTGTTTTATTGAATTAAGAATGTGAGTAAAATAACTTTCACCTACGTGGCCTTTCACCTTAGGAAATAGTTATCAATTAGGCTATAGCTGTGGAATCTCTGGAAAAGTTCAGACCATTAGGATTGTGAGAGTTTTGAAGGGAGGAAAAGATTTTTTTTCTTCAAATATTTTAAAAGAAAAATTTAGATTAAATGAAATATGTGCAACACATTTTCTAGCTTCTTTTACATATTTAAATAACAGCAAGCACTTACACAGGGGTTATGTTCTAAACATCTTACCTGTCTAAGCACTATAGCTATATTTATTGTTTTATAACTCTGTGTGGTAGGTATGTTATTAGCCCCATTTATTTTACTGTTTGGAAAGCTGATAACAGAGAAGTTAAGTAACTTGTTAGAGGTCACAGAACTGGTAAATAGCCGATGTGGGATTTGAATCTAGGCATAATGGTTAGAGTCCATACTCTTAACCACTATTGCCACTATATTAATTTAGAAACAAGAAGTTATGTTTTGTAACTTCATTTGCTAAGTAATGCATCTCTTAGTCATAGTTTACATAATTTTAAGGTCATTGTTTGAACAAATAAAGACATAAAATATTGAAACTTAAAGAATATAAGCTTTTTTAGTTTTGCTTTTTTCAAGGAAAGCAGGTCAGAAGTTAAATATTATAAAGTAAAGGTCATATAAAAATAGCTAACATTCATTTCCAGAAAAGACACGTAAGGAGAAAAAAAGGCATACTAGTCCAGTATTCTACTACTATAAACTTTCCTATGGAATTCTTATCAGCGTTGTTACTTATCAGTGTTGTTTGTAAATTTATGATTCGTTTGACATTATTCTAAGGTTTTGAGAGTTTTTTCCCATATTATAAAACCGAGCAGATATTATGTGTATATTTCAGATAAATTTGAAATACATGCATGATGCTAGAAGTTGATATCACCTTTTGGCTAATGGGATTAGCAAATTAAGAATTAATTTAGTGGGTAGTTTGCATTCTGTCACTAGTTTGCAATATGTTCAAATGTAATAATGGCATTAGTGAAGTGTAAACTATAAACAACTGTCGATGGGCAGCCTTCATTCTTCTGCTAAGGGTAAGTAGGTGATTTTGACAAAATTTAGAGTCCAAGTTCAATTATGGTCATCATAGGTCATAAACATGCAGTACTGTGATAGAAATATAATTTTGTACAGCATTGTGAATTGAGAACAAAATCTTACTTTTCTACAAAGAAATATCCTCTAGTTCATAAGACCAAGGGAGGGAGGTTTCAAATCCTTGTGACTTTGGTGTAGTTAGGCTTCTCGCTTCTGATTTCTTTAAGAATCCGTGAACACTAATATGTTGCATCCACTCTCTGTCCTAACTAGTTTATACCAACTGTTAGGTCAAAGATTAGCAAGAGTTTTCCCAAAACCTAAGGTGTGTTTATATTTATTTCAAAAGCTAATATTCAGTAAATAAAAATTTTAGGGGCTTTTGGGGAGGTATTAGTTAAACTTTAATTTCTAGTCTTATTTGATGAGACCTTTTGGTAATAATCTTCTTTGTAATTTGTATTTTACTGCTTTGTGATCCATTTCACCACCTCTACCACCCTGCTTCTTAATAATTGCTATTCTAGCATTCCTTTTCTATGTAGATATTTGAAGATCTGGTTTATATTTTCTTAAACTCTTATCTGTTTCCATGGAGATTTTAGATCTGCTTCTGGTGGTTCTTTCCTCTGTGGCTGCATCTTTTGGAATTCTTGGCCAGTTTTCCTTTTAGGGACTTGTGGGGGGGAAAATCTCTCTTGAGACAGTTTTAATTGCCTGTTTGGCATGATCCTAATTTCCTTCCTTTGTATCTTTTTCTTTCCAAGAAAAAATACTTGTCACATAAAATTTTTCTTTTCTTTTTTGAAATCGGATAGATGATTTATACAGTCTTGTTTACTGTACATGTGAACTATTTACCTAAACTTTGGAAAGCGCTGTTTAGATATATGAGAACTATAATCCTCTAACTAAGTAGGATTTAGATGGATGGATTATAGAGGCACAGAAGGAGTTGATACCACTTACTAGGTTAAACTGTACTTTGTTACTGTTCGACAGCTGCATAGTTCATATTTTCTAACACACTGTGTGTGCCAAAAACAATTTTGACCCATCAAGATAGTAATGGCTTAGAAAGAGTAGTTCCAGCCTCTAGAGTAAATAATGCACTTACCTTTGTGCCCATAAATATTACCTGTATTTATTATTCATGGCCATTTGGGTCCTTTAAGTAATAAATATATATATTGAGAGAGTACATATTTTATCACTTCATGAAATTACATCCATCCTTTCATTTCCTTCTTCCTTTGATCAAATCTCATTCATCAAACTTCTTTGATGGTAGGTACTCAGACTGCCATCAAGATAGTCATTTATTCGCTCTTTCATTTATTTATTTTTTTATTTGCTAAATATCTACTGGATACTTGTTGGATGCTAGCCACTAGAGTTGCAAAGATAATTCTGCCTTAGAGGTACTCACAGTTAGTGAGAGGGAGAAAGGGCATCATGGGATTAGAGGTGGGGGCTGAGTGGGTAAACCGATCATTTCAACCAGATATAATAAGTGATTTAAATAAAATATCTTTGGATCACAAAGGAGGGATGGCTAACTGCCTAGGGGAGTTAGCCCTAGGGTCCTAGTGGAGAGGACCCTTCACTGGTTGTGAGCTGGAGTTTGTCAGGTAAAGAAGGGTAAAGGGCATTCCAGTCAGGGGAACAGCAGAGATTCTGAGTTACAAAAGGCCTTGGATGAGATCGAGGTTGGAATCAAGGCAGAGCATAGAGTGAGTGAGAGGAGGGGTCACAGAAGGCTAAAGGGATGGGTTAGGATCCGATTAAGCATAGGGCTCTGTGACCTGAGTTAGTTTCTAGGAAGTAATTGTGGAAGATGGATTGAAATGGACAGAGACTGAGCCAACAGGATCCTTTTGGAGGATACTGAGCTAGTCTAGCCAAGAGAGGTTCATTACATGGTTGTTGAAAAGGCAGACAGGATCAGTGCAGATCTCTCTGGCTCCAACGCTAGGCTCTTCTCCACGACGTGCTTGTTGTCAGCCCCTCCAATGTGCCTGTTAGCCAAGGCCTATTTAGGAATCTGTTCCAAACTCATGTTTTGTTTTGCTTTTATCCTTTTTCTGTTTAACTTCCATGTAATCTTGAATCAGCATTATGAATTTTCTTATCTCTTCCCACTTTTAGTGGGGAGGGTTTAGTTTGTAGTATCTCTTTTCTTCCCACATAAGGGGTTTGCTGCCCTACCCCGACTCCCCAGTTAAAGGAAACCCTAGCACCATCCAGGATGTGGCAGCAGCAAGTAGCCTGGGTCCTACCAAGTCAAAAGTGATTACGTCAGGTGGTTGTAACTTTTTCATTGTAATATCGTTTCAATATATTATAAAAGCCAGATGTAAAAGTTAGACTTAATATAGATCATTTAAAATAACAAAACTTTCAGGCGGGCAGGGAAATAAAATTTATCATTGAACTTGACCTTTCTGCTGTCTCACTTTCCCCACAACTTCACCACTGATAAGAAAAATCGGACATATCCATTCAGTTTGGATGAAAATTATAAAGTGTCTTTTGATGTTGAAAAAGCATCATAGTTTTATTTTAGTATTTTAAAAATTCTATTAAAGTGACGCTGTTTGTACAATTGGAAGTTCTACTGTATTATAACAATAATTTCAGCAACAGCCATAAAAGCTTACCTTTTTTCCTGACTCATTTGATAGAGGCAAATTCATAGGTCAAAGCATCAGCATTTTATAATTATATCAGGAGTATATATAAAATATATAAATGAACTCTGATATTTTAAGAATTTATATTATTTTGCTTATATAAAGAAGGAATAGTACCTTTGTTATTCCTTAAGAAATAGGAATAATTCTACTTTTTATCAGAATTATTGTAATTTTATAGGATTTTGGGCCTTCGATATGCAAACATTAACCTTAAAAGTTTATCACAATAAATGTTAAATAAAAGGCCTTTAGTTTCTGCCTTTGTAGTTAAGAGACCTTGTAACAATATAGAGAAGTTAAAATGAAATTCTGATATTTAGTAGGATTTATCAACATGCAGAAATATTCAAGTACAAACTGTCTTATAAAAGGTCTGATGATGACGAATCATGTTGGTTTGCAGTAAAACAGGACACGGTTTGATCTAAATATAAAATATCTACATCTGTATATAGATGGAAGCTATATAGTGATTGAAGGTAGATATATTTTAAATCAAATTGTGTACTGCTATATCTATGTATATGGATGTAAAGATATAGATGATGTTGCATCTGCCTGTGTATAGATAGACAGAGCGAGCAACATCTGTACCAGTAGATTTTATTTGCACATCTTTGTGTCAGATATTATTAATACAAAGCAGTATGATACATTGGTTCAGAGGAGGGGGCACAGAGGACCCGTAAAACAGTATGATAGGTAGAAGCCGGCTCACTGGGGCAGTAGGTAAATGAGGGCTATGAGCGAGGAATGGGTGAGGTCAAGTTGCTACATGTCAGGAGTTTGGCCTTTCCTGTCTAAGTGACACTTAATGTTTCCAAGCATTGAAGGTAAGTAGATGGCACGACAGACTCTGATTGGATGTTGAAGAGATCACGTTGACAGCTGTCAGGAGACTGTGAGATGAAAGACAAGATGTGTTCTGAAGCTGAGAGTGACCGGGAGTTCAGAGGTTGTTTACCATCCTAAGTGCATGAGAGAGCTGCAGGTCACCTGCGGCATTTTCAGCTGCTGTCACGTTGCATGGGTCGTAACAGTGTCCTTTATTCCCTAATTACAAAGGAGGTTCTAGGAGGATAGTACATATAGGATATGAAGATATTCTCTGTGTAATGTTTATTTTAACCATAACTACATGTTATGATAGTCTGATAGACCATATCACAATTATTATCTGAATTTCAGCTGTAGAGGAAAATGGTATGTGTAACCAAAAAAGTGGAAACGGTTTTAAATTCCCAGTCTACAGAAATGCCTGTAATTTATTTATTCTCCCTTCACAGCTACGTCAGATTACCTTGCTTTTTAATCACGTTTATACCTTGGTTGAAAATGTGTGACTGTATACAAAACCACTTGATTTTTTTGCTTGCAATGTGCTTTTATTTTAAAGAAAAAAAAAAAAGGTTTTAGAAATACCCCAGATTTCCTGCTACCAGACAATATAAACCAAACTTTTAATTCTAACTAACATGCTTCCCTTTAGACTCATAAATATTGCCTGTGTTTATTATTCAGAGCCATTTGAGGCCTTTAGGTAACAAATATATAGAGCACATTGTATTTTTCACTTAAAATAGTAATAATTTGCTATTTCCTCATGGTATAACTCAAAACACCAGAAGTATATTTCTGAATTAGCATTGGCAGCTGTATTTCTGTGAGCTGTATCAACAAGGAAAATGTTCATATATCTTTAGCTGAGGGCCTAGAACAGCACATTCATCAGTTTGATAAAGTTTATTGGAAGGGTTTAGTATTAAAGGTCATATTTTCTACTTTCCCACTGATGAGCATTAATACTTCCAGAAATAACATGAGTTCTTCACTGGGGGAAAGGCCTTCTTAAATATAAGAAGTAGATAGTATCAAAAATTTCTGAACACACTGCATATCTTTCTGTTTGCTAGCCATTTGTACCAAGTTATCAATCTTGGTATAAACAACTAGGTTTAACTACACAGAAAAGGAAATTGGCAGAATGTCGTTTTTCAGACAGAATTGATGGGAATGCTCAATGCCCAGGCTTAGAAAGCAGGCAAAGACTAAGGGAGGCAAGGTGGATAGAACTTCAGCCCAGTGCCACCCCCAGGGAGAGTCTAACTGGGACAGAGTGCTGGTCCTGCCAAGCCTGGACTCCTACTCTTGCCGTTGTGAACTGGCACCAGGTGGTGACCGCCATTGGCCCGGAAATGGATTCTGAGCTCTTCTCTGATTATTTTGTTGCTCAGTTCAGATGTAGGTCCCAGGCTGGAGCATTTGCTTGGCTGATCTTGAGCAGTGAAAGTCTACTGCCCTCCAGCATCTGTGGTGGGATGGATCCTGGCTATGTCCCCTGACAGTCTCCGGATGAAAATAGAGAAGATACTTGGATGCTGGGGGTCCTCAAATGGCAAATGCCCACAGCTTGTAGGGATACTAAATGACATGGAATTATTTAGTTGCTATATTCATACTGTACTTAAAGTGATGGTGTTTTACACATATTTTCCGAGAGCCAGTAAAAAAGAGAAAAAGTAAGCATATTTGCAAGAAAAAAAGGACAGATTGAATTTTGGTAGGTTGTAGTGGGGTGGAGGGAGAGAACAGATCATGGGGACAGTTGATGAAGGAAAGCGAGAAATAAAAAATGATGCTCAGTTTTCTGTTAATGGAGGTGCCATTTACTGACACAAGAAGAAAGATCACAAGTGTTGGGAGTGGGGATAAGATGATCTCCATTGTGCTCATGTTGTATTCATTGTACTTATAGGACATTCAAGAGACGAGATATGTATAGAGAGCAGATGAAGATTTGGATGTACAACTCTGAAGAAAATAGAGACTTATGAGTCACAAGCATATTGATAGGAATTTAATCTTTGGAATTGGGTGAGGTTGCCCAGCGAAAACTGTACTGTGGGAAAAGGCCAGGATTTAGGGCATAACCCGTCGTGACTGTGCAAGAGATGGGGAAACACAGAGGAGCCCGTAAAGCAAGCTGAGAAAGTTGGACCCAAGTTGCCGGAGGAAATGCAAGATAATGTTTATTTTCTCTATCGAGACTTCATAAATTACATGTTCTAGAACAGTGGTTTTTCCAACATTAAATGTGTATCAGAATCACCTGGGATGCTTGCTAAAAATTTGGTTCCTGGACTCACCCCCAGAGATCCTGCAGAGCAAGTGCAGAGTGGTAGCCATTTCTGAATTTTTAACATGCATCCAAGATGTTTCTAACATAGGCGTTTCTTGAGAAACACCTATATACCTTGAGAAACACTTTTCTAGGAAATGGTTGAATAAGCAAGGCTTTGGAATCAGACTTATGTTAGGGTCCTGGCTTTTACCACTTACTGGTTGTGTGGCCATGAGCAAGTGGGTTATTTTTAGGTTTGTTTTCCATCGATGCTGGGGATGTAATAAATACCTTCTCTCTCTTAAATTATTACAAGGTATTTATGAGCTATGCTACATTAAATTCCTGACATATAGAAGGAGCTCAGTAAATGTGAGTTGTCTTTTTGACACTTAAAATACCCAGAACACAGGTGTAAACCTAAAAGCCAGTGAAAAAGTAGAAGGAAATAGCTATCATTAACCTTATGTGTTTTGTTTTGTAAGAGATCAGAGCCAACTGCCTTTTACCTTGAACCTACTGAATTAGAATTGTATAAATTCAGTTACTGATTTAATAGATTTCATTATCTAGTTTCTCCTGGCAGCCTTCCGTTCTATAGACATTAAATTTGAATAGCATGATATAAGCAAAGCGAAAACGTGAAATAGAAGCTGAGAAAAATTTAGTAGAGGGACAGACACCTCAATAATCCTGAGGGCATCAATCTGTTATAAAAACTAATACTCAGATTCATGCTAGATTATCAAGAAAATGTTAAATTATGTTTAAAAGAATTGTT
Organism: Pteropus medius; assembly: GCF_902729225.1. Classification (NCBI taxonomy): domain Eukaryota; kingdom Metazoa; phylum Chordata; class Mammalia; order Chiroptera; family Pteropodidae; genus Pteropus; species Pteropus medius. Next base: position 13,735,775 of record NW_024342467.1, on the reverse strand, counting down.
TGAGAAGTCAGGGAAGTATATATGTCAGAAAGATTTTCATTATAATTTTAGAGTTTGGGCACTTAAATAAGATTCTGCATTTGAGAAGTTCACTTAGATAAAAATATTTTATTAGTTGTTTACAGTTCTGGGTAAATGAACTTATATAACCTTGTTTCTCATTTGGTTTCTCATTTTACTATTTTTAAAAAATCAAGTCAACAAGTGTCCTTGAAACTATCTCAGAATGCACTGCAGAACCAACCTACATGTAAATTATTATGGATTGACATTTAACGCTAAGGTTTTCTCCTTTCTCTCTGTCTAGAAGAGATGCTGACGTGAAGGGAGAAGAGCAGAGTCTCATAGCCATATTCTGCCCATTTCATGTCTTGAGTGTCCTATCTCGCACTGGCTAATTGGAGATGTGGCTACTTTATGGTTATGGATTTGCCAAAGCTATTGAGAAGGAATTATGAATTTCCTTCCTATTTCTTCAATCTTTCTGGTGTCATAATCCTACCCCAACTTGGATGTTTACATGATTATCCTCGAATACTCAACCATTAGCTGAATTTTTTGGTGGTGGTATTAGTTTCTTTTTATTACTTTTACTTGGTTAAACAACACTTTTTGTTTTGTAGATTTAGGTCCTTCTTTGGTGGAGTGAGTTTTTCTTCTGCTATATCTTTGATATTGGCACTGTTTTTATTTGTTCTTTTTTAATTTTTTTTCCAGAACACCCATGCTTTTTTTTTGGTATTTTTGTCAGTCTTCCATCTACATCATATTCCTTTTGTTCCTCTTCACTCCTTTTTTTTTTTTCCTACTTACTGAGGGTGTTTTTAAAGTACATCTGATCTGATTTTTCAACAATGTTCAAAATTTTTAACTTTTTTATCATATTAATACATCATTTGTTTTGCTGCTATATTTTCCATTCCTTATACAGTATTTTTCCATTATTTTAGCACCTCCATTCCAATTTCTACCTGTCTCAGCCATTTCTCTTTTTATTTTATGTTGCATTGTTTTCTTTTATCTCTTTCAGATCTTTTTATTTACCTTATAAAAGATGCAAAACAATTGTCTAACATTTATTTCCGTTTCTCGTAGTTTGCTCCTGCTTTCTACATCTTGAGTGCTGTGTTATGTTTTTGTATTACATAATATTTTTACGGCACCTGTGTTCATTTGCTTGCTTTTCCTCTTTTACTTACTCTTCGCTAAGGATGTACTATCCTTGTCTCTGTAATTTGGGATGTTTACCTCTAGACTGGATTAGTGGCTTATCTCTGGTTCATCTGACTAGAGGCCGCTCACGTCCTCCTCTTAGACTCTAACAGAAGATCTGATTCATGGCCCCACAGCATATATCTGAAAATTTTGTCAAAAGTGGATGTGCTAGTCTAAAGACAGATTACCTAATTTGGCTGCCTGATTGTCTTTCCCTAAATAATGTAGCACAGGAAGATACCCTGCACCCTGCAGCTCTTCCAAACTCAGTCTTTGTGGTACTGATTTTACATTGCCAGATGTAAACTCCCAATCCTATGTGTTTTTCATCCTTACTCATGTTACATAGGTAAGCATTTTAGACCCATAGTAGAGGTCGAAAGCATGGGCTGTAGATCGGATGAACCACGTGAATGGAGCAACTGAGCCTTTGTACAGCAAGAGAGCCACTTGCTCCATCTGGTCCTTCAAATCCTGTTTTTCCTGGGAAGTTTAAGGAAATCTCTCAAAATTGTTCAGTAGGGCTTTGATATTTTGCTTCTGACTACTTCCGTATCTTGTAGTGAAATTAAATCCTTTTTGCAGTCTAGTAGATCATTGACTAATGTTTCTGGAGCACTTAAGGTTTTATCGTGGTGTGTGTGTGTGTGTGTGTGTGTGTGTGTGTGTTTCAGTGAGAAGGTGGGAAAGGTCTGGTAAGATGTTACTAGCTTTTGTTTCACCATACCTATAATTTTCCCTTGCTTAAGTGTTCAGTATAAAGTTGTTGAATGAGTGAATGAATGACTTAGTTTTCTTTGAGAATTTTAGAAGAACCAACTGTGCTTCACCATTTTAATACTTTTTCCCCAGTATTATTTTTCTAGTTAGGTATTTGGCAAAATGTGTCCCAGGAGTACCAGTTACATAAAATGTTCTGTGAAAAAGGGTTTCATGAACAAATAATTTTGGAAAATATTGTATACTGTATCTTTCTCATAGAAATTCAGTCAATATATAAATGTATTAGGGGCCTCTGGAAGGCCTGCACTAGCAAAACCTGTTTAACTTTATTTAATTCAGCATTTCCCACACTTACTTGATCATGGGAAATGCTGGTCTAATTTTTATAGTTTTTCTGAACCTCATAGAGGTCATTGTAGACTTTTTCCACAAAGCAAACTTCAAATTTTTAAAATTTGAATTGTTTATTTAATCATCCAAAGAGATGTCAATTATGACTAAATATGATTAGAATGTCCAGATTTAAGCCAGGAATTGCTAAGTCAGATTTTTTTCTCATTTGATGTTTTGAACAAAATATGATCTTGGTGACCTTTTAAAAATGTATGTTACTTCAAGCATTACATTAGTATATTTAAGAAAAGGAGATAAATATTATTTCATGCATTGGGATGAGAGAGGACTTTACCCTTTAATATGGAAGCATTTCTGTATTTCTTCCGAGCTCAGTAAAAAAGACAGTTGTCCTTATGATTTTAATATTGTGTTACTCTAGGAAATAAACACAGTGTAACTGGGTGAAGGAGGAGAGCGGATTTTATTTTCAGTTTCAGAGTATCACTTCCTTTGTTGTATTCCTACTTCATCTTTAAAACAATATCTGACTAAAGCTCAATCACCTTTTCTCTTGACACTTATCATATGAGATTCGAATGTGCATTACTGGTTTAATTGTTCACTGGCTGGTTAAGAAACTCACTTTTCTTTTGGTTTGGTTTTGGTAACTAACGTTTCTGCGCTTGCTTTATCACTCCTCTTTATCCAGATACTTTGTTTTCCCTCCACATCTTTTAATAATTTTGGTTCATTCTGCGCTGCTTTTTAAATTTAGAGTTCGATTCATACCAATTTAAGATTTTTTTTTTTTTTAAAAAAGAAAGTGTTTTAGAGGCTTTGGAGGTGGTGGGGGTCGGAGGGTGGTGATGAGAAGAGAGAGCGGTACAAAAAGCCCAGTGAGGTTTCAACTAGACAGGTTTTCCTACAGGCTTACTAAGTCTGAAAGAACCACAGATTTGTAGTGGGATTGTCTATCTAGCAACCTCTGAGTTCCAGTTCTTGAATTTTTCCTACATGAAAGTGTCTTATTTTGGTACATCTTTCTGAATAAGACCACTATCTGCAGACCAATTCCTCCAGTTCCCTAAGATGTCCTTTTTGAATCCAGTCATCCCAAATACTTCCATTATTTTAGAATTAAAAGTTACATCTAGAAACATTATTTAAACATTATACTATGAAAGTGATATGACCAAAAACTCCTCTTTCCAAGAACTGACAAAGAAAGTCTAACAGATAATCGACTAGGCATTTATACTCGCTGTAGTAAATGAAATTCCGACTTTCCTTTTATCTTCAACAGACAAACAGCAGAAAGGTGAATTTGCAATAGATGGCTACAATGTCAGAATGAATAACACGCTTAGGAAGGATGGAAAGAAAGATTGCTGTTTTGAAGTCTCTGCTCCTGATAAACGTGTCTATCAGGTTAGAGTTTTTATGTTGTTTTGAAATTAAGTTGATAAAATGTTCTGATTTCATTTATAAAGACATTAACATTTTGTTAAAGCAGCTCTCCCTGGCATGTTAATAATAAAGAGAACACTGGCTTTTATACATTGAACATTCATATACATTTTTTTAAAATTCAGATTAGTTCAAGTGGTATCTTCTTGAACGAGAACAAGTGAATATATAATTTATCAGTTATTTCACATGTTGCATTTTATATCTATTTTAATAGAACCGTGTGATTTCTTAGAAGAATTACATAGCAGAAAGAGTAAAATTATCAAAAGAAAAATATCAGAATGTTAATGCATATTATATTGCTTAGGCTTGTGGGAGAGAATGAAAAAGGTAAAGGCACATATCAGCTCTGCAATTCAAGAGCTATCAGTTAGCATCAATATGGAATGTATGTTTAATAAGTTTTAAATATCTGAGATTGCAGTTGAAAGCCAGTTAATTAAGTTGTCAGGTAGTGTGTTGGAATCTGACAAGAACATTTTAAAGAAAACTGTACCCAGCAGTCTAAAGAAATTCATGGGTGTCTTCTAATTGTCAAGGGCAAATTTTGTTCATCAGTTCTGTCTTTGACATTGATGAAGAGAAGCAGCTTTTTTTCCTGCACAGCTGCCAGCTGCTGATCAGAGTTTCAAATCCATCATCCTCTGCTTCAATTACGTAAATTTGTCAAAATTAACTGTACATTATAAGAAGCATCCTTGCAAGAAAAGTAGTACTAGACATGAAAAGAATTACTAATGGTCTTAAAGAAACGATAAGAATGTGACATACCTTCCATTTCTGCTGTGGTAATTTTTCTTGTTATTGTTTGTTTTTTTATTAGTTCACAGCAGCTTCTCCCAAAGATGCTGAAGAATGGGTACAGCAGCTGAAATTTGTGTTACAAGGTAAGAGCAATCAATTGAACAAGTTATTGCAGTCTTTACTGAATAACTGAATGATTTAGATTTCCAACTATAAAAGCTTATTGAATTTCTATGAGAATGACCAAGGGAACATGACTGGTATTAATACAGACCATTGACTTCAGATATATAAAAGTATCTGTTGTATAAGTACCAATTGGCAACTTTGAAATCCACATATTATACAATAATCAATCTTTAAAAATGTTTTAAGTTAAGGATATAGAATATAACAATGTCGTGACTTTGTAGGGCTGCAGTAATTTAGAAAATAGAGTTTTGAAAACCTCTTTGCATTCCTTAAGAATTTACTTCATGAAACATGTTTTGTAGATATGGGATCTGATATTATACCCGAGGAGGAGGATGAAAGAGGAGACCTGTATGATGATGTCGATCACCCTCTACCAATCAGCAGTTCACCAGCAGGCAGTCAACCAAATGATGAAATTTATGAAGAACTTCCAGGTATTTATTATCTGGCGATTCATTTAAGAATTTTAGGTAGGGTTTTTTTAATGTCATCAAGCTGACAACTTGAGTAGAAAATGTGCTATTAAGAACAGGGACAAAGAAAATTTTCAAAATTCTCTTTTACGAAAAGGGTTCTGCTTGAGGTATTTCGAGGAGTGGATATACACTTATGAAAATTGAATGGAATGTTAAAATGAAGCAGATACAGTCCTAATCTCATGGGACTTTTGGCTCATTAGCATTGTTTATGCTACATAATTTTTTAATTAAAAAATTGACTTGCCTTATAGTTTTTTTCACTAACTCACACGTCATTTTTTACTTATACATCTTGGAACTTCCATTAACCAGAAGTTCTACGAACACCCCATATGTCAGCAGCTTCTGCCTCATGTATTCCTCCTTACAATAGTATATGGCGTTCTGGAGGAATATTGTTGAACTATAAACAAAGGCCTTTTAAGGCTCGAAGTTTTCTTATTTGATATTTTATCATCAGTATGAATAAGTTATTTTATTCTACATTTTCAGGTGTGGTTTAGTGTTTAAATGCCGTAATATCTGTTCATTGTCTATTAGCTATTTGACTTGTAGTTTTGAGGGTTAACCCAAAATATCTTAGGATACTTAGAATACAAAAATATTCAGGAATTATTGCATTGCTAACACCCTAGGTTGAAATGAACCTTTTTCTGGCAATTAAAAAATCATCAGTTAGAGAAGAAAAAGGAATTATAAGCAATATAAGTGAGATTTAACTAACATATCAAGTAGAAGCTATTTTTCTCTGAATAGAACAATTTAACAATATAGTATAAACCTTTAAAATTGATTTAAAAAATACTTAACATGTTCCAAATTAATGCACACATGTTATTTTTAGTGAAGGTAGAGCATAATAACTAGCATATGGACTTTACAGCTAAAAAGTTTAAATTCTGGCTGTACCATCTAGCTCAGTGACCTTAAAAGCCAATTTCTTCATCTCTAAAATGGGAATAATATCATGGGCGGTGGGAGGAATGAGGTAACGTATTTACAGCTTTTAGCACAGTGCTTGAATCATAGCAAGCCCACGATAAATCGAACATCATTATTGTTCTCATTGTAGCTGCTAAATTCTTGCAAGTGCTTAACATGAAGGTATAATGATAATTTTATCAATAAGGATTAATGATTTTTATGATATTACAAATTCAAGATACAAAAACTATTCAAGATATGTGTCTACATATTGTCTTTTACTACTCTCGAAGAAGATGATTAGTATAAAAGCATAATTTTGTGGGGAATAATAATCTGTTCTGTTATTTTAAGGAGCTATATGTTTATAGCTCCTTCCTTTCTGATGTATCCTAAGGAAATGGCATCTGCCATAGCATCAGTTATTCTCAAGTAGGGAAGAATATTCTCTGACTGCTTGCTTTTAGTCACACCGTAACATGAGTACAATTATATTAGTTTTTAAAACGTTCATAGAGCTTGTGAGAATGTATACTGATGTCAAATGGAAGAGTATAGTAGCTTTCTTTAAATGTGATGTTACTGTTATATACATTTCATTCCTTTAAAACCCTGCAGTGCATGAGTTGCATTACAATTGCGAATTAACTTTTTATTAAGTTCTGTGTTTCTTCAACTTGACCATTCTCTCCCCGCCTTTCCAAATAAATATTGGTAAGGAATAAAGATCCAACATTCGTAGTCATTTTCATAACAAAGACTCAAGGAAAATCTCCTGTAAGTAGCTCAAAATCTTAAAAATATAAAGCATCTTTTATTTTCTTTAACTACAGATGTTCTTCCTCATTCTCTCTCTCTCTCTCTCTCTCTCTCTCTCTCTCTTTTTTTTTTGGCCTGGGCCATATAATTGTTGGAAATAACTGGTTACTCTTTAAGTAGTCTTCTTTCTTACTGTGGGACTGGAAGAAATCTAAACTGCTCTGGGACTCCTGGCCCCTGCCTGCGACCCCAGTTGCTGTGGAGAGGGATCGCGCTTGCTATAGAGCCTGCAGCTGTGCCCCGGGCAGGGAGCTGGCACAGGCCGCTGTGGTGCGTCTGGTTCTTCCTTCTTCCCCAGTGGGACCCAGACCCACTTCAACATCTGCACCATTCAGGTTTGCCGGGTTCGAGGCAGCTACTACAGAGGGGATTTTTCTTAGTGAAAGCCGTAAAGTCGTCTCTTAGAGCTTTTGTGTGATTAAACATCTAAAACTAGAAAGGTAACCTTTTTCCTTTTAGAAAAATGATCTTTCAGGAAAGAATTAAGCAAATTGCTTTCACTTCTGTGAAATAGGAATATAATTTTGAGAGGAGGTGAAAACAGTGGAAAAAGCAGTGAACACATTCTGAAACTGTTGGTATTTTTCTAGTTCTATACAAAGAACTGCATGTCTCAGAAATCTGGTTAAATTCCCCAAATAATTAATATTACCATTTCAACATAATTTTTGTCAATTACATGTAGTCGAAAACTAATCCTCTTAGTTGAAAGATGAAGCATCTAAATGTGTTTGAAGAAAAAACTAAGCATTCAGCATGTTATTTTAAATCACAGAGTTCTTTTTCTGAGATATTAAAGCTCTTACTCTAATAAATGTATTTTTAATGTAAAATAAACCTGCAGTGTTTAAGTCTCAAGAGCAAGAAGAAGAAAACATTGTTTAAAAACTCGTATTGCAAAATATCCCTTGAAAAATGTTTATAATTCTGTGGGAGTATAAGTAGTTTCATTGTAATTGTTTTTCAGTTAGAATATTCTAACTTTATTACAGCAGCTTCTCTTTAATTTCTTGTTCATTAATTTTTAACTAACTTCATAAAAGAATAAGAATGAATTTGTAAGATTTCTTTGCATTTAGGGGATTTATACATATGTGCAGAAGAGTTGAGAGCGTGCCATTTCTGGGGAATATTAAGGATGTTTGGCTTTTCTTCAGATACCCAAATGCTTTGACGCCTTTTTTGTTAGCACCTATCAGCATAGGCCACTCAGGTTCGCTCACATTGCGATATTACTGTAGCATATTCGTGTTTGCACAACCAATATATTGATCAAAGTGCGTTAAACTGTTTCTTAACACAGCAATGAGTTCATTTGGCTTAGCATGAATTTCAGAAGTTATTGCTCATTTTTTTCATTAAAAATACAGAAGGCAGCTTTGTTCGATTTTGAATCTTAAAAGGGGAAAAGAATACTTGGGAAATTGCCACAGAAATCAACCCAGCTTGCTCTTCTCTTCTCCTTGTCACTTGCTTGCTTTTTGTTTTTAATGTCAGAAAATTATGCAGAAGCAACGACAACAAAAAGATTTTTCTAGATAGAGACTGACTAGAGTCAGCCCAGTAACAAGAATGGTAACTGCCCATTAGCCTATTAAATCTGTAGCTCTCAGGGGAACTACATTGAAATTCTTCTGGCAAGGGGACTAGAGGAGGGCCGCATAAAACAGGAAGACGAATTTCCAGTTCCATTAACCTATTTTTTTAAAGTCTTAATTCATTCTTTTTTTTTTTTCTTTTTTAGTGTAATGACAGATTAAACTATTCTGAGCCAGAAAAGGATGTTTTTATCTTTTGGTCATTCAATTGCATTTTAAATTTATTCAGTCCAGCTATCTATATAGAAAATGGAATATTAAGCAAAATGCAGCTGTAATTTTTTTCAATGAAACTGTTACATGCATAAAAATGAACAGTGTTGGGTACTTACATTTGGAGTAGTCTCCAGCAAGTAGACACAAGTGCTAACTTAATAAGTGGTTACAACCCTCCCCCCATACATTTTCACTTTATTTTCTTGCTGAATGATTATCATTCATATTACCAAGTTAATATCAAGATTATAGGGCATCCTGGAGTCTCTGGTATTATAAGTGATGATAGGTTCTGGTTTCACCAAAGAATTTTTCTCCTTTTTTCTTTAGAATGCAATGTAAAGGTACCACTGGCTTGCACAGAACCACATATATTCAGTATTTTAACATTGTTAGTCCAGGCAGCCCATTGACATTCTTTTTTCTCAAACTATGGCACCAAATTATAAAATTATTAAGTGTGGTATGGTAAATACTTTCTCCCAAGTAAGTAACTAGGCTAGAGTCAATTTTTTCGTATGGTTTTAGCTCTGAACTCTGCTGAGAGTTATCTGAAGTTATAGAATATAAGGAAAACATTCACAAACATCTAATTGTTTATATATTTGTCTTTGCTGAATATAAATGTGATTTTAGTGTTCTTTATAGATTTGCCTATTTCATAATATGGCATGAAGCTTTTGGAATACAATTGTGCCTGTCATGTATCTTTTCTCTATTTTGCTGTTGATACTGCAAACAAATTCTTTTCATTACAAGAGATGGTTTAACACATATTAAAACCCCAAATTCCTGTGCGCATGCGACAGATTTCCATTACTAGAAGGATAAACTAACCCATTTTGCAACTCGGAGCCACATCAGTTGTTCTAAACGAGGGGAGAAGTTGGCCTCCAGGCTACATTTAATGATTTAATGCCCAGAGACATTTTTGGTGGCCACAACTGGGGTGTGTGTGTGTGTGTGTGTGCGCGCGCATGCATTTTGTGTGTGTGTGTGTGTTATAGGCATCTAGTACGTAGGGGCCAGGGATGCTGCTAAACATCATGTAATTCAAAGAATAGCCCCCCACAATAAAGAATTATACGACCTAAAGTGTCAGTAGTGCTGAGATCAAAAAACCATGGCACAAGGTTTTAATAGCAAGATTTTGGTTTACCACATTTTTATCTCTGTCTCCTGAGTTATAAAAACCCATATTCACACTATATGAGTGTTTATTTTTATGTACAGAACATAAGTTTTCTTACATATATAAAACTGGGATTATATAGAATGGTTCTAGGTCATAAGGGACCAGCTGGACTTGTCTGTCACTGTTTCTTTTAGGGGATTGAGGTTCTGTTAGTTTTAGAGAAATGAGGAAAGACGAAAAAGGAAAGAGGCATTTTCTCTATTTTCACAGGCTACCATCTGTGAAGGAAGAGTCTTTTTTGATATTGTAAATATGTGTCTGTTTTGTATAGATACCTGGTTTATAATATGCTGATAGGGTTGTTCTTTTGAGGCAGAATTGAAAGACTTGTGTGTGACAGATTGGATCTTCTATAAAGGGAATCAGGCATCCTGGAAGAATGCAGGGCTAAGCAATTCCAGAGCTGGAATTTGACAAGTAGCTTTAAGAGAAGAGGAAGCCCTCTTATGGGACTCCTTTTCCTTCTTGGGATTTTGAAGAGATTAATGGACAGATGGCAGGAAAAAATGGTCTCTGTCCCTGGAGGTCACTGAGGCAGCCCCAGAGGGGCTCAGTGAAGATGGGCTCACCTGAGTGTACCTCACAGCGAGCCACATGGAGTGGTCCTTCATGATTCTCTGTCCATTTCCCTTTTGCTCTTGCTAAGTCTTACTTTTTAAATCTGTTTTTGTTTTTGTTTTTGTTTTCATTTTTTACAAATAACACATGCTCACTGGAAAAACCTTAAATATTGCCGATGTGCATAAAATAAAAAAGTGAAAGTCATTCACTCCTAACCTAAATATTGTTAACACTTTGATATGAATCTTTAGTCTTTTTTTTTTTTTTTTGGCCCATTTACAAATATGCAAATGCATATAAAATTTTTTTAAAATGAGATCCTTGTTTTCATTTACTTTCTTCTGCCCTTTTTAAAATTTCCTTTCCTTTAATTTTCTTCCTCTTATTTCCTGCCACAATTTCTCACTCTTTTATTTTCCTCTTACCTATTTTCCATTTCTATCCTTTTTTTCTTACTTATTTTCATTCTCTTCATTCTGTAAGTATTGTTGAGCACATATTATGTGCCAGGCACTATCGCTAGGTACTATGAATCCCTCTGCCATTCTCAGACAGGCCTCAAAGGGCAACTACCTCTGTTGTTTCTGGCCCAAGCCTTGACACACTTCTACAATTAATCCCCATGTTTATTTATGTCTTATGTATTTTTACCCTATTCATGTCATGAACTTGTTGTTTTTGCTTCTCTGATATAGGAATCCTATCCTCTAGTAGATAGTGTCAGTAATAACCTTGCGTCAAAGCTATCATGACAAAACTGTAGTGACACCTTCTCTCTAGGCATCTTCCACTTCCCCTCCTTCTCTCCGTCCCCTCTTTTCTGCTGGCTCCACCCATCGCCTCTGCACACAGAGTGCCTTTCTGTATTTCTGTGACCGATAAATGGTTGTGGTTGAGAGCAGGGACTTCGGAGACAAGCACACATTGCTTTGATCCCAGCTCTGGCCTTTCGTGTGCTTTAGCCAGAAGAAAGGTGAACACAGGAAAGTGGAGAATACAAGAAACAATAGTGAACGTAGGTAAAATGTCAGTAACTTGAGCTATTGATCATTTTTATATAAGCTTTTTAATTAAAAAAAAAAATAGGTAAACTAAATTTATCTAACAATTGAAAAATTAGCCAGAGCAAGATGGAGTAGTGAAAGATGCTAACTGTCGTCTTGTTCAGGAGGCAGGAAGAGAGATGCTGAGTGACTTTAGTCTTTGTTAGGAAATGCATATTAAAATTTCAGAGTAGGTACTGAATAAACAGAAATGCAATTGTGGAGTTCCCACAGCAGCAGAGGGAAAATACAAGGTCATCATAGAAAAAAAATCTAAAAGAAGGCAGGAAAAGAGAAAAAAAAAAGAGCAAAGAGAAAATATGGTAAAAATCAGCCCAAATACAAAAGTAATCACAATATGTGTACTTGATTTAATTAATCTATCAAAACACAAATTATCATATTGAATATGTGTATTTTTAAATCTAGCGATGTTTTTCTTAGAGGTGAAACAAAATCACGTAGAAAATTTCAAAGTAAAGTAATTGAAATCAGTACACCAGGCAGTACCATCCAAGAAAAGCAAATAAAACAATGTTATGATCAGGCAATATAGAATTTAAGGCATAAAGCAATAATAAGACTACAGAAAGATACTACATAATAATACTAGAAGAAAATAAAACTTAATGCACCTAACTACATAACCTTGAAATCTATAAAGCAAAAACTTATAAGACAAATTTGATGAATCCTCAATTACAGTGGGAGATTTTAACATACCAATTTTAGAAACTAGTAGACCAAGGAGGCAAAATATTAGTAAGGACATGGAAGATTTGAGCCAAAAAATTAATAAATGTCATCTAATCTATCTGAAAAGGTAAAAAAAGTATGTTCTTTTTAGTACACATGGAATATTCATGGAAATTGACTATATGTAAGTTCACAATTGGTATCTCAACAAATTTCAATGAATCAGTGTTATACAAACTTGTGTTCTTTATCTGCAATGAAATTTAACAGAAACCAACACTAAGCACATCGTTAAAAAGACCCAAGCCCTTGTGTTTGGAAGCTGAAAAATAAACATTGAAAGAGCTTATGAGTTAAAAGAAGAAATCACAATGGAAATTAGAGAATCTGTAGTTCTAAAAGATAATGAAAACAGTAAAGAAAAAAACTTGTGGCATGGTGTTTTCCCCTGTATTTTGAGGGATATGGTAAAGAATAAGACAAATGAGAGAATCCCTAAAGAACTGGAGATGAGAGAACAATCTAGAAGTTATTGATTGTTTGGATTATTTGGACACTACATTATAAATTTTCAGCTCACATATTTATGCTTACATTGTCTGGGGAACCATTAGAATATGTATTAAAAATTCTGAACCAAAAGGTAGGAAATGTGAACAACTCTAATCAGACTAACATTTGTAAAGCAAGAAGAAAAATTACACTAATCAGGCTAGGCTATTAAGATTTTTCTATGAACCTTAGATGAATGATCCTAAAATTGTGCCAGAAGGTCAAGTATTCACACTGTAGGTTTTGTGTCTGTACATAACTGAATACGTTATCTTTTAGCACCAAGAAATCTCAACAATTAGTTTCATGGCGTAGCTTCAAATCACCTTTGTATCAGCCTTTTTAACTGGAGTCTTCATTCCACAGATGTGTTTTACCTCCCATGTAGAATATAAACAGATCAGAGCCGGCTTTCGTTTTTAATTCCTCCATGCTTTCAGAAGATGGAATATGATAAAATTTGTAGTGGCTTCACAAAAATTTACTTGCTTCTTTAGGTCTCAGAAAACACACACACACACACACACACACACACACACACACACACACAGACACACACACACAGACACACACACACACACACACACACACACGCATGCCCGCACGCATTCGCATACCTCTGAGAATACACAGACTGCAGCAGGAGAGCATCAGACTCCACTATTTTTGCAGATAGGTCAGCTGGGAATATCAACTTCCTAAGAGTACTCAGCTGCTTACTTTAAAGCAGTGATTAATAAGAATGGACAAGTTCAACCAAATGTCAGTGATAAATACAAATACTTTCATATCTGGCCTCAGCCAGTGCTGCACTTGAGTAAGTGCAAAGCCTTTTGCTAACGTGGAAGAAAACCAGTCTAAATTAAGTTTACATGAAATTTTACCTCGATTTTGTTTCAAATAAAACATTCTTCTATAGATTTGTTCCTCTTTATTAGAACTTCATTAGAATTCTTACAAAGAAATAACTCCCTATACTAATTCATTTGCCCCTTTGTTCCTTATTTCAAGGAGTTGAGATGGGGCAGAACATTTTTCTCGTAGACGAACAAAGAAATTCAGATACATAGTGACATTTCCAGCTCTCTTTGGAACCAGATCTCCTGCCTCCTAATCTGGACCTCTTTCTACATTCCTCATCCAAGTTCAACGAGCTACAACCTAACTCTGCTTCTCTTTGCCATTATATTCTTGGGAGAGCTTGTTCTATCCCTGTCTCTATTGTGTGTCTCTTCACCTGCTCACTCCTTAACCCCTGGCAGTTTGGTTTTCTGTCCTTATCCTTTAACTAGTCATCAGTCTTTATCCTCAAGTTCATCTCTGGAAATTTTATTTTACTGGCCACCTCTTCTTGTAACTGTTACATCCTTTGGCCTTTCCCATTTTTGTTTTCTTGTTACATATAGTGTTTATAAATATGCACCTCAGCACTGTTGTAGATATCCTCATTTCCTGATGCTTACTGATTGTTTCAAATTGTTTTCCTACTTATCCTTTATTTCTTTAATAGTGAAGCTTTTAGTTTTGACTTTGTCTTTTATCTTTTCTTCATTTGTTCTTATTCTTATGCCTTTAATTAATTGATTCACAAATGTTTATCGAAAGTCCATTACATGCCAGATTCTGTTCTAGCTTTTGAGGGTTTAGGTATAAAAAAGCAGACCCTGGTGGTCTTTATTAAGATAGTTACAGATTGTAGTAAGTGCTGCAAAGATAAGAGGATGATGTGAAAAGAGTAACTATTTTAGATTCTGTGGTCAAGGAAGAGGTGACATTTAAACTGAAACCTCTTAGATACAACTGGCAAATGCAAAAGCCAAATGAAGCACCTTCTAGGCACAAGGAGCACAAAGAGCAAAGGCCCTGAGGCTGAGAATGCTGAGATATTCAGGAGTCAGGAGGGAGGACCACATGGAGCCGAGCAGAGAGACGTTAGAATGAGAGGAGAGACAGGCAAAAGCCAAGTCAGGCAGGGCCTTTGTAGGACAGAACTGATCTTTAATGCAGTCTGTGTGCATAAATGACACTTGAAAAATGTGTGCTGAATTACTAACGTGAGACTGACATGTATAATTATGTAAGGTCGCCCATGTGTATCAAATGCTGTTTAATGGTCCTGCGTGATGAAAAATTTGGATTTAAAGAGCTCTTTCTCTTTATGCACTCTTTCCCCGGGCAACTGTATACCTTCAAGTATGACTATGTATACGTGCTTCTGGTTAGAGCAACATAAAACGTCTTCACTGAGTAGCTAGTTCATCAAAAGAATTTAAAAGATGATATGATGATAATTATAACAGTAACGGTTAACATTTAGTATGTGTCAGGTATTTTCCCAAGTATTACCTTTTTTAACAAGCATAGTATTTATGGCCTAGGTACTTTTACTATCTCTATTTTACAGGCAAGGAAACTGAGGCACAGGAAGATTCAGTAACTTGTTTACAGTCACAAACTAGGAAGTGGTAGAGTTGGGATTTGAACCTGGGCATTCTGACTCTGGAAGTCAAGCTTTTGGCCAATAATTACCTTGCCTCTCCATAGAAATATGATAAGAGTCACTTTTTTTCTGAGCTATTAAGTAAGCATTTACTGGCATACCTGTACAGAAGACACCAGACAGGATAATATACCAACATCTTCATAGCTGGCCTCTTCTCTGAGCTTTGGCCTCACACTTCAAGTGACTTTTGGCCATCACGTCAAACTTGTATCTAAGATCAAATTCACCATCTTCCTTACTTATACTGCTCATCTTCTTTTCTTTTCAATTTCTATTTCTATTAACAGCATCAATAGTCATGCACTTAAGAAAAAAAAAACTCAAAACCACCCTTGACTCCTTCCTTGATTCCTGCCCCTCTCCGCCTAGTCCAGTCAGTTGCCAACTGCTCCTGAGTCTGCATCTAAAGCATCATCCATCCCTAGCTCTTCACTCACTCGAATTTTAATGATTTCTTACCTAGATCATTATAAGAGTTCCTAAGTGCTCTGTCCACCTCCTATGTGTATGTCTCTCTCTCATTAACCAACCTGATGATCTGTTCTACACACTGCCAACAGATTGATCTTCATGAAACAACATGGTCAAATGAATCCCTTGCTCAATAACCTTTATGGGTCTCAACTGTCTAGTGAATCAAGTTTGAACTCACTGGCCAGGCTTGTGAACCTCTTCCACGATCTGACTCTCATCTGCCTTTTCAGTCCCCTTCCTGCTGCTCAGATCCCTTATGCTCCAAACAAACTGAACTCCGTCTTGCTGTCCTGTGTTTCATTTCAATGCCTTCATCACCTATATAGCACTAGGTGCTGTGTGCTAAATCAACATGTTGAGTTAATGAAGTAATTAAAGGACAAAAATTCACTCAGAGCATATAGATAAAACTTTTGGTTCATTAAGTTTTTCCTTTTTCCATTCACACAATTCACAATCAACTCTACCATATGTTCTTATATATCTCACTATCCGTAAGATACAGAATGGATCTAAGTTGATGAATAAATAACCCCTGTCCTCAAGCTATAATTTAATCAGATAAACAGGTATATGGATATCTAACTATAGAAAAGAAAACTAAACAAATATAGATAAATCTGTCACTCTATCTGTCATCTCTCTAAATCACATTCTTACCCATTCCCAGGTCTGACAGTGTTACTGTACACCTAGGTCATATTTCCCCTTCCCACACCTGTTATAATCACTCTTTATGTATAAAGAACCTTTATAGTCACCCACTAGAAACAACGAAAATATCCTTGTTGATTCCGTATATTATACCATTGTATAGTATCGGGATAAATATCATACTTTCTCTTAACACAGGTATGTGGAACATTTGTGGTAATTCTATTAGAAACCATTAAAAGGTTCTTAAAGATTCTTTTTGTTTATTGGGCACGGTACAGTATTTTTACAAGTATATAATGGTAAATACTAAATACAGTATTATAATATCATATCCTCTTCCATTCTGGGCATCGACAGTTTTATTAAGAATGTTTCACTCTGATGCTTGGAGACAATATATATAAAAGAATTCAAAACCTCCCTTATAAACTGATTAATCCTTTTTCATTTAATGGGGAAAATAATTTTAAGAAAAACAAGTCAAAAGTTTCTTAAGGCCTATCTTTCTACTGCTGCAAAATGTTGAGTGGCTCTCCACCGCCCGTAGGATAAGGCCCATACTCCTTACTTTGAAGTCAAAAGTCTTCCACCGGCTGCCTGAAACTTCACCTTTGAGCCCAGTCCCTATTGCGCTATACCAGTTCTCCACTTTCAACAAACTGACTTGTGCTTCCTTCTTCCCGAGACATCTCATACTTTTCCAGCCTCATGATTTGGTCACACACTCCCATCTGTATGGAATACTCTCTTCTTAGTTCAGTTTCTTACCAGATCCTCCCCCACTTTTCAGGCCCAGACCAGACCCTGTATCCCCAGTAAAGCCTTTTCAGCCCATCCCAGTGTGAAGTGACCCTCTGCTTCTCTGAACTTCTGTTGCACCATCCATTTGAAAATTAATCAAAGTATGACATTTTATGTTATCTACTGTTCTATAAACTTTATATTAATATTTTACTTTTCATTTGATTATTTATTTGGCACACAAGCAAATGGATGGGCCTTTATAACTTATCTTTATTATATTTACAAGCTCCTCAAGAGCAGGGACCAAACCTCGTACTTCTTGGCATCCCCTAGGGTTCTTAGACAAGTGCCTTCCTCATTAGGAGTCAACAAATAATACTTGAATAATGTAGTCTTTAGTTAGCGGGGGCTGTTAGTTAAATTAGGAGAAAGTTTCTTTCTATGACGATTCTTTTCCTAATAACACCAATTACTGCAGAATCCTAAAACAACAAGATACTAAATAGTATATTATCAGTGGTCAAATTGAAGTATCTCCCAAAACCTAACATTACTACTCCAGTGAGCATAGTCTCAAATAAATAAACTTATGAAATGGAGTACATTGAGTGATGAAAAGCTCTAATATCGTTAATCTTTTGTTCCATTAAAAATAGATCATCTGCTGTGAGCAGCAGGACCAACTTGAGTTACCAGTTCCCTATAGTAAGTCAGTCATCTCAAGCAAGACAGTTCCCAGGAAATGACATTCTCCTTTGCTTTCACTCATTCATAAAAGACCACAGGTAAAGTAGGTCTTAAGAGCACAGGATCATAACCATGATTTTTAAAAGCTGACATCTTCAAGGACAAAAATCAGAGGGCTTAATGTAACTAGTAAGAAAATAATGGGCTTCATGTTTAAAAATAAACTCAGATATGGAAAGTTGCGTATGCAGCTTAAAGGATGGTGAAACAAAGGTTAAGAATCAATGATTAGATAGATGCTTGGGGAAAGTGTTTAAAAATTATATTTCAAGCCACCACTTTGATTCAGTGGACATGGAGGAGTCATTGGAGTGTCTAGAAAATAGGAAGGTATTGTCAAGATTCAGTTTGCTCCGTCTCAGTACCAGCCATGGCTTCCATCAAACCCTTCGTTTCCCTTCTCCACTCCACACGCTTTCCTTCAGTTAGGCGAGCCCTTTTCCTCAGCCCACTGTTTACATGTCCTGCTCCTGACTGCACACTGCCTGTTGCACTCTCTCATGCACCAGATAACCTCGTCTCACGTCCCTGGTCAGCCTGTGTTTTCTTTCAGAAATTACCTTACATCTCAGTTCTTCCTGGAAACCTAGCTTGATGATATGGGTCGAGGTAAAGGTCATCTGTACCCTTAATAAACTATATTCTTTCCCTACATTGTTTAAGATATAAGTGTAAGAGACAGTAACCCTAAAACATGTAAGTATGCATATCTAAATACTATAAAATATGTGAGTTTTGAGCCCGGTTGTTTATTTAATATTTCCTGAGAGCCCAGGATTAATTTAAGGTATTCAAAAGAGATCATTTGATATTCTAATAAATGAATTGAAAAGGTAGGATGAAGAAAATAAAATGAAATGAGAAAAGAAAAAAAACCCAACATTTATATAAATAATTCAATTATTCAGTATTCATGCTACAGATTATTTATTATCAATTATTCATGAAACAAATATTTATTAGGCAGCTGTTATATGTCAGGCACTGTGCCATGCACTGGGGATGCATTGTTGACCAATATAATTCAGAGTTTGTTAAATAAAAATATGAAATATAACAAATATTCAACAAGAAATAGTCATAGAAAAGTTAAGAAAGACTAAAGAGAGACCGATAAGGAATGAAGGTCAAAGCCCAGTCTGCGCCAGTGGACGGCGTATCTGCAAGGACCTGTTCATTCAGTGAGCAGGATGTCCTGACCACCACCTAAAGAGCGCTCTGAAAGTGCAAGCAAAGTGATGAAGGTCAAGGAGTTTATTAAATGAAGACCCTTTAAGAAAATGTTTAGATATGCCAAACAGTTAGTACACTGGGAAGAGGCCAAATTATAGCATATTCATGTCATAGGGAAAGAGGGGAATTTGTGTTCATGAAAAGATTTAAGAAAGAGTTAACGAGAAAGAAAAAGACTTTTGAAAACAACTGCCAAGTCCCCTCCACATTTAAAGCTTTTTTTTTTTTTTTTTTTTGGTCCCACCGCCACCACCATCAACAAGACCTTCCAAAGGAAGTGGTAGAAGAAACCCCATTGCTTGGGACATTAAAAACCAGATGGTCCAAAGCCCCAAGAAAATATTCACGTGGGATCCATCCTTCACTGAGAGAAAGCAAAGGAACCAGACTAGTGCAGTTTGTATTTTGAATCTCCAACTTAGCAGTGCTAAAAAATAAAGGTTTACATTTCCGTGGACTTTAATTTCTTAGCTGTCCTCTGCACTCTCACGGTGCTCTGTGTTGCCTCCTATTAGAGCTGGCCGCACAGGAATTGCCTGTTTACTTGAGCGTCTCTTCCGCTGGCTCCAAGTATTTGGAGCTTATCAGGTTTTCTCCCTGCCCGGCAGGAGTGCTGTGTGCTACGGGTCCTGGAAATGCTCCTATACAGTGGTTTTGCACTTGCTTCTGCCAGAGCCCCAGGAGTTTCACAGTTTTTATGTTAAATTTTTTGGCTTGGGAATAACCACACTTAAAGATAGTATAAGTTTGGATCTCACATTGTACAGGTTTGGGATTTTGGTTTCTCACAGGAAACCCTCTTCCCACCCTCTGACCACAGTGGTACAGAGCCCTGGAAAGACAGAAATCTTCCTTGTGGCTTTCCTGGGCTGGTGGGGGGTCTGTCTTCTAGCTTTTTGCTTCTCATGGCCCCATGGCCGTGTCTCCTGTGTCCGTGAAGATGTTAAAACCCCGGCCTCAACCCCACCCCGCAAATGGTCAGCATTCCCCTTTGAGCAAGTGGGGAGAGACAGGTTTGTTTCAGCTTGGTTGACCATATTGCTAGAGGTTGAATTTCTAGTCATAAGTAATCAGTTGTTGCAAAAACACTACCGTAGAGACTTAGCTTAATTATAAGTGCTTGTTTTATAAACTTTAATTCAAGTCAAATAAATAAAAATTCGTGTATATACTATAGGTAAGGTTCTATGCTAAGTGTCGAATATCTCCTGTCTCCAGAGTACTGATGGGCTCTTAATATTAATTACTTCTTGACAAGAAGAAATTTTTGTTGAATTTCTGAAGGAAGAGATCTGAAATAGATGCTGAATTTATGAAGTAAATGATCCTAAATAGATGCTTATTACTCTTTAGGTAAAAATGACATTTGTATATACATAGAATTACTCAAAAGTTTTATCAGGGTAGAGATCTATCCAGATCCACACTCGTACCTTGGTTTTATACACTAAGAATAAACATGTTTACAGTGGAGGTCATATCAAATGAGGTTAATGTGGTTACGTGAGAATATATCTTAAAAACGGGGTTGGCATTCCAATCAAATGAAGTCTAATTTCCATAAAGCACTTTATTCCCTATGCCAATCAGTCATTTTCTCTCCCAGAAAGTCAAACCGGTTTTTGCACTATCGATTTGCAAAACTTACATGACATAAACATTATGTGACAGAAGTTGTTTGTTATTAAGAGAGAGAATATCATCTCCAAGAAACTTGTCATCTGGAAATAGGAAAAATCACACAAAGTAATTTTATTTGTATTATGGCTTTTTCACTGTTGGCTACATTTGTGACAGTAGATTTCATATTAAATATTAACAGTGTTTTGTTTATACTTGAAAGTACTACAGTAGGTTATAGATTTTACTCAGAACCTTCCTGGTTAGAAAGCATATCATTCCAGTTAAATGATGACACGTGTGGGCTAGCTACAAAGAACATAGATACTATTATATCTAAAAAATTACACTACCCCTTTGGTATCAAAATTTCGAAGTTTCACTTTACCCCTGAATCTTATAAAGTTACTGTTTTTGGAGGTCAAATGTGGTAACATGTTGGGAATTTTATTTGGTTCAAACTAATAGGAACAGTTGTTAGCAACTGGATAAATTGAATGTTTATAATGAATGAGCTATGGAGACAGTTAATCTATTGTTGCAAAGAGTTGTTGGACTTCTGATATAGGAATGAAATTAGAAAAATTATATTTTTCATTTTTAAGAACACTAGTACGATAAAAAAATATGTTTTATTTTTCTTACAGTGGTATAACAAGTCTTATTTGTAAATTTTTATGGAATTTTGGCAACATCTACTTTTAAAATGCCTAACTGAATTGTATTGTGTCTTTTGGGTTTGTGAAGTGTGTCTGTGATTTGTTTTGTTTGGATATTACTTTTTCAGTATATGAAAATAGCCGTGAGACTGGCTCCTGCTGAATTTTTGGTCACTATGTCATCACTGCTATGAGTGTACATTGTCAGTTGTTTAAACATTGTCGAATTCACTGCGGGCTAGCAAGAAGCATCTGGGAGCCAGACTTTTCCTGTGGACACGTGCCAAGTAGTAGATTATATTTCCTCACTAAAGTGAACTATATTGAGATAATTTTTCTTCTTGAGTTGTTTTAATCCAGAAATTATTTTCCAAAGCTAAGTGAGGATCATGTGATAAAGTTGTTTCTAACTACCTGAATTCTATAATAGCTGAGAAGTACTTTTATTTAGCTAGAGTAGGCACAAATAAGTCATGCAATTAAACTACATTCAGATAATTAACATTATTCCCCTAATTAGACTGTTCAGGAAAGTTCATATGTCATTTCATGTATTCTCTTTAAATCAATGATTTACTCTAAGGAAGGACAATAAACATTGAATGACCCTTTAATTAAGTACTATAGTTGGGTGTGCCATTAAATTTACATGTGTGAATGCATTGTTTAATTAGATGGAAATAAACCCTAAATTGCATTTTAATATACACAATTATAGAATAACATTTATGTTAACTAAAAATGCCAGGAAAGTTTGTAAAATGTCATATTTAACTTAAAAAAATTTGAACGGTTGTGGTTTGGGGATGAGAAGACTAGAATGCTTCGTCGTACTGGAAAATAGGCTGGGGGTTGGTCTTGGGGCACTGATGTTGCCTAGAGCCTAGGACCCTAGGGTGGCAGGGATTTGTCTCTTCCAGAATAGATAAGATTACTCCATCTGCTACCCTGGGACACTGCTGGGCGAGACCTTAAAAAAGTAAGATTTGGCTTACCCGGCATATATATTAAAAATACCCTGGCTCTTGTACACGAGAGTAGACATTTTGTTTGTATTGGCTTTATTTCTAGAATCCAAGTAAAGAGACACTTTGCAAATGAGAGTTCAGCCTGTCCCATTAGAGGGCAAAAACTGAGCAAGTGAGTTGTTGTTCGAGCTCAGATTTTTAATCTTATGTGCTTTGAAGGACATCCGATACTATTTTTCAGGAATGAACGTCGAGGCCTCCATCAAGCGAGCTTCGGGTGCTTCGCCTCCCATTCCTTCCCCTGCAGGTTCTGCCTTGCTTCTTTTTGGCAACTCCTTTCTACAGAAATATTCTAGTTCTAGAAGATCTTTCATTTTCTAGACACCATAACATACTTTATCTTAAATTTGTTTGCGCGTTAAAAAAAATACCTCTTACCCTAGATTTGAAAATGCCTTAAAAACATAATTCTGAAAATGTGTGCACAGCTTCTCATAGGTACATGGAAATCTGTATTTTGAGAGTGCCATTCTTTTGTATTATATAGAGTACTTTAATTTGCTGCATTTTTCACATCTCACCACAGTCAAATCTGGTGAGGAACTATTGCTGTCTTACTCAGGATTAATCAGTCTTCTCGGGCTCCTGGCTAGGACGGAAGCTGCTCTCGGCTCTGCTTGCTTCAGGGCTTGGCCTTCCCCTGTTTTTTCATCATGTTCAGTGTCTGAGAGGGAGGTGATGGGAGATGATTTTTCCATTTGCAAGCTGCCTTCCAAAGGAAAGAAAAATGGAGGGGGCAAATGCCAAGCTTTTCACTTTCTGTGGCCATTACAAACATGACTCTTCTCTCCTATTTTTCTGCAGTGTACACTATTTTTCAAGGGAGCTATTTTTTTTTTTAAGACCGTCAGAGTTATCCAAGTTATTTTGTCATTGAAGAGTGTTAAAAATAAGAATCTATGGCAATATGACATGAATATTAACTTTCTCATAAATCGAATGTTATGGCAATAGGTTAAAGTGCTGTTTAATTAATAAACAAATACTGGAACCAAGTGGTCTTTGCAAGGGAAGAAAAAATACATTGCCTTAGAACTTGGGCTCTGGATGCAGACTGCCTGCGTTCACATCCTGACACTACTTCTTATACCTGTGTTATGCTGAGCAAGTCACTTAAATGTTTCTGTGCCTCCATTTATTCATCTGTAAAATGGGAATAACAGCAATATTCTCTTCATAAGCTTCTGAGGACTGAATGACATTTATGTGTATAGTGGCTAGCGTGGTGCTTAGTATATACAGTAAACTATTATTATAATCACTGTGATTATAAATCTTCTATGCACAGGGCATTGTATTGGCGACTTCACCTCATTTTAGCCCCACACTAATTTTCTAAAGTTGACTTTGTATTTCTGTTTTCCAGATAGAAAATTGAGGTTCAGAGAATTTAGATTGTCTATGTTTGTACAGCCAGTGAAAGAGGGTAATGTGAACTTTTGGAATGTGAATTTTATTTGCATTTCTATAGTTCCATTGTATCTTTTGGGATTAATATGAGATTCATTTCTGTTTTATTAATTTCATTATAATTAATCTTACATTAGTATTAGTTAGGTATACCTATATTTTGAATCTTAAAAAGCAAGTGACATTTGAAGATACAATGTTCTAATTAACTCACATTCAAATAATGATAGAATACAAACCATTTGAACCTTATAGGAAGGAAATCCTCAGAAGATATGGCTCTAGGTCAGTCATTTTCAGGACCAGCTGCATGAGTGGGAACTTGTTAGACATACACATTCTTGGACCCACACCAGATTTACAGAATCAGAAACTCTCTGGGTGGAGCCCAGCAGCCTGGGTTTTAACACGCCTTCCAGGTGATTCTGATGCCTGCCTGAGTTTGAAAACCACTACTCTGGGTAAATAACACATCATGGAGTTATGCCACAGATATTGATGTAGCTCATAATATCTAGTCCCAAACTGGAAGTTATACATCGCAAAGGGAGTACGTGGTGGTAATAGAAACATACAAGTGGGGCTGTTATTTGATAATTGCCCTATAAATATTAAATATTCAGTACAGTGTGCTCAGTCCCTTCCATTCCTTGGATTTAGGGCTTCTAAGCAGATGGGTAGTATTGCTTTCAGGCACAGCCATTGAGCACAGATACTGAGTGATGGAGAGTGACTCCCCCTCCTCAGCTTCTTATGGCTGGGACACACAGAGCCAGGGATCAGGGTGGTTAGCTTTTTTAGTATTTAGCAACTAGGAATCTTCAACTAAGAGGAACTGACGCTAAGAATATGAAGAGAAAGAAAAAGCAATAAACAGTTATTACTGTTGCATCTTTTTCTTCCTTTAGATAGTTTAAATGTGGAAGTAGCATATTAAAAAACATGAATGAGGCTGAAGGATATAGGAATAAATAGGGAAACTGCTGTTATATCCAGATTTAATTGTGGAAAAAATTAAACAAAAGCAGTTGTCATCTTAGAATCCATCACAGCCAGTGAGAAAAAAACTGGCCATCAGCCAGACATATTTGCCTAGACTTTAGGAAGGCAGATTTCAGAAAATTCAGAGAAAGAATAGGCACAAATGTATGGTATTAAAGACAAACAAGTATTTAAAAATACCATTTAATCTCAAATGATCCCAATGAGGAAAAATGGGAGAGAAACTAAAATATGTCAATATCCTTGTGTTAGATTCTACCTAATGAATGCAACTTTTAAAGAGACATAGATTAACCATCAAAATGGCCAGATAACCAAAGACCATATGAAAATGGCTGAAATTTGTAAATTATGCTAAGTACAACAAAACGTATGCAATTGCTCTGTGGTTTTGTTTTGTTTTGTTTGTTTGTTTGTTTTGAAATTTACTAGGGTCAATAATTCAAAGAAAACAATTCAGTTTCTCTTTTATTTGCTCCTTTTCTGTCAAGAATTATCCTCCAACTGATAAGATTGGTAAGAGGTAATAGAAACCCAGGGTGGTCAAAGAGAGTCAAATAGAATACTTAGCTAGCCAAGATCCATTTCATTTTCACTCAACAAATATTCATGGAAAGCATTTTTTTGTTCTAGTCTGCGTTAGGCTGTGTAATATAAATGTACCCACGGGGAGTTCACACTTAGAGAAAAAGCAGACTAGTAACAAATGTTTGGAGAGGAGTGATCATGGAGGCCTGTACCAAGGCAGTGAGAGCATGAAGGGGAGCGTGGCCACCCCCTGGAGGGGTTCAGGGAAAGCATCCTAAATTGGGGGATGTTTGAGCCCTGTCTTAAAGATGAGTAGGAATTAAGCTTGTGTTCTGGCCCAGATAAGACTGCTTCACAAGACAACTTGTGAATGAAGTCCTTGAGCTGCTCTCCCTGATTTTGACATGTTAGAAGCATAGAGTCTGGCAATTGAATTGTGAACTTTTCAAAAAGAGCAGAAAGTCGTAGTATCTTAAGTTGGCTTTTCTGAAGCAGACTCTGAGAGAGTTGTTTTTAGGAGATTTATTGGCGAATGACCTTGGGAGAGACTCTTGTGTGAAAGTGAGGACAGCGGAACTGGATGAGAGAAGCTGGCCCACGGTGCAGACTGAGGCCTTGGCTGAACTTTAAGAGCTGTGGGACTGGGATGACTCTTCAGGTTTGTGCCAAATTGAGGCAAAGGGGCCTGTCTTTCTATCCCCACACCAACTAATCATTGGCTCCAGGCTGTCCTATGGGAGAGGTGTGACCTTGAGTGAGGCAATTTCCTGCAGCCAAGGGCAATTCCTAGTGAGGGACACACAGCTGTGAGCCAGCAGCAGTCTGAGTCCCTGCAGCTGGAGGATGGCTGTGTTGGCCCTGAAGAGGGCATCTGGGAGGACCATGGCATTATCCACTACAGGTGGATTCTGCAAATTCTAGACAGGTTAGGGACTTTGAAGTGGACTCCAGAGAAGCTACTAAAATAAGGCATCAAAGAGTTCTTTGTGCTGCCTAGAAGATGAAATGATGATTATTAGAAACCAACATAGTTCAAAGAGATGACAGACATAGAACTGGACTTCAATAAGGCATTTGGCCAGGATGCTCATAAACTCTTCATAGATATGAAGACCATTGGATAACCGACTGTATAGTTGTACCCAAAGGGCAGTGATTAATTGATTTGGTGAATGCCTTAGGGCTTAATTCTCAATATTGTCATACCATCATATCCATCAGTGTCTTGGTTGAAGATATATAGGCAATGCTCTCAATAGACCTAAATCATGGATCAAATCTAACAAGATGAAATATGATAGGATATCACACTTGCTCCAAAAATCTAGTTGCACAAGTATGAGAAAAGAAAGACTTGGCTCCACAGCAAATGGAAAAAACACATAGGGATTTTGGTCAATATGAGTCAACAGTGTAGTGTAATTCATTCCTAAGATTGTCTGCTTTGGGAATTTAAATTAATTATCAAATAAATGGTGTTCTGGGTTAGCAGGATATCAATTTTTTCATGTTGTGGATCAACAATGTTTAGATATTTAAGTAAACTACCCTAGAAAATACAAGGCAATGATTCTCAAACTTTTTGGTCTCATGGAACACTTTACAATCTTAAAAATTGAGGATTCTCAAAAAGATTTTATTTATGTGGGTTTTGCTTCTCAGTGTTTACTGTATTAGAAATTAAAACCAATGTTAAAAATGTTTATTAATGAATTAAATATCACAATGATAAACCCATTACATGTGAACATAGATAACATATTTTTAGGAAAAATAGCTATATTTCTCCAAAATATCAATGAGAAGAGTGGTATGGTTTCCATTTTTGCAGATCTCTTGAATGTCTATCTTAGTAGAGGATATTTAGACTCCCACAACTGCTTCTGCATTCACTATGTTGTGGTACTTGTTTTAGCTTACGTACAATGAGCATATGAAGAATATCCAGCCTTATACAGATAAGTAGTAGGAAAAGGGATATTGTGGATATTCTTCTTTGATACTGTACTCAAACTTGACAAGTGGTAGTTAAAGATTAGTTGCAGTGTGGAATCCAAAACCATATCAATATAAACTTTTCATAGCCTGTTACATTAAAATTCATGGGTCTGCCTTGTAATTCAGATGGATCTTTAACCTGGGTTTGTTTTTGTAACATCACACATTGGTTAGTTGGAAAATATTGCTTTACCACATTGTGCAGAACTTCCAAATGTTGACATAATTATGATACAATTAAAAAACCACTTTCATTAATATCACCATCAATCACATTAGAAAAGTCTTTATATTCTGGGGAGCTGTCAAGCTCATAGTGGCAGTTATAAGTTTCTAAAATTCTAATTTTTGCTTGAAAACTCAAATTTGATCATTGGCAATAAATGACTATCTGTTGTTTTCATTGGAATAAGAAGCTCCCTTGGTTCGTTTTTGAGAAAGTGTCTGCCAGATTCCCAAGTCTGAGTATGCATCGTTTGTCAGTCATTTTTTTTTTTTTTAAACAGTATTCCACAAAAAAAGCTACTGATTCAGCTTGTCACTCAGTCTCTTGAACCATCTGGAAATGCAGCAGAAATGCTTTATGCATTCTTCCCATTTTGTCACACAGAATATTAAAAAGACCTGTACATGTACTAAAGCTGTTATGAAATGAAAATAATTTTTACCGCTTTATCAAGGACATTCTTAGGTGAAAGCGGCTGTTTGTTTCTAATGCTAATGCAAGGCAGTGAAGAATACAGTGACAGTTTGGTGCCACTGCGTTGATTTATAGTGAGGTGTCAGCAGTTTACCCACCATTGCGTTGCAGCATCAGTGCAAACGTTAACACAATGAAAAAGGCAAATGTCTTAATTTTATTATGAAAATAGTTTTGATCTCATAGACCCTTCAGCCCCAAACGGGTCTTGGAACCCACTGCTGGTGCAAGAGATATGGAAACAGATATGGTTCCTCTTATGGGCTATGCTTTTTCTTTTGTGGATCTTGAAAATGAGGTTAAGGTGCACTCACTGCCCGTGAAGGGGATGAGTGTATTTGCATAAGCAAACGGAGGAAACAGAGCCCAAGCCTGTAACAAGTGAGCTCCGCATTGTACGTCTACTTTCCCCCTAAGGTTATAGTAGGTAGTCGTAGATCCTTATAAAACAGCCACGTTACAATTAGATGATCTTATCATCAAGCTCTTTATCATTAGATAGTATTTTTTTTATAGAAGAAAATTTAACACAAACCCCAAATCTAAGTTGAGATGAAACATTTTACTTTCTAAAAAAGGATTCAAAATGGTTCATAATGAAATGACATACGTATACCTTTGGGATGTTGTTATTAAAAATGAAAGGAAGAAAAACCAGAAACTGAATAAAGTTGATCTAAGAAGGTGTTAATTGTGACAATGGATAGACAGATCTTGAATGATTTTAAAAATTTTTTTAATCTTTTGCTTATCTCTTTTTTTTTTTTACTTCACCAGTAAACAGATACTGTTTTTATTACAAGAATAATGAGAAAAGCATTAAATTTTAAAAAAGAACTTACATGTAGCAAACTACAATTGCACCTGAAATCCGGAGCCAAATAGCTGTTATCATAAGTGAGAAATCATTTAATTAGGACCCTCTTTAGTTAAATGAATTGTAAAATTGCAGAACTTATTATAAATTTTAATTAAAAAGCTAAGAATTTGAACATTATGGAATAGAGAAATTTTATATTGTAGAAGACAGTGAATATAACACATTAAGGCAAAAAAGAACCACATTTCATAATTTCCTTTGTCTAGGACTTTTTAGGGGTAGGACCGTTTTCTGACTCGCGGTTACTTCTGACAGAATCTGGCCTATCAAAACCTGATTTTTAACCTATGTGCATTCTTTGCCTGGCATAGTTGCCTGTAGGTGATGAAGTCTATCTATATAAGACTGCTCCTGAATATAGAAGCAAGTACATCCAGAGCAGCCCCAGACTTTTTCAGAAGCATCTGCAGTGCGTGTTGCCTAAGAGGCAGTGCAGGGCGAGATGAGCAGAGTCCCACGTGTGTGACCTCGATCCAGTAGTTCGACCCTGCCGGTCTGTTTCCCCTTTAATGAAAGAAGGCGCTTAAACCAGCTTCTAAGTTTTTCCCCGACTCTGTCAGATGAGGTGCTTGCTTGAATTTGAGTTTTTCCCCCCAAATCCTAGCCACGATGTTAACAAGTTTAATGTCTGGGAAAAATAATTATTTTTGCATTTTCAGATTTGTGTATAAATTATTAATTTTAATATCAGTACAAAATTTTGCTATAAACTAATGGCATTTCTTTTTGCTTTTGAAGTACAATGATAACCTTTTCATGTTAAGCCCTGTAAGAACAGAATGTCAAGGTTGAAAATTAGATAGTATGATTGAACAACTATTGGTTATTTTGTTGCCTTTTCTATCACATTAACCTTCTTAGTTGCTAAATTAATAAATGGTTGCAAAACACCTAGCTCCTAAAGTAATGAACTTGATAGTGCATGCTAATTGTGCATTTTTTCCCCTGAGAAATCTGATTATCTCATTGTCCTCCCCACATCCTGTTCAAAGTGCAATGGAACAGACATTCTTTCTACTTTACAGAGATGACACTGAGAATTTAGAAACAGTGTCAAGGTTACATGAGTAACCAGAACTTTAACAAGAGGCCCTCATTTGCCTAATTTCTAGAAGAGTAAACATGACTCTAAATAAGCCATTTCAGTCTTTCTGTTCATTTCGAAGATCCTGTAATTCTAAAAGGCACATGCTTCTATCTTTATAAAAGTATCTCTCTTATTTCTATAAAATACATGTCAGTCTATTAAATAGAAAAATTCTTTAGAAATATCATATTTTAAATCACCGCTACTGCAGGATGTTTGGCCCTTAAGGAGCTCACCTTCCTCATTGTCATAATTTTGAATTCCTTTGCCCATGCCCCTCAGATTCGACTCTGCTCTCTTCCTTTTGTAACCTTGCCTCGGGTCTTGAGAGAGAAGAGGGGATGAGGAGCCCTTTGTGTAAATCCTTCCTGCATTTCTCCCTCTTTTGCGTGGTACTGTTACGATTAGCCAGAGGCGTCTTCAGTTCCCCATCCCATCTGCCCACCTTCTCCCTGTCAGGAGCACCTTGCTTGCAACGCCCTGGAGCCTGAACCCTTGATGAAATGTGCAGGATAGCCTGTTACTCTGAAATGTAGGTGAACTTCTTTCAGACCTTTGTTTGTAGAAAGACTCACCTTTACCATCTACATTTAAGCATGTTTTTCTTAATGAGTGAGAAAGAAAAGCTGGCTGGCCTAGAAATAAATCTGTTTTCAATTATGAGTTGCCTTGGAGACCTTTACTGAGTATCAAACACTGTGTGCTGGCTTTAGGGGCAAGCGAGTGTGTGGAACATTAGAGGTGGGGAGGGAGTGCTGGGCGAATAGGAAGGAAAAGATGCAGGTCTGCGGCATCCCAACTTGAAACTCCGTTTCTAAATCATCTCTAAAAGGATCACTACCTGAGATGTACTTCAGATGCAGTGCTATGGTAGGGTAGAACTTACCCACCTATGTGAAAATGTTTTCCAAGTCCACGAACAGTCAATATTTAAATGAAATTTTAGAAAACAGTCCATCTATAAACTGAATATTTTAATGAAAATCAAGGAAGTGGCACTGTGGCTTAGAGCTGCGGCCTTAGAGGCACATGAAATCCCAGCTCCTGTTCTAACTAGATCTGTGAACATGGACGAGTGATTCATGTTCTGTAAATCTCATTTTTGCATCTGTAAAATGATGATAAAGGTACCTATTATTACTTCATAGAGTTGTTATGAGGATTTAGTTACATAATGGATATAAGTGCATATAGTATGTACATTTAAGCAAAAAATATTAACTTTTCTCAAGGCAAATATGTAATCATATAATCAAATGGAGCCTGGACAGGTAGGGATCTAAACCCAAACTTTGTTTTAGAACGTAACTTTTGATTCTGTGTTTTATGTCTTTAAAACGAATGTGTTTTCTGAAAGTGAGAAAGGTAACCATTGTGTAAGTCAAAGATTTCCTCATGTTGCTGTCCTCTTTTCCCTGGAAGACTTGATAAAATCACTCCTCGGCCCTGGCGTGACCATCACACGCCGTGTTTGGGTGCTAACAGCCTTTTCCAAGCAACGTCGGTTACATGTGTCATTGCTTATCACTTTTCTGTTTGGGTTATTTATCCTTAAAAGAAAAAAAAGAACATTAGAAAAACCAGAAATAGCCATTTTGAAAACCCGCAGAGCTAGACAGATTTGTGATCCTTATTAGGGTAATAATCCATCTGTTGTGGAACTGGATCAATTTAATTTATAAATTGATTAATCTATCAGGGGGAAAAAAATATAAGGTCTTGACTTTTCCCCCAGTAAGCATTTACTCAAACGGTCATCATCCTAAAAAGATTTGAGAAGTCTCAATTCTCTGCTCTTCCTCTCTCTACCCAACTCAGAAACAAGGCTCAATACTATCAAAAGGAAGACTGAGAATGGAGTTTAAGCTTTTAGATTCTATCAGGTCTGATTGCTCCTGGGAGTTTTCATATTTTTGGCAAGGTTTAATGCTAAAACCTCACAGTGACTACCAGAACATTTCTGATACTCATCAGTTTAGTAAATGTATAACTATAGTTGAATTATCTTCTGCAATGAGTTCACTTTACTGTTATTTTCATCCTGTCTGATCAAAAAAAAAATCTCCTGATGATTCTTCTAACAATGTGTGATTGGAATAATAACTTCACATGTTGAAGAGTTTTGTGCTGCAGCTGAGAGGCATGTAAATACAAGCTGCTTATTTGCAAGAAGCTTCCAGATTTGCAATATGATTGCTATGGAAACCACATAATGGAAACCTTATAACCATCTGTGTGGTTTGATGGATTTTACTGCATAGCTGAGCTGTTTTTGTTTACTGTTATTAAAATGTTGAATGGAATATATTACCCCACAAACATTGACTATTTGAGGTATTAATTAGTATTATATAATGACATCATGCCTCAACACCAAAATAAAATATATACAATAATAAACCTAAGTAAAACAATGTGTGTGTATATTTTTAATATGTTGTGAACGTGATTATTGCCTAGTTTAGTCACTTGTCCTTATATATTTTTCGAGTGGTGTGGAGAGGTTTGCTCTGTAAGTAAATAAATAGAGTGGGATTTATTTTCTTGATTTTTGAATCCTTTTGTTCACTCAGTATTTTTTAAAATAATTTTTATTTTTTAATTACAATTGACACACAATGTTATATTAGTTTCAGGTATACAATATAGTGATTAGACATTTATATAACTTATGAAATTATCACCCCATAAATCTAATATTCCCCTGACAACATACATAGTTATTACAATATTATCAACTATATTCGCTATGCTGTACTTTACATCCCCATGACTGTTTTGTAACTACCAATCTGTACTTCTTGATCTCTTCCCCTTTTTCATCCATCTCCTCCACCACCTTCCCATCTGGCAACCCTCAAAATGTTCTTTGTACCTTTGAGGTCGTTTCTGTTTTTTGTTTGTTTATTTGGTTCTTTAGATTCCACATGTAAGTGAAATTATATGGTATTTGTCTTTCATTGTCTGACCTATTTCATTTAGCATAATACTCTCTAGGTCCATTTATGTCATTACAGACAGCAAGATTTTATTCTTTTTTATGGCTGAGTAATATTCTCTTGAACATATGTACTACTTCTTCTTTATCCATTAATCTATTGATGGATACATAGGTTGCTTCCATATCTTGGCTATTGCAAATAATGCTGCGGTGAACATATGGATGCATATGTTTTTTTGAATTAGTGCTTTCGGTTTCCTTGGATAAATACCCAGAAGTGGAAATACTTGCTTCTTCTTTGTCTTTTTTATAGCCTTTGTTTTAAAGTCTATTTTGTCTGGTATAAGTATTGCTGCCCCAGTCTTTTTTTCATTTTGATTTTTATGAAATACCTTTTTTCATCTTTTTTCATCACTTTCAGTGCGTATGTGCCTTTCGATCTGAAGTGAGTCTCTTGTAGGCAACATATATAAGGGTCTTGTTTTCTTATCTATTTAGCCACCCAGTGTCTTTTGATTAGAGCATTTAATTCATTTACATTTAAAGTAATTGCTGATAGATATATAGTTAATGCCATTTTATTATTCATATTTTGGTCTTTTATTTTTCTTCTTCTTAAGAAGTCCCTTTAACATTTCTTATAATACTGGTTTAGTGGTGATGAACTCCTTTAGCTTTTTCTTGTCTGGGAAGCTCTTTATCTGTCCTTCAATTCTAAATGATAGCTTTGCTGGGTAGAATAATCTTGTTCGTAAGTCCTTGCTTCTCATCACTTTGAATATTTCATGCCAGTCCTTTCTGACCTGCAAAGTTCCTACTAAGAAATCAGCTGACAATCTTATGGGAGCTCATTTATAGGTAACTAACTGCTTTTCTCTGGCTGCTTTTAAGATTCTCTCTTTGTCTTTAACTTTTGGCATTTTGATTACGATGTGTCTCCCTGTCACTCATTATTTTTCGAACATCTCCTTTGTACTATATTCTATTCAAGATTCAGTTTGAGTTGTTTTCTCTAAGATTAAACACACACACACACACACACACACACACACACACACACACACACACACACACACACACACCAGGTTCGTATCTTTTATGTGGAAGCTATTTATATTGTTAGCTTGAGATGAAATGAGTTGTTTGAATACTGTTAAAAAAATTGATATATGAAACACAAAAGGCTTTGACTGAAAAATATCAGTCCTAGGTTTGAAAAGGAGAAAGGAAGTATTTTTAAAGAGCATCTCATCCTCTAAAATACTGCTTTTTAAGCATCTGACATGATTTCAGTTTTGATACCTCACAGTAAATATTGATACTTAAATAAATATTTTTAATATTCTGATAATTTAAGAATAGACTGTGCACATTATAGGCACTTAAATTTTCATAAAGTAAGAATAAATTCATAGTAATGAATTGCTCTAAATTCACTGTTAACTTTGCCAAGAACGGTTTTTCCACTAAATTATTATAATTAGTTTTTGTGATATCTTGACACTGACTTTGGGTGGTGAGTCTAAATTTCATAGTCTCTTCTGAAGAGCTGAATAGTGCTTCCTGTGTTGGTGTGGTTATGGCTTTCGACTTGAGGACGAGTGCCCTCAACTCTTTTTGAATTTACTCCTTACTATTGAATTTGTGATCAAATTGTAAGAATGAGAGTGCTGGGGAAAGAGCAAGTGTGAAAAGCAAGGAAAGCTTTTTCCTTCACCTTAAAAAAATTATTTGTAAAATGAGCAGGTTAGACTAAATGACTGTAAATGTCCCTAAAATCTTTAAAATTTGTATGAAAACACCCTATTAACCTGTTTATGATAACTAGTCCATGAGGTGTGGCATAAATGAGGTAACTGTTGTTGAAGAGAGAAGAGACAGGGTTTAGTATTAGACTTTTTATTAGGTCTTCTACGTATTAATTACTATTTGAACCATATTAAATTGCCAATGCTAGGTTTGACTTCATATATATAAAGTAACAAATATTTCCAGCTGTTCCTTACATTAGAGCTTTCATTATTTTGTTTGAAATGAGTTACAAAACTTCAACAGTTATGTTTGTCTTATAAGTACTGTAACTCTCAAGCTTGATTTAAATGCTGATTTTTATTTAAAGTTTGCCTGAGACTTCTAAGCTTACATCTGCAGTCCTGACCTCTCTACCAAACCAAACTTTCCAGTTGCCCCTGGACGTTTCCTCTGTGTTGCCCCACCAGTATATTAAATCTCTCATGTCAGAAGCACAGGTCCTTGTGTTTCCTCAGCAAAATAGCTTATCTTGGCTATTCTCTTTTTAGTAATGATGTTGCCATTTCTCAGTTAATAAGCGCAAAACCTTGGCTGCTTTTTCCCCCTTAGCCCTCCACATCCAGTCAGGCACAGAGTTTATCAATTCTAGTTCCTTTTGTCCTCATAACCATCCCCTTTCCATTTCCTCTGCCCCTTCAGTTCAGGACTTCCTTCCCCTTTAGCTAGGCTCCAAGTGGTCTCTCTCCCCATGCCCCCCCTCCAGGATCCGACACAATGGGATCCGATGACCATTCCTCAAGCGTAGTTTCTGTCTCAATCTTTCTCTGCTCAAAAATCTTCTGGGGCTTGTGTTGCCCACCAGACGAAAGTCTAAAGTCTGTAGCAGGATGCTCGTGGCCCTTCAACAACCGGCCCAGACTACCAGCATTGTCTCCCGTCCTGCTCTTCCTCTCTGAGTACCACATTCTTTAGCCAAAATGTATATGATGGTGTGCCTTGTTTCTTTTCTTCATGCCTATCTCTCTGTCTGGAAATCTCCTTCCCATCTCTCCTTATGCAAATTCTGTCCATCCCTCAGAGCCTTCATGGTATTCTCCCGTTAGGTGGTTTCTTCCCGGCACTTCCTCAGTACCTGGACCTCGCCTGTCAGGTTTTAGGCCCCTTGTCCCATTTTCCTTAAGATCCTGCCTTCTGTCTCCTCTAGGCTGTCAGCTTCCTGAAGGCAGAAGCTCCCTACTACCCTTGCATCCCGGGTAGAATCTCTCCCTCTTATAGGTAGTTAATACTCAATGAAGATTTGTCGGTTGAATTACTTAACATTCGTAATGACCATACTTATATATTTTCATATATATTTATTTAACGTTTGGATTTCCTTCAAATTGATTCTTTTGAACCAGTTTTGTTTTGTTTTGTTTTGTTTGTTTTGTTTTGTTTTGTTTGGTTTTGGCATGCCATTTCATTCATATGTCCAGCCTTAAATATTTCTAAGTTGTATATAAAGGCTTATGGGAGGAAAGTGGTAATGTAATAAATATTTTTCGATGGGAAATATTGAATAGTCTGTTGACTCTGTTTAAAACTCTTCTCTTTAAGCTTATCATATTTATTCCTGTAACTTGGGGAAGGAATGTGATGGGAAAGTGTGGAAATAATATAGTTAACCCACTAAATATATGTAGGATAAAGAACATGGACTTTATAACCACAAGCCTAAATTTGAATAACAGACACTGGAAATTTCTTTACCTTTTTGAGTCTCAGTTTATTCTCCTGTAGAGTGAGGATTTAAAAATTATTTATCTATGAAATCTTAACATCCGTTATAGTGTATGGCCCATAGTAGGTCCTCAGTACAGGTTAGGGAGGGTTATCTTGAAGGATGAAGATCCTTCTAGTGTCCTCCTGTGAAGCTCAAGTGAGAAAACCTATGAAGTCTCTGATACTCAATAAATGACATAGGTTAACTGTACTTTGTATCACACGTTTTCTCTTTGCTATTTTGATGTTTTAGGGACCATGATTTTATCTTTGGTACTCCTGCCATAGTAGAATGTAGTCTATCCATGTAGTGCTGTGTGTCATTTTACTGGATTTCAGGGCTTTTCTGGATTTAAGATTGTCCCAGGCGAGTTTCTGTAAGCGTTTAAAACAACGTATGCGAAAACACTAGTACGTATCTTCAATTTATTAAGCCAACTGGTGAAGTTGCTATTTGGAAGTAGCTAGAGGTTTATTTATTCAGCTGTAGATTATTGAAAAAGGCATGTGAATGTTGAGTGGTTTCCTTCTTTGAAAAGGCATATTTATGTGTCACAAACTTTTAGTTTTTCTCTTAAGATGGGGTGAGCACGGTACTGTCCTCCCCGCGGAAACCCTTCATCTGCTGTGTATGTTGTTTGTTTACAGAAGAAGAAGAGGACAGCACTCCTGGGAAGGTGGACGAACAAAAGAAGATGAGTCAGGACAGCGCCCTTCACACCGCAGGTGACCAGTTGTGCCGCCTCCCGGGGAAGCTTATTTTGGTTTTGTTCGCTCTCCTTTTAGTCAGTTTCTTACTGCTCTCAAGACATTCACACAGCTCCCCGAAGTTGGCTCCCTCGGTCTGGATCTCTTATGGCTGATAAGCTGCTTAGTCCCATTTAGGATGCATGAAAACCACTTGAGAAGGATTTATAAAGTAAGCCAATTTATACAAGGTATTCCTTCCTGAATTACTTTGTAATGACTCAATTAGCTTTCATTTCTGCACAAAGGAGATTTAGTTGCATAAATTAGCTTATCATCATTGAGGAAGTGTCACTGCTAAAGGACAGTTTATAGATACAACATGCAGTTGCTGTCAAACCTATAAGAATGTAATATAGACATCTGTGTATACTTTGTGCTTGAGCAGAACAGACTTCTGCCATTCAGAGACTAACAGGGGACAACAAGTTGCCCAGGGGACTGGCAATGTAGACATCTCTGAAAAGGTCAACTTGACACAGGCTCTGACAATCGACCCACAGCTCTGTCTTCTTTGATAAAAATCAGATAAACTTAAGACCGCTAATTGATCTGCAGCCTGTTTAAATGTTGGCCATGCATATCTTCATTGCATATGATTAACACAGAAAGCAAATGAATTGGGTAAGAAATGCCAGGGTCCAGTGACAGCAGCTTAAAAATTGGAAAAGGACACTGCTGGCCTAGAAGGCGAGGAAGGATATTCCCCTTATCCATTTCCACTTGGCACGTGGCCCCGAGTACTAATTAGGACCAAGACTGGAAAAATAACTGCACACGCGATGTACAAAATCACATGGTCTGGGCCGCTCCTCTTGCCGGTTGTTATTCCCAAATAGCGAGAGATAAACCACATCTGTAGCGCAAGCACAAGGCTAGTTTTGATAAACCAGCAATTATTTTACACGGAAAGAAGAGAAGGCCTGCCTTCTTATCAGGACATGACACCTCCTCCTTGCCGCATGTCAGCTGGGGCAAGGTCTGCCATATCATCCCATGTCCCGCAAAGAGCTGTAGTTGGGGGTCACCTTCCCCTCTCTGATATGCCCATACATCACTCTTTCAAGCTGTCAGAGGCAGGGTGGACAAGAAGTGTGTGTTCAGGAAGTAGCTTTCCAGAGTCCTTCCTACTGTGACATGTGGAAAGGAAACAGAGCCCTGGTTTCCGGACCTGGACAGGAAAGCGGGAGCAGGTTGCTGCGAAAGGTTTTCGTTTGCTTTTTTCAGAAAGGAAGCGAGGACGAAGTCATTAGATGTTAGCACTCAGGTCCTGTAGAATGCGGCTATAAAACACTAAGGCTGAGTGAAACCTTGAGGACGATGTTCAATGGGAATTTAAGTATATGTGTTTTATTATGTGCCATAAAGCTTCTGCCAAAGACGCATAGTTTCCTTTTTTAAAATTTCAATGCAGGTGTAGAAGGTAGACACATATAGATAGTCTTTCCACAAATATAAGTATTTTGGCTTAAAGCGATTCATTCTACTTTTCAAAACCCCTTTTATAGTAACTATCTCCTAAATTTTTGCCTTTGAGGGAAGGGGGAAAAAATCAGTTTTTCCTCCGAGGAATGCAGTAAGTAGACCTAGCTTTTCATGCAATAGCTATAAATTAGCACTGCAATAATTCTTATCTTTAGTGACATGAAATTCTTTTCAAGCAGCAGTTTTAATGCTTTTGCATAGCAGTGACCTTTGCTCTTCCTAGGCTGTCAAAGATGTAACACTAGAAGTTTGTTTGCTGTGCCGGGCAATGAGCTGACAAGGGTATTACTATCGTGCTGAGCATCGCGTGATGTGAACTTCTAACCTTACTCAAGAATGTTATATCTTTTTTGCATTGACCGATTTTAGCAAAAAAAAAAAAAAGAAATTCAGACTAGTGTAAAATGCATAAGCAAAAACAAAATTATTTGTATTTCTTACAGGTTCTCATGTTTAAGCTTACATATTTTGCATATATTTATTATATGTATAATAAACATTCCATTTGATTTTTCTGAGCATTGTACAATACACTTACCTTCCTAGAATAGTTTTTAAATCTATAACCCTACTCAAGAAGAGATTCTCCATTCTCTTACTGTTGTATGTTTCATCTGTTCCCATATTTTTAAAAGTCTCTTCACTTTTGCAAAACTATCTCCAAAGTTTAGTTTATACTTTCATAATAACTTTGTTATTATTGCCCAATGATCTGTTTTTGTATTTTTTAAAAAGCAGTAGCAAATGCATTGTTTAAATCCTTCACAGGCTGGCTAATTTAGAATGTTTTGGGTATTTTTTTTCCTGTACCTTCTTTTTTTTAACTCTTCATGCCTCTCAGAACAAGAAACATAAAGAGGTGATTTTTTTAAATATAATTTTGAAAACATAGGTCATGTGATGTGGATAGAATAGGAGAATTAATCCATGCAGGACAACTAAATAGACTTAATCTGTATTCAGAATGTATGCTCATCTGTGGTTTATGACATTATGCTCCATCCAATATTTTGTTGTTTTTAAAAACATATCTCACATGGATTATTTTTTAGTGTATAGGTAAACAATGTTAACTTTTGTGAACCCACTGTGCTTCTGAGGCTGTTTCTATGTGTAATTTTTTGTGTATGTTTAGCCACACTTAAGAAATTTTAAAGGAAACCAGAAAAGCTCGCTGCTCTCTAAGAAATAAGATAATTCCTAATTTTTAGGTCTAGAATTTATACTAAGAATCTTAACATTACTTTCCTGAGGAGACTAAGGCTAATAAACGTACTAGCAGGTTTTTTCCCTACTTGTGATTCTTTATATCTGGTAGTGCATGCTGAAATAGATAGAATAGCACATTGTGTGTACCATTGTGTGTACGTGTAGCCATGTGATGTAAACAACTTATTATTCTTTAACAGAGCTCACATATGGGACGCAGAAATAAGGTTGGTCTTTGGGTAACATTATCATCAAGATTATAGAAAGCACAGTAGAAAATGTATCTTTTCCCCAGTATCGCCAAATCTCTAGCCCTGTCGCCTCTTACGACAGTGAGATTTAATGAAATGCTCATGATGCACATCTAGGGAGAGATGCATCTTGCGCACCGTGGGGGTCTCTCTGCCCCTCCTGTGCTCCTGTAACTCCCATTAGTGTTAATGGGAGTTTCACCAAGCGCATCGAGGGGCAGAGAGACCCCCAAAGTGATAAGGATTATTATGTTAGAAATCATCGTATACTTTTTCTTCCTTCTTCCCCTCACCTCTTGAAAATCTTTTAAATGAAAACCTATGGTGAGAGGATCTGAAACAGGGAAGAGCAGGCAGCAGGCTGGACAGCTGGAGAAGCTACTGGATGCTCTAGCTAAGCTACAACCTGTACTCTCGTTTTTAGCCCAAGTTTTGTTTTTTCAACCTTTTTGGATCAAGCCTAAGGCAGAGCAGCGTGAGGAACACACAGGAACCTCAATTGGGGAAACCAGCTATTTAGATCCTTTTACCTCCTGGCCAGTGCCTGTGGGGGAGGGCCTTGCATGGGAAATGATGTCATCCTCTCTTTGCTCTAATTCCTTGACTTTTAAACTGACACTGACGGACTGCATGGGGCGCAACATTTGACCCATTTAGCAGTTGATTTAATCTGACTAGGATGTTTCAACTTCTAAATCTCTATTTGTCTAAATAAGTGGTTTTTAAAGGAAATCAGTCACTTTATTATTAAGCAATTTTTTTTTCTTAAAAAAATAATTTGACAATATTTGGAGTGATCTGTCCAGCCAGAGTGCCCTCTAGTGTCCATTTATAGAATTTACTTACTATAAGCTTTGGTGGGGAAATATAATGAAGGGTGGCCACAAGCATTGTTAGTTCTTGGTTGGATCTCAGGCTTGTACACATCCCTGCTGGTATCAGTGATGAGTGCTCAAATGCTAGAGTGGAGAAGTCACTAAGGTATTCGTCTCTCTCTGTCTTT
Source organism: Pteropus medius (assembly GCF_902729225.1). NCBI lineage: Eukaryota > Metazoa > Chordata > Mammalia > Chiroptera > Pteropodidae > Pteropus > Pteropus medius. The sequence continues at coordinate 13,694,590 of NW_024342467.1, read as the reverse complement.
CTCTCTTCCTCTCTCCTTTCCTCCCCCTCCCATTTTCCTCCCCTCCTTTCCTCCCTCTCTCTTCTTTTTTTAATTTTTAGAAAACAAAAGGAAAAAAAATCTAATAGGAGGATTTTTCTAGGCTGTGTATTCTAGTCCTTGTTTATTTTCTTAAAAGTATAATTGAATAAATAAAAATAGCGTCTTCCTAAATATTCAACCTCCATAGTATTCAAGTGTTTTGGCTTTAAAAAACGCTTCAGATATTAAAGAGAATTCAAAAAATTTCTAATGAGCGTAACATTTTGTATATATCACAAACTGTGTGTAATAAGACGAATGCCCCAGTGACACACTAATGTGACTAGTTGTGTTGGAATGGCCAAGGAGCCTGCTGTTGAAAGCCATATAACAAAACTAAGATGACAACCCCGATCCGGCATGCATCGCCACAGTTATCCCGTCTGAATCCAAAGATGACATTCCAATGATGGAAGTTGTCAGCATGTATATGTTCTGCCTGGTTAGTGAATACTCGGACATCTTATTGATATTACGTGCATTCTTTTTGTGTTAACTCATCAAAACTCAATTATCATGAAATTAAAAACAGGAAACAGTTCTCAGTGTAACAAAAGCATCCAGTGCATTTAACTCTGTGCTGTGTTTCGGGAGACCCACATTGTATAAGTGACAAAGCATTTATTACCCAGTTTATTGTGGTATTACAGAGCGGAGAGCGCTAAATAATCAATCAGTTAATGGTCTGTATGGCAGTTTGAGCACATCACATCCATTGTGCTTATGCTGTTAGAAGGATGAGCTGATAACTCCAGTGTATGCTGCATGTTTATTCAGAGCCTAACGTCCTAAACTAGGGCTGACAGAAGTCTTGAAAAATGCAGCTTCAGCATTGGCAATTTCTAAGTTGTTAAAATATTTTTAAAATAACTTTGAGAGAGGTTTGGGTACAAAAGTCCCTAAAGAATCCTTCGTATTATTTCCACTTTATCATCTTTCTTTAGTCAGCTTTAGGTTTTAGAGTTAAAAAAAAAAAATGCATTCCCTAGTTTGGTTTAGATTTGTACCTTGGCTCCTTTATCATTATTTTTATGAAATATCCCAAATTCTGTAAGATGGTCATTTCGCAATGTGTTTATCGCCGCACATGGATATTGCTCATCATGCACTGTGGGTCTCTTCTTCATGTTGCAGATGTGCTTAGGTTCACATATAAAATAAGTGGGAAGTAATTTTCAGGTGCTGGAGGAGAACACATTGCAGTCACAGGTTTTAGATACATAAGAAAGGGAGAGGAAAAAGACATCTGAAATCAGATTTTTTGGAAAATGGTCCTTAATTAGATGATAAGAAGAAGTAGGATTCTTATGTGGGTATGATAAAATGCTCTTTGAATCAGGAAAGAATTTTTTTAGACTATTTTGGTGGTCTGGGGTGGCCCTTTAATTTCTGTTGGTTCATTTTTAAATGAGGGTCCATTACATGAAAGCTTCTAACTCTTGTTTTCTCTTTCTTCCTAGGTGATAAAAGCACTGATTATGCTAATTTTTACCAGGGTTTATGGGACTGCACAGGTGCTCTTTCTGATGAATTGTCATTTAAACGTGGTGATGTGATTTACATTCTTAGCAAGGTAAGAAGATGCCCCAAAATGACAACTGCAAAGATGGAATACAAAGCTAGATTTTTATGCATTTGGATTACAACACTGGGGAAAAATGCCAGTTGGAATTCTTCTAGGTCCTTGTTAACAATTGGGAGTTCACAATAATTAATTATTTTGTCAAGTGAAATATAATCAAAATTTAAACACAATCAGATAACAGGATTCGACTTAACACTGTGTTTACCTATCACTTCAGCCTTTGGCTCACATCCACACACTGCCTTCTCCAGAAACAATATACTTATGGGAGAGTTAACATTGTAAGGTATTAGGTTATTTATTATGTTTTTCTTTCCTCTTCCTTTTTATTCTTCTGTGTGCTTATTCTGATTTTGTCTGCCATTCACTACTGGAAACACTGTGTTTATAGAACAAGTTTTTCATCTTTATGTAAATATATCGGGTGTTCCGACAATTTAAGAGCAATGCTTTTCTATTCAGACACGTTTAGGTAATTTCTTAAAAATTTAACATAATAGTATTTGTAAATGTAATAGCAAAGTATATTGCTACAAACTCATGTTTATGTATATAAAAAATCACGTCTCTGCCTCTTAAGATACTAGACTATCCAAAATCTTTCTGCCCTTAGGTCTAAGTTTCTTACTGTGATTACACTTCAGATGCCATGTATGAACTCCCTTAATCTTCACATTTAACGTCCCCTACGATAATATGGCTAGTCAAAAATATCTCCTTCAGTCTACTTTATGAGGTAATTTTAGAAACAAATGATGTATGGAAACTATTTAATATGAGTGTGGAAATGTTGTATAAATCATAAGTCTAGGAGTTTAATGTGGTTTTTTGATTACAGAAATATTTTGGACTTTTCAGAAAGATAACATGACTTGTTAGATATAGAAAGTAATTTGGAAATAAGGTCACTCATTGAATTTTAACAGTGGTTGGCTGGTGCGTAAAATCATAACAGAGAATCATGGAACATTTGAGTGAGGGATCGTAGGGATCATCTATTTATTCGTGGTTTTTATAGATAAGAGAACTTGGGTCAAGAAAGTACCAGAGCCAACTTAACCGAACATCTTGACTCCCAGACCAGGGCTTTTGTTCTTGTGTGTGTGTGTGTGTGTGTGTGTGCGCGCGCGCGCGCGTGTGTGCACGTGTGTGCATGTACGTGTGTGTGTGCGTGTGTGTGCGTGTGTGCGCGCGTGCGCGCTTGTATCTATCTTCCTTCCTTCTTCCCTCCCTCTCTTTCTTTTCCTCTCTCCTTCCTTTTCCTCTCTCCTTCCTTTTTCCCTCCCTTCTTTTCTCTCTTCTTTGTACTTTATTTGAAACTGTAATAAAGTACCTATAATGTGCCAGGACCCATTTAGGCACCAGGAATCAAAAAAAAATAAAAAAGATATATGCACTTGTAGATATTAGGGGGAAAATATTTAGTAAGTAAATATAGCCAGCTGTGATAATTGCTAGTTGAGATGCCAAAGCTAAGATGTGTCATTTATTTCTCAGTCCTCTGTTCATATGTATGGGATTTTTTTTTTTTTTGAAAGTTTTTAGTTCTTGGAAGCTACAGATAGCCATATCACAACTCTTGGATTAAGTCTATTATTGAGCATTTAATTGTCCTGAGTTAAGACACTCATTTTTTGAGTTAATTACTTAACATAGGAACGAAACTGATTAGTTTCAGTTCTTAACAAACTTTCTTGGAATCATTCCTCAAATTTACTTAGCTCACAGTTTTTTTCACCAATTTAGCCACTTGGAATTTCAGATTATAGGGATAAATAGCATAGGGCCATTATTTTCCTACGGTAAATATGGAACCTTTAAAGCCCGTGCGTATCTGTTCTGAGAGCCTTCTTTGTAAATCAGGCTGTCTCTGCTGCTGAAAGCCTCAGAGAACCAACCTCCAGGGCAGGCTGAGAAGCAAGCAGCCTTGCAAGAATGTCTCATTCTTACCATTGCCTTAAAAAGTCATTTTCTATTAATATGAAATTTAAAATATAATCATATGTGTATCATAGTTCTGAGTTTCCAGGGGAGGTTGATGGTGGGGAGGGAGGTAGTTCCAGTACTCCCCAAAAATGTTTTGTAGAGCTTGTAATTCTATGTGTGAAGCCTGATCATAGAACCAAGGTTAGTGGCAGTCCAGCATATAGGAAGAACATAGTGCCATTTAAAATGTCTAAGTGCCATTATTTGGGTATGGGCGGACTTAAAATGCTTTCTCTTATTAGCCCTTCACAAGGCTTTAAGTTCTACCCTCAGCACCATTTCACGACGGGCCTTCTAGAGATGGGTATTTGGTTTTTGAAGGAAGAGATGAGACGTTGTTAGCCAGCACATCATCATCACTGACAGTGTGGTTATCTACCCACGTTACCCAGCTGTGGACTTCGCTGGCTCAACTATCTAAATCTTGGTTGCTTTGGCGTTCAGTATATGTTTGTGAAAACTCTGACTTCTCCACTTTGCTTTGGGCAAGCTCAGATCGGACTCTCCAGAGACGCTAATTTTTATTTGGCTTGGCCTTCCAGTTTTCATCAAAACTTTGGCAAACACAGACCTTAAGTTAATATCATAAGTTCATTTAATAGCAATTTGAATGCTTGGTATTATTATAAATTTAGAACTCAAGGCCCTTAGAAGAGAGTGAAAAATCATTTAAAAGGGCTTGTTTCTAGATCAAGGTAGAACTGATGTTTATATATCAATAGACTTTTTTTGAAAAGTACAATTAGTATAAAAATCACTAGCATCGTTATATGCCTAGAAATTTGTTTAGTCTCAGAGTTATATTTAGACGTACTGATAGAATGAAATTTTACCACTTTATTTTTTACACCATCTAGTGGCTCAGAATGAGTGGTGCAGGTAATTGCAGCTAATGTGCACAATTGAAATGATGTCATAAATCCAACTTTAAATCCAGCTATGGGTTATTACTTTTCTATCTCATGTCAATAAAGTATTAGCATTAACCATGAAAATTTTTTCATCATTCTGAATTAAATGTAAAAATTGTATATATAAGGAAGAATACATTTTAAGGAGTCTAACACAATATTTATAGAGACATTGAAAGTGTATACTTTGTAGAGATATTAATGCTGTGACTTTCTAATAATACCATTAAAAGATTTTAAGGAAATATAACTTGCTTTTAATAATTGATTTATAATTTGCAGTATTTATTACTGTTTGCCTTACCTCCTAGAAGCTTGTCAATTCTTAAAACGCACTTTAAAAAGAAGGCAACACAAGATAGTTTAAGAAACTATGCATTCTTTCAATATAAATAAACATTTAAACAAATCACGAAATAAATTGGTATGCATTATAATAGTGTTTTAACTAGTTTGACGATTAGGCTTTCTTCATTAAAATTCATTATAGAAATATAGTTTGATTTTAAAATTGAGTTTCTTTTCTGTTTTTGCAAGGAAGCCTTGATGGGGCGTCGGCTGTGCTCAGTCAGTCTGGGGGTGACTTATTTATTCTAGGCCTCTTTTGAGAGTTATACAAATCTTAACCTTTCTTTTTAAACTTTTAGTGAAAATCAAATGTTGCAATAAAGAGAGAAGAGTAGGCAGAGGCCCTGCCCTTCCCCCTCCCCTTTTTAACATCTTCCAGTTAACAGCTGTCGTGTGAGGCCTGGCTGAGCTAGCCCCTCCTTCAAAGTACCCCACATCTTCTCAGTTTCAACCTTTGAACCTCACTAATAATAAATCTAAATCCTGCTTGCCTAAAAGCCAGCAATGTTTTGCTTACAGTTCTTTTCATATAGGGCTTGCTGCTGTTTTTTATGTGTTAAAATAAAACACTTTATATACTTCAGTAATTCAGTGGCGATTTAGAAATCACCCCTCTCCTCCCCCCACAAAAATAGAGCACATTGTCTGGGGTGGATAAAACTGAAATTTGTAATTTTAATGACAGCTGCGTTGTTAATGAATTAACTCTGAAACACAAGGCCTGTTTCACTTTAATTTGATGGAGTGAAAATTATATTTGAGGTGGAAAATATTTTTTTTTAGAAATTGGGTTGTTTAAAATCATGCTAAATTCTTTTAAATAGTTTGCATTTCAATTTTATTACCATCTCAAACGTGGACATAATATCATTGTTAATAGTGTTTTCCTAGACCTATGTGAAATTTTATAATTTTAATAGCAGGATCCAGGCGTGTAGCTATAGGCATATTCCATAGCCTCACATACCTCTTTGGTATGTTATTCTACTTGCTGTTCTGGATTTACATCCTCTCTTAGTTTATCTTTCAATCTGGACTCATCGGTGAATTGCTCACCACATTCCTATCCTTACTTTTAAAGCAATAAATTACTTTTAGAGACTTAATGACAGAGGAGCTATGCTTCAGCAGGAAAGAGGCATGCTTCTTTGTCCAGTATTAACAGAAGAATAAGAGTTAAGAGTCCTGGAATATTTTATCTAGTCTAGGGGATATATGACTTGAGTTTTGCAGCTTTTTGAGCAATTTTTTATTAAGGCAAAAACAGAAAATGTGGGTTGACAGTATTCACTAATATACAATAAAGGTTTTTTTCTTCTTAGTATATATTGGTTGGAGTTTCAAGCATTGCCTCTTTTTATATTTGTTTGTGACTTTTCCCAGTGGTTGGTGAGTTGTGGCTGTCACTGATCATTTGCTTCTCATCATGAAAATGTAAATAAAAGTTCAGTTACTTGAGCTTTTTTTGGTTTCAAACCTACCAGAAAAATAAATTGAAAGTCTCGCTGAGCTCTCCTGGCATAGAGAAATACAGGTTGACTTTTAGCTCTTTTAGTTTTTCCCTTGTGACCTTCGGACCCATTGTGCCACAAACAGCCTAACCACCTGCTGAAGAGTAACTAGGACGTGTCGATATAGGACTCATTGTCGATAGTAGGCTCATTCCCCAAATGTTGTCACGTCTTCCAGCCTTCGGGAAAGGGGAGGAGTACCGAGGAGTGTTTGTGTTTGTGGCTGCGTGTGTTTCGGCCTGGTGCAGTTTCGCCCCCGTGCTGTCCGGATGGGGGCGTGGTAGGCGGACACAGGGAGGCAGGAGCGAGCGGACCCACTGCTTAGCAGCCGTCCCTCCCCCGTAGTGACGCGCAGTTTATGGAAACAGCAGCACGTCCGGAGATGTTCTGGTTCCACTCATGGGACTACCCCTGTCTTTTACTTGCGAACAGCATGCTCGAGGACTTCCCGATTTTCTCTTACATAAGGTGGAGGAAGCGTTCCAGGAAAATGTCGACAGGGGAAGGTGCGTGCGGAGGCAGGCTACCAGGCTGAGCCCTGCACGCGCTTGAGAGGTAGAGAAGAAACCAGCAGGCAGTGCCGGAGCGGCCAGGTGAGGAGAGTTGGCAGTGGAGGGGCTGCTACGGCATGCAGGGCCTGTGTGGTTTAATTCTACATAGAATAAACAAGGGATCGCCAGAAGCAAAAACAGACAAATAGAAATCCAACATCTTAAAAGCACTATGCTGATCTTTTTTTTT
>NW_024342467.1:13670900-13686767 GCF_902729225.1 Pteropus medius | reverse complement strand
AAAACCTTAGTGCTAGCCCTTCACTTTACAGGTGAGGAAGTCTCGAGGTGCAAGATAATGGGGCAGGGGGCGGGGGAAGTGAATAAAAGGTGGGGGGGGGAAAGGACCGCCTCTGTGGAGACTTTCCAGGACAAGGGACTCTCCACACCCGAGCATCTGACTCGGCCCTGGGCTCCTTGGTAACCAGACTGCAGAAGGGAGAGACGAGGAGCTAATAATTCCTGTTAATCATAACGTAGAGATCTTGGCTTTTCCTAGTACTGTCTACTTAAAAAAAATTCTCACATGAACTTCTAGAATGTTCAATGATCATCTGACCCGAACAACTTTTTATAATCAATACAACTATGATAGGTAATACCCTCTACAAAAAAATTTATAGTATGACAACAGATTTCATGAAGGTAATTCTTTGGGGGTCCAAATATGTAATACTTAGATTTCTTGATTTATGTTCAATATGTAACTGGATTATTGTGGAGTCTCAAGGAGTGATGTAAATAAACAAATAAACACATCATCCCTAATGAATTTGGGGATCGCCCAAGGCCGCATACCTAGTTAGTAACATAGTTAGCATTGAGACTCTGGCTCTTCTGAGAAAATAATTACAAGAATAGTAAGCAGGAGCTGAAAACCCAGCATTCCACCCCTCATACCTGCCCCTCCGTTTCTACCTTTGCAGAGTTCTGTCTTAACCTCCTCGGTACTTACAGTAATTTCAGCTGCGCTCGTTTCTTCGAAGTGGAATCATTTGGTCCCAGTTCTGCAGGAGACAGATATCTTTCTTTCTGCAGATGGGACGTGAGCTCTTTACACAGGCATTGCATATGGTGCCTTGGAAAACATGGCGGGCCACGGCTAGCCACGAGTAGCAGCACACACTTCAGACTGCGAAGCTAAACGTACTGCAGAATAAATCTTTGTTTATCATTCCTAAAATTCTTCAAGATGTCTAAGGTACACATAAGGAAGGATATTTTTTATTGGAAATTATATTTCTTAAGAAAATATTTAAGATAGTCAACTGGTGCATCATCCATAATGAAGATAGAGTATGTTTCATCAGCCTGTACATGTTCGTTAAACACCTTTTACACATTCCGCAGTGTAGGGAACACAGATTTAGCATAAGACATTGCCCTGATCTCAGTGAGTTTGTGCTTTATTTTAGTCGAAAGTACAAAAGTACAGTACATAAAATCTACTGAGGAATAAATCCTCAGCTTGAAATGAGAGACGTAGGGATGGATTAGATAATCAGAGGAAATTCATGACGATGGGTAACTTGAGTCGGGTCTCAGTCTCTGGTGAGGGTTCGGGCGCAGGAGGGAGCGGCACGTGCAGAGGTAGGAGTGAGTACAGTGGGGAAGGTTGCGCTGTGCAGACCAGAGCAGCGAGAAAAACGGTTGCCAGCAGGGTCGGGGAAGAGGGGAAGAGCCAAGGTGAGGAGTTCACAGGTAATGCATTGAGGAGCTAGTATAAGGAGCTCCTGTGAGTTCTTGGGCAGCAGAGTAAACTGACAAGGGCGGTTTCTGGGAAGCACAGAGAGGCAGAGCTCATGATGCAATAATCCAGGCTGCAGTGGCGAAGGCCTGAGCAAGCTGGCGACGTTGGCATAAAGAGGAGCAGGTGAACCTGGGGACAGTCGGCAGCCGTGTATTGGCTGGCGAAACATACTGAGTTCCACCACCAGCCTTTACTGAGCCCAGTTGGATCTTTCTTTGCCTAACAGTATCTGCGAATCATCAGTTCAACTGTCACTTTTTTACTGTATAGTACTGTAAATGTTGACTGGTTAGAAATTTGAATTAAGTCTTGACTCTGGAATATAAACTGAAATTTGTTATAAGAAATTCTTACTATCAGTTTGCTTTCTTGTCCTTTGTCTTTCTTGCTTTAAAAATAGAATGCACAGTGCAAAGAGAAAAAATAGTAATTCTTTGAATTAGAGTAACTCCAAGTCACACCTTAGTAGTAAATTATAAAGTGATGAGGTTGATTTCCGTAAGCTACCAGGAGACTCAGTGTCTTCAAGCAGGTTCGTGAATGGTGGTGTTCAGACATCATGGAGGACCAGTTTTCCCACTTAACAGGTCAGGAGACTGATCGGAGCAGCAGATGTGTAGATAAAAATAGTAAAACACTGAGGCTGTCAAGTTCTCGTGCATTTTAAGAGAACCTTTGAAGGATGGATGTATGAGAAATGCAAAGGTTCTTATAAAGTTTCTAATCGGAGCTAGTAAAAAGGAAGAGATTGAAGAGGTATCTTGAAGAAAGTATTTCCATATTTTAAACCGTTGTCTAGTTTTTTTGTACCATTACAATGTTTATAAATAATTTGAGAAATTGAAAATATCACAGTGAATAGTTGGAAGACAGATATATGTTTGAAGAAAGGGCCTAACACCTGTTGCTTTCAAACAGCTAATTTCTGAAAGGGGCAGTACATCACAAAACCTTATTAGTGTTTCAAGTTTCTGTTAAGGCAGCATTCTTTTACCATATGGTTAGCAGAAAGTGGATTAACCTCCTTGAAAAATGAGAATCATGGTGCTGAAAAGGATTTAAGTAGTAAACGTTGGGGCCTTTTTTAAGTGTAAAATAACACACTGGCAGAGACAGAGGATTTAGTTAGTGAGTAAACATGGACATGTATTTACTATTGTGTTGGAGAAAGTTCCTGTTTCACTTTATGAAAACTAGTCCTTTTTTCCTGCCTTATTATGTAATCGCTTTAATTTATTGCTTAATACCTATTAATCGAGGCCTAAAATTTTAACTACAAATAAAAAGGATCTTAATGGTACGAAAATTGAAAACAGAGGAGTTAAATCACCACTGTTCAGAGCCGTTTTACGATTCCTTTCTTCGATTATTGGGGAAGTTTTGCTCTTTTTCTTTGCATTTTGCCTCGAAGCCATCCATTTTGCAGAGATTGAATTTCGTTCGAGTACTATTTTTATACAATAAGCATCACTGCACCTCTGGATCTTGATAGCATTACTACGGGGGCAGAAAGAAGCTTTGTGTTAGTAATTACCTAACATTGTCAGAAGCTGACTGCAGGCCCCTTCCTAGTGATAACAGAATAACCGCATAATGTAGCTTTATAGCACATGATTAATAGAAAATAATTACACGTCCTACAAAGGGATGCAATATTTCTTATAAATTGACTAGAATGGTTTCCTGTAGATTAAAGGACTCTTCATTATTTTATCAGTCCTCCTGAAGTACAGTCACTTGCCTATGTTAGCATTTCAGTCGACATTAAGAGCCGGATAGGGTGAGGGATACCAGATGGCACATCTTTTGTACCTGAGCGCTCACGTGCCATAAAGATGACATGATGCTTCCTATCCTTTCAGAGATTTAGATGGCAGCCTGGTATGGTTTTGTCTCTTTATTTTTTGTTTATTAACAAGACCAGGTTTGAGGGTTGTTGTTTTTAATGACCCACCTGTGACGTTTAGAACAATACTGTAATCAGTATGTGGACCACAAGACAACAGTGTACGGATTGCATTATTTTCCACTGTAAGTAATGTGTTATTCATAATCACATTTGTTTGGGGGAAGGCAAAGAAAGGCAGATTTTCTCCTTCAAAAGGCAACCTTGTATGATACTGAATCTTCAGGCCGAAGTTTAGAATACTGTAGAATACTGTACTCCAAGAAGCATGTTCATTCCAATTTATAGGCTGCAAATGGTTTAATTGGGATTCATGTTGCTCAGGAGGCTCATACAGAGGATGGTAATAATAAAAGTAACAGCCTCTGTGTTTGCAGTCTTGTGGACGTACTCCAGTGGCTGCAGTGTAAATCCATAAATTTGCCTACTAGATTTTTACCTCACTATATTTTATCCTACCTCTTAATTCCACCAGTATTATATGGAATTCTTTACGGACGTAAAGTACTAAACATTCTGTTTTTTAAATTTTTTTATTTTTACCCTTTTCTGATTTAAGCCTGTGGTATTTTAGAATACTTTTATGAGGTGTTTATTTCATATGCTTTTCAATTATTTTAAATTAATTAAGTGAAGCATTTAAGATGATTTTAGTGTAAAACTTTTTTTTCCTAGAATGTTACTTTTAAGGGATTTGTTTACAGCTGAATAAGTTCCTCCCTGCTGTTTACAACTGTGCTTCCTACTTAATGAATCTTACCAGTTACCGTCACGCAGAATTCTCTCACGTGTGAAGCATGTCATTGGTCCTTTGTTGAAGTGATTTGTTGGAAATCAGTTTTTTAAATTTGGATGTGAGTCAGCATTCTGAGAATAATAGTCCCTTAAATGAGAGGACAGGCTATAACCAAGGCAGAATATTATAAAGTAATATGAACTTTCTGGTTTGAAAATTGAGCTTAAACATTGAAACCTGGATTGCAGGCTCTTCTCTGCAATCAGGTTTGGGTCATAATATGCCCTCTCATCGAATGTGTTCTGTGCCTGCCCTTAGGGTGGCCAGTTCCTCCTTCCAAAGAATCAACTGGAAATCTTAGGTTGGTGTTGGATAGGAACTTTCACACTTATGCTTACCCTTTTAACCATCCAGTTTGAAATCTTAACAGTGTAAGTCTTTGGCCTCTGAAAGGTTAAATACATTTGTTTTGTTAAGCATTAGGCTCCGATTGTATTCATTGCCTTAAAAATTGAAAAGGGCAGTTTTATTAGGTACCTATTAGAGCATAATGGTTGCTAATCTTAGCTTTCAGTAAGTTGGTGTTTTCTTCTGATAAATATATCCTACATACATTTTACTCATCACCATTGAATTCTGGGCATCAGACTATTTTCATTTCTTGGATAGTTTTGTCCACTAAGTTTACTTTATCAGTGAACTTTTAAACTTAAAATCTTGAACCCACTGCCTCGTAAGCCAGAGCTGTGCCCTAATTAGAAGAAGTGCAGGATTAGCCTTTCTTCCCCTTTTTCTTCCACCTTATTCTTTTAGTAAACCTAATTCTGATACATCTCACTGTTAAAAAAACACTTATAGATTGTAATCCAGTAACCTCTGTATTGATAGACTACATCTCAATACACACATGTTAATATTGCTACATTTATACTGAATTATATAATTTTCCTTTCTGATCAGTAGCATGCTCATCAATTCAGATGTTAAGTCTGTGCCTGTATTAACATTCTCACCCCGCACATAACTCAATATACATACGCACATTTATCTATGACTCAGATGTTGGACAATCATAGCCTATTGAATTACTTTGGGGATTGATTTTAAAAATTTATCTATATGAAAAATTAAATTCGGGTCCTACAATGCTTTTGCAGAGTATTGCTTTTGAAAGATATTATTCTTGAAACTTGTAATTCATTTTATTTTGTTTGTATCTCAGTAAACATAAATAAATTTGAAATAAAAATACATTAGTCAATCTGGCAGACATATGAGACCGGTTACAGAGTGTTTGCGATACCCAGAGCAGCAGCGTTATCTGTCAGTAGAGGCAAAGGGGAGATGGAGGTGCAGCTCATCTCACATCTCAAAGTAAAGGCAAAAGTGACACATCAGTCACTCTTTTACAGTCGTATTAAAATTTCACCTTTATAACTCGAGATACTTTTATTTCCTGTTGCTCTTCACTGTAACGCTGACTCTAACACCACCATTCGATTCCTTCTACCCATCTTTTATCTAATGTAGTTTATGATCAATAAAAAGAACAATAAATATCTTAGGGAAGCTTTTTCAAAGGAGCCCTTTTGTGAAGGGTTCTGTAAAGAAATTTTTTTTGGTATTATTATTGTTTCCTTATTCTCTAACTTATCTGTTTAAAATGTCATACTCATATAGTAGATTTTCTTAAAGAGGGGTATACCTCTACATTCTAAATTATTTTCGGTCATATAAGTTTAACTAAGAATTAAGTAGTTTACTATGGGAAAAGAAAATTCTGTCTTTGCTCTAGATGATAAGCTTCTTGAAGGCAAAGATAGTATCCTAAGTGTCCTGGCTGTAACCTTGCTTCCTCCAGCACTGAGGAGTGGGGCAGGGGCATAGTTCCACTTGCTAGGTTCTTGCGAGTGACTGTTGCTGTGTTCTACACTGAGTAATAAACAGGCTTTGTCTTATACTTAATTTAAATCTTGGCCTAACAGCATTTTTAAAGTGGCCAGAAACAAAAAAGATTAAAATGTTTCAATTTGCAGCTCAAGCTCTTGTAACTTTATAAAAAGAAACAACATTTCTAAGAAGTTGCATACAAACGACATTGTACTTTCACCAGTCTAAAGGTTAATATTGCATATTGTTTTCAATTAGGAATACAATAGATATGGCTGGTGGGTAGGAGAAATGAAGGGAGCCATTGGCTTGGTGCCGAAAGCCTACATAATGGAGATGTATGATATTTGAGAGTCCTGGGTAAGTACATTTTAATCCAATATTCTGTAATAGCTCATATGTTCTCTTGGTCTCTGCGTTACGAGTCTTTGCCTTTTTAAAAGTATTTGTAGTTTTCTGGAACACAGAGATTATGCTCCCAAACCATTATCTTCTTTTTTTTTTAAAAAAGAAAATTCTGTCTTAATTTTAAAAATAACTTCATAGAATTTACTTTGGGAGTAAATAGATTATTTAGAGACAGTCCCTTTCATAATAGCCAGCTGTTATGCCAAACCTCTTCTTCTTTAGTAAAATACCACTTTTATGGCCTTTCTGAGGAAGTAAGTTGAGTAAGCATTCACTTTTCCTTGGCTCAAAAAAAAAAAATGTCATTTTTTTTCTAAGCAGGAAAAATCAACATTTCAGTTGAAGAAAAAAATCATAATGCAACTTTCCTTTTCCGCCTGCAGAAAAGGAAGATTCTCTTGCTACTCTGCAGATGCTTTGGATTTAGAATCTTCGTGAAAGCATGAGTGACAGCTCATAACCTTTCTTTGTTTTGTTGAACATCGTTCGTCTTTGCTATTTTATGCATTCATTGTAATAGTCCTCTGATGTGAAATTAAGTGAAGGATGTTAATGTAAATTAGATGCAAGCAGTAAAATTATACCTGTTGCTATTTTGCAAAGAAATAATTGTAGTTTCTATTTACTCATTTGATTTGTGAAGAATTCAGCACTATTTTATATGTACTGCATAGTCACTGCTACTTCCAGTATGAGTTGTAATTTCTCAATATGGTGATATGGATATCAATTATTTTTTAGACTGTAATATGTAATTTCATAAAAATTTAAATTGAATATATCATGCAAGTTTTTGGTAGGTGCTACCTAAAGAAGAAGGCGTTAAAACTTTGTGGTTTATCTTAGTATTTATTTTTCACACAATAGTAACATGTTTTCATGAAAGAATTTTTACCAATTAGCAGATTTACTTTATGTTAAATATAGGTACAAGAAAGAAAGAAAATGATGGAATTGCAAGTGGCAGTGTACTGTCACTTTCTGCAAGACACGTACAGACCAGAACCTTGGTTTGTGTAAAGCCCGATATCAATAACAGACACCCTCATTTAATGATGGGCTTGCCAACGTTTTCTACCATAGTTTTGTTTAAGTTTAATAAAATCAAAAATTCATAAGAGACCCCATTCTCCACTAATATAATGGCATAAAGAATCTCAGTGTATTCTCAAAGTGAGAAGGCACGCCCCAAGAACTCTCTAATCCTGCCTGATCACGGCCATGCTCTTACGGTCCCACCACAAAACAGCACGACCCCAGACGTGCATCTCTGCTACACATCTCAGAGCCATGAAGACAAAAGGAAGCCTCGGAGAGGAGAGTGTAGCGACCACAGCAGGCACACACACCAACAGGTGAGTGGAAGGGTAGCGTTAGCCTGACATTCGAGTTATACACTGTGCTGCCTAAGCAAGATTTGCAAAATTATATCAATGCCTTTTTATGTATGTTTGAAATCAAAGGTATTCTGAATGCCTATAAGATACTGGTATGGCCTTAATATATATCAGAACGTACTGCCGAATGGATAAGTATTTGGAGTAGATATCATCTCCTCATACCGAATCCTTGATTAGTAGGTACGACCTTCATTGAACTTTTCAGAGCTTTGCTTTATGAAGATAAGGAGTGTAACCACACAAACAAGCTGATAAGATTTTAAAACCTCCATTATTAATATAAAACTACTGACGAGCAGTATTTCAGAGTGTATATTTTACCATGATCCCTTCAATACCGTGATCATGTGATTTGAAATGTTAAAAAATACTAATTTTAGGGATTGTGGGTAAACTCTATACAAATTTGACATTGTTGAGTTAAAGCTTTCAGAAATTAATTTGTGTGCTCGTTAATCTTTTCCTAATAACGAGCCATTGGAACAGATCGAAATCATCTTGGGAAAAAGCAAGATAACCAGAAATGAAACAAATGGACTGGTTTGCAAAGCCTGAGAGGTTGAAAAGCAGAAGCAGTTGTTGGTTTCCACTGACAGCGTAGACTTGCTAGTGGGGTGGAGACAGGTTTTCCGTTCCTGGCTTAAGTGAAGGTTTGAGCCCTGGGCCGGTAGATGGCAGCAGCTTTTCATTGCAAACCACGCTGCTTGGAGACCCCTCCCCCACTCAGGCACAAACTCCCACAGAATGTAAAGCCCTTAGAACATTTCTGCCTCCTTTTACAGTTAATCCAGGAGAGGGAGTCCTTTGCCAAAGGATGACCAATTCCAAGCCCGATAGTCTCTGTGGATGGTGCCGATACAGAGATGAAGTGTTAGCTTCTGTCCAGAGCTCCTCTGGCCTTTGTTCTTTTCTAACTTGAGTCTGGGAGGGAGAGAGAAAAGAAAACAAACGATTTAAAATTGGAGCGACAAGAAGAAGAATCATTACTCTCAGTTCATGACAACTTGGTATTCATTTGGTGAAATCATTTGTGTATACCAGAGAGAAACTTTTTCTTAGCACCCTTGGCAATATATCACACACTCTTCAAGATCATAATAATATCATTAATGTGAATTTAAACAACATGGCTTGTTAGGAAATATGCTAATCGCTATGTTCTCATTATGTTTGCTTAGTTTTATTTGTTTTTCTATGAACAGTTAGAGAGCTAATTTTTTTCAAAGGTGATTGTAAGTCATATTTTATATAGCATTTTGCTTGATTATTTGCTCTGTACTGAATTCGTACTCTATTGCCATTAGATCTTACAATAATGTTCCACTCTGCAAATTTTTAAGGTTCAAATAAAGTTTAATTGTTTGCAAACTGTTATGATGCTAATAATTCAACAGCCTGCTGTGTTACTAATGAAATTACTTTGTTATGATTAATTTGGAAAATAGTGTGTTGATTGTAGTAATTAAGCACAACAAGGTGAAGTAAATGATTCTAATGCCATCTGGCCTCCAAACTGAATGAAGAAATGAAATAGGGCTGTCATCTGAATTTATTCAAAGAAGTAAGGATAGTACAAATGGCTTGCATCGCTATGAGGGTTTACACTTAACCACAGCTCACTCCGTTCTGTTTTTGCCACTTTGTTGTACATGTCATTTTCCTTTATGAAAAAGAATGCCATTTACCCTAGCAGTTGTTTTCAATACTTTATATTATTTTAAGTTGATTATTTTTACTTTGTGGTAATTTAATTACAGATAATGACATAAAGTATTATAGGACCATAGAAAATCACTTTTCAACCATCTGTAAGTGAAATCTATACATGTGGGGGGTTTTTGTTTGTTTTTTTGTTTGTTTGTTTGTTTTGCTGCTAGTGTATACGGCCTTTCATGAAGAGTAAAGATTCCATTCAGTTGTTTCTAAAATGTTTCTAGTCAAGACTCTCTCACAGTTCTTATGATTTCTACTTTTTCTATACTCTTTCTCATCTATCCTATTCCTACTCACTTCATAGAGTCTGGTACCTTCTAGGGTCATGATTAAAAACAGAACCCAGAACCGAGTTACATATTAAAGATCCAGATTTACAGTTCAGCCACTATAAGAAAACTAATCCTAACATACATGTTGTTTAAAAGCTTGAACTTCATCAATGAGACTGACTGAAGCATTGTAAGAATTTTTAAATCAGGTAAAGTACTTTTAAATTTCAGGTAAATCAGTTGTTTGTATATCAGTTGTTGAATGGAACTATAGACACAAACTGTATAGATATCACTTTTACTTCTCTTGAGTTCAATAGGTTCAAGAATATTGAAAAGCAATTTATGTGGTAAAGAAGGAGGTGTGGTAGAGATTAAAACTTGACCAAACCATAGAAAACACAGCTTCACTCAGAGGTTGAAGGAATATAATTAATATATAAAACACAAAAACATTTGTTAAATTGGCCTAGTTTTGTTAGTAAAATCCTGAGTATTCTGAACTACAGAGAAACAAATAAATAGTATATTATTAAAGTGACTTTCTACAAACTTAACCTACACTCAAATGCATAATTTACGTAGTTGGTCATCTGAATTGGGCAAGTGACCTAGTTTCACTTCCCAGCTCATCGCAATCCCTGCCGCCCTGTGTGCCACCTGGGCAACATCAGGTTCCTGTGACCTGGGAGCATGCTAGCTGCCACCTCAGATGGATCGAAAAGAGATTCTGAAAACGGGCAGTTTCACAACCGTTGCCAAATCCAACCATAGTCCAACTTTTGTCTTTTTAAAAAGACTTTTGCTTCCTATTTCTTGAAAGTCGTATGTTTATGTTTACTTGAGTCTGGTGAGTCCCTAAGGAGACAGGACCCGTAAGTGCAGAAAGCAGCCTGAGCCACACCAGCTCTCAGCTTGGGTCCGTAATGTCGGGAAGGGCTGGAGGAGGAATCACGCCAAAGAACTCGTGAATGCGCGTAGACGTGTGAAACAGAAATTGCCCCGAACGCCCGTCTCTTAAGAGCTTTTCTTGATGCTGGAGCCTCGGGCCGTGTTTTTCTAGGTTTCTCTCTTCACCGTCTGTCTCCACCCTTTTCTTTGTTATTCACCGTCACGCGGAGAGGTTATTTAGAAAACCGCTTCCTGTTTTCTGTTTTCTGGCCTCAACTTTGTCATAGAAAAACCTCGCTCCTGCTGGAGTAAGAGCAAGTGCCGTTTTGTAGCTTGGGCTACGGATACTCTCGAAGGAGAAAATCAATGACACCACTGTATGCCAATTAAAAATGACTTCTTTAGAGGAGGAGAAAATTCAACAAGTGAGCAGATTCCCATACACAGTCGCCCCCTCCCAGCTCCCCTGGGAGTCCATTTAGAAAACCTCGTGTTCTTTGACTGTCATGTTGCAATGATGATAAGAATTCAGCTAAGACTGGTAATAGCAGTAGCTAACATTAACTGTTTCCTCGTCATGCTGGGCACCTGTCACTCAGTCTTCTCACAGCCCCGTGAGATAAGTTCTGTGGTTTATCCCCATTTTCCTGATTAGGAAACAGGGGTAAGTAATTTATCGCAAGCTCCAGGAGTAGTAAGTTACCCAGCTTCCCTCCCTTGCATTCAGCACCTTTCTGCTTCCCTCTACTGTGACAAGTTCAAGCCAATGTTTGATTCTTTGCATATACTAGGCACTCAGTCAGAGCGTATTGATATTCCTATAAAATAGTCTGGAGCATGTGAAAAGAATAGTTTGAGAACGGACAGCTGGACAGCCAAATTTGCCCCACTTAGTAGTTAAAGTGACCACAATGACTGTTTCAAATCTCAAGCAGCTAATCCACCATGGGGAAGAAACCTCAACGCAGGACTATATCTACAAACTTCCAATATGCCCAAGAATGGGCAGGCAATACAGGCAGCGGAGAGTTGAGAGAGGACACTAGGCCAAAGGGGCTCTTTTCAAATGACCTTCTACTGTCCTCTCCACCTCCTCAGAGTCAAGCCCAAGGACACAGACCAGCCAGCGAAGGCTTGGAGAAGACATGAAAACCGGCTGCCTCTGTCTCAAATAGTTTTCAGTTATATGGTGGTTTTTGAGAGTGGATTTAAATTGTTTGTTTCACCAATTTAAAGTATGATTGTTAAACTGTTCAAGCCTTTATAATCAGTGAGCAAACTATGTTATAAAGCTTTTATAATTTTGTGACCAAGTGATGGCAGTGTCTGACATAAGACTTTGTTGAGATACAAATTTATTTAGAAACTTTTATTGGAATAACTGGCACTGAAGTACGAGGTCTCATTCCTTGAGCACCTACATGGTGCCTTGTACAGGGCTCCATACAAAAGCCTTCTGTTGCGTTTTGAACACATCTTTTTTTTTTAACAAATTCTTTTTGGAGCTCTGTGATTGGAGGCTGGTGGGGGTGGGGGCGGAGGAGGTAAGAACTGACGTTCGTATGCGGCTCTGGAATTTAGCCAAAGGAGGGGTAACAGTGAGCCCTGAAGTACGGGCTCTCTTCTACCTCAAAGAGGAGGACGTACTGAAGTTCAGTTTCCACACAGAATTTCATTCTGTATCGGACTCTGAAATGTTTCTGTGCCTGGTGCTCAGAATGCCCACTTCCAAAGGACAGGGCTTCCAAAGGGGGCAGATGACATGGCATTGTCCCGATCTTCAGCTGCCGCCGTAGGAGACCTTGTTGGTGTCCAACGACCCGTCCCATCCAGATGGATGGATGACTCATTCCTGATTCCCGGCTCTAGCACTCGTGGTCTGGAGAATCCCCATCACTGCCTGCTTTCGTGTCCTTCGTCCACCCTCCTCCTCCTCCGTGGGCTTTCCCAAGGAGCTAAGTCACGTGAGGCATGAAACACACAGTTCTTATCACTCTACGGAATTATCAGTCATGCTCTCTGCTTTCTGTGAGCCCAGCGAAAGCAAGGGGTATAACTATATGTTTACCTGATTATGTGCATCCCGAAGTGAAAAATCGCAATGTGGTTATCTTGTGAGTGCCCGTTGTTATCTGTTGCTCTGCTTCAGTCGGTCAGCAGATTTGCTTTATTCTTTATTATCGTCTCAGGGCTTGCTATTTCTCTTCCTATCTAATTAAATGATTCCATTTTGAATAATTACATTTAAGCACCAACAGTGTGCTAGGGGCATTTCAAACATAGAATTCGACACAGTCTTTCCCAAACAGACTCAGAGTCTAAACAAAATAGACAGAACATTAACTCAGGGAAGGAGAACGGCCCCAGGTAGCTACCTCGGTGCAATTCTTAGCAGGTTTAATCACCGGCAGTGTCCTCAGACATAACAGGAAAGGTTCTCTAATTTCATCACACCAGAATCTAGGAGAATAGGTTGGAAACGAACCGGGAATCCTTTCGTATATACATATTCGAGTGTACAGAGAGGAAGGGAAGGTATCTGTGTTGGTTTAAATGAAAAAGTTGATTCTGGGAAAATTCCAAAATGCTTGTAGCTACTGAATTAAGTAAGTGTGAGGGGAACCTAATTGTTGTGTGTGTCAATAATGTGAACGTCTTTTGCAGAGTTGCTGCCAATTATGGTAAAGCATAATTCTGGAAGCCGAGAGTGATCCCTACCCCTTTGGGAAAAAGGGCTCTTTTTCTTAAGTTGGGGACAGAGTTGTACTGGTGGCGTCCAGCCAGGACTGGGCAGTAGAAAGACCACTGGAGCTGCAGCCAATCAAAATTCTAGTTTCGGCTCTACTGCATCGTGTCCTGGAAAAAGTTATCCTTGCCTGCAAAATACCGGTGGCACTTGTTCTCTCTACCTCGTAGGGTGTAGTTAGGATCAAGTGAGATTATATTTTGAGGTGACTTGAAAAATCACTGCTGTTAAATACGGCTTTTCTGCATCAGAAGATATGAGAACTGAAATGGAACAATAAGTCAAAATCAAAATTTCTCCTTCACACCAGAAACAAGCAAGGGGAAAAAAATTTTTAACACTCAGCACTAATGTTATACGGCTTGGAATAACATTAAGGAGCTGTCGATTTTGTTATTTTATAACGAGAATTGATGTGAGTCATCCTAGAAGAAGTTGGGATTAAATTCTCCTATAATCTTTAAACATTTTTGAATCAAGCTGCTGGTTTCCAAGCTGTGGCCATTTTCTGTTAATGGAGATTCCGATACCAGAGATGTTACTTCTGTCTGTAAATTTCAAAATAAACTTTTCCTTTGCTATATGAAAGCATCAATCTGAATAACAGCCCCAGTTACATGTCAGTAGCTGGACTCAGGAGAAAATTTTTTTTTGGAACAGATACCCTAAGGAAAATTTTTGTACAGATTCCCTTTAACCAATATGTACTGCCTTTATGAACTGTTTCTTCCACGTAGATATCTGTCTTTGCTTGTGAATACACACACTTTGTGGTTAAACATTTTCTTCAGATGCATATCTAGAAATAAGACGATTTTATTTGATGGAATTAGCCTTGTAATATAGCACTAATCTCAGTTTGTGGTTTGTAAAAATATAGGGCTGGAATAAAAGATGAACCAGAATATCGTGTGTAACCTTATTGCTTTAATGTTATAACTTTAGGCAAAGCTAATAAAAAATGCAAAGGACTCTTAAATAATTAAAATTATCTAAAAAATTGAGCATATTCCTTCAAATAATAATGGCTTTCATGATCTGACTTTTTTAAAAATTCATTTCTCATGTCTCGAATAACTTAGAAGTGTAGACATCAAAGTAAGTTTGAGTTTATTTAAGATTATTAATATATTTGTTATCATACAGCAGCTTTGAAGAGTCCATTTTTTTAGCCTAGCAATTATAATCTATAATGTTACGTAGCATATAATTCCAGTAACTTATTTGATAAAGTCAATATAGTATAGAGTTCATTTTTAGTACTTCTCTTTAAAATAATGCTCTGTCATGTGATTCCTTGATTATTTTGAGCCATGACTCAATTTCCTTAATGTTTTAAAATAGTCATATTGTGTACCTATTATTTGCTTTCTTAAAATAAAAGCTGCTTTACCATCTTATACTTTACGAGGAAATTATTACTTTTGTAATGTATTTTCATTACTATACAAAGGACAGTAGTTGGAAATGCAGTAAACTGTTGTAACCGAGATTAAAGTAAAAATCAGTCCATTTCTAAAACTTTTTTCTCTCTTCCTAAATGATTACAGTAGAGAATTTTGACTTCTAAGCATGTCATTCCTTGCTTCCTCTGGTGCTGTGGTTTATAGCAATAAATACTCTATATTGATTACTACTTAATTCTAATGGAAGTGTACTAAGGCTGGAAACACATTATAGCTTAGCATTTAGTGCCTTAATTTTTAAACAGTTTTTAAATTTTAAAAATTGATAAAATTGCCCCAAATATGCCTCTGTTATTGGATCCCTATCATGCTATAAAATTATTCTCATTTCATATCTTTTCTAAAGATTGTTTTGTTCACATATTTTTCCTGGCATTTGACTGCTATGTCTGCATAACTGAAAATCTGTCATTTTCATTTTAGCTCAGTTTGGAAATACGAAAACCATATCAGAGCAACACATTAAAGATTAGTATAGAAGCTCAAAAAATTAATGGGAGAGAGCCATGTAGAGAATTTAAATGTAGTCAAATTACTCAAATGTGCAATTTTGATCCATTAATCTGGTTTGAAACTGCTTAAGAGAAATATTTCTCTCTAAACGAGGTTTTTCTCTTTCAACATATATCGAGAAGAGAAAGTGCTCATCTAAAATAAATACTGTTTTTTCTTTGAAGAAAAGAGTGAAGCAAAAGCTTCCCTAATACTCTCCTATAATTTATTCTTAGTCAAAAACAGATTGCCGTTTACACATTAGGTATTAAACGCTAGTTATAGTATTAAAGACAGTCTCTCTAATGCTGCATATTAAGATATACAATACGAGATTTATTTTCAGGCTATTTGGGGGCCATGAGGGACGTTGCTTTCTTTATGAAGGGAATTCTGTATTTTCCTTCATTATTTATAGTTTGGATTGTTTGTTTGTTT
>NW_024342467.1:13643400-13665900 GCF_902729225.1 Pteropus medius | reverse complement strand
AGGCCAGCTGGTACACCTGGGGACCACCTGCTTTCACAGACCAGTCCCTGGACCACTGAACTCAACTAGTAGTAGCCACTTCTGAAAAGAGTCATCAATTCAAAAGGAAGCGTCGCGTGCGCATACTTAAAGCCACGATAATTATTGGTAGCCTCTGCATAACAAATGTAATTTCAATTAGACTCTTTTTCTAAATTAAAAACTATTGCTTGTGTGTAATGAGGATTCCTGTTTTTTTTTTTTTAAGTGCATTTTTAATGTTTTTATTCTAGGAACGTTAAGAGCATTGAACAAAAGATTGTCCAATTACTATATAATGTTAACAAATACGCAGAATCCTTCATTTCTCTGTTAGTTAGTGGAACTTCTGGAGCAGGGCTGTGCATGCTGATTATCACAGAGATTTTTAACACCAAGCTAGATGGGACGTTATTTGAAATTCTACGGCTACAGAACTGAGTGGATGGTTTTGAAGAAATTTGCAAGGGGTTGTCCGAACACTTCTCACGGCCTAGTCTCCATAACATTTTGATAATGTGTTTCTTGTGTTGAAATAATGTTGAAACCCACGTAAAGGCTTTTGAATAAAATTAAATACGTGATATGGCCTTCTGATGGTGTATTTAAAAATTGCACCAAAAAAAAAAAAATTGGTCATGGTACATAGGATTATTTTATTGTTCTCAGGCAGATTCCAGAAAGATGGAACTGAATGGAAAAATCAAACCCGAGATCCTTATTTCCTCACCTTGCTAACTGGTTTCCGTGGCTTTCTCAGCCTGGAACTTGTCACCAGCACATGGTCTAGCAGTTGGGACCTTCACTGTTGGTGAAGAGAAGTTTTTGTTTGTTTGTTTGTTTGTTTTTGTTTTTGTTTTTTTTGTGGGCATCAGGGATGAAACAGCTTAGGAAAAGTGAATATCCATATGTAATCTCTCCATCTGACATTGTATCACCGACCTCAGGCCTCTCCGTAGTGTTGCTTCTTTGTATATGGAGAGAAGCAATTAATAATCACGGCCTAAAATGCATCTTGGATGCTTGTTTCCTATTTTCTAAAAGCAAGTTGGTCATTTTGCCCTTGAGACTTAAGAAATGTTGCTGATTGGCTGTTTGTTATTTTTTAATAATATATGGCATATATCCAAGTAAGCATTCCGATGACCTCGACGATAAAATGTGATTCTTGGCTGCAAGGTCTATCGGAGGATGGCAGGCTGCCAGCCACTCGTACATCATTTACAGGTGGCTGTTTCTGACAGGCCAGTGTTAGTTATTGTAAATGAGTGACAGTCCCTATAACTCACCTGTAAGCCTTACTCTGCTGGTTCAGGGCTTCTGAGGTCCCCAGTCCCTCAGCCGCACATGCTCCTCCCCGTCGAAGACCTACATTCACGGACCCTCCCGCGGACTCTGCTTCCTGCCCGTGCTCATCAGTACGTGGAGGTACCTTGTATGTGATTGACGATAATTAGGTTTCAACTGCCTCCTGATGCAGAAATACACACCATTACAGCATGGCCAATTCTGCTCCTGCAGTCTTGCCTCTGAAAGGGTATTGATTCACTCTTTCACATTTTTAAAAGGTCATGGCAATAATTCCATCTGAACTGTGCTAAGTGAAAATAGTTTGTAGAAATAATATGGTTGCTTTTTTAGTTCCATTGTAATTGAAAGCCACGATGGCTTGTTTTTTTAGTATATTTTAATTACACGTGTCTCTTTGCCCTGTCGTGCCCTGATGGAGTGTTTGCAAACTCACAAAGCAGGCGGCCCTCTGTGTTAATATTGTCCGACTTTTTGGCAAAGAGGACTTTTTTGTTTTCCGACTATGTAAGGCAAGGCCTAACCAAACACTGAGGTCACACTGCCTTATTAATTTAAGAATTAAAAAGAGAAGATTGAACCTTTTCCCTGGCACTGTCATCTGCCTGCCCATTTCAATGAGATTAGAATATATTGGCTTTGGTGAACAGGATGCTAAATTTGCTTACTTTCTGCAAATTTTCATTGTAGCTCAACGGCCCTTTCTGGGTTGACTGAAAAATATTATTCTCAATAGCTATCGGACCATAATAAAACGAGTTCATTATGAGAGTGTCTAGCTCCTGTAGTGTAACCGCCCTAAAGGTGACAGGAAACTATGAATGATAAAGCATAAACTGCTAGAATACTCAGATCCACAGTCTCTGAGACTTTTTCCTACATCTGCAGCTTTTCTGAGGCAAAAGAGTGTTTCAAGTGCTCGAACTGCATGTTTTGTGAGTGGGTGATCAGATTTTATGCTCGGAGCCACTCTGTATATTTCTCCCAGTTAGAGGGGAAAAAAAGTCTCAGCTGTTTCTAGCTTCAAAGAATGAGCCCGTCATTGTACTCGCCAACTAAGGGGCATATTCTCATCCTGAGCGTGGGGATTTACGCACATAATTACCATTAATGCTAATGGCATTCATGTCTGTACAGCCCCACACATCAGGAGAAGAATATATTTCCACATCTTCATGCTGTGAAAGTCCATTTAATATCATTCATTTTACTACTTATTTTTTAGGATGATGTCCGCATTCTGTCATGGTGTACATAGGCCTGGTATAAAGTAAATGTGGGAAATATTGGGAAGAGATGTGATAGCTAAACTTGTTCGTGTAGATGAAATATTGCCGAACTCAAATCCATTCATGCTCTTTAAACGCAATGCTCTATTCGGCTTAGAAACTGCTGGCACCCTTTTCATAGTGTTATAAATTTGTCAGCCTAATGGGACATTTTGTGGATGTTTTCCTTTCTAAGTGCTTTAACAGGAGTAGGTATTCCATTGATCCGAAAATTCAGCTCAGCGTTTCATTCCTTAGACGATCATACATTTAACGTCTTACCGGAAATTAAGTGGTGGATGGTGCCCTTCGTTTCCTCGAGGGAAGAAAATTCACTGCCCGCTGAACTCTGCTCTCTTCCGGCCTCTGGGAATCTCTTAGGACAGGGCCCGGTTTGCAGCTGGAAACATCAGTGGTCATCAGAATCTGAGGTGCCTCCGTCTCTTCATTGATTGTATGATTGTCTTTATGCATCAGGCCCGATACCCTATTGAAAGGCGTCTTCACGTCTACGCTGGCCAAGCAAATTCAGATCCAGGTCTTGATTTATCTCTCCTGAGACATTGACCATTAAAGAAAAAGAATGGATCTGTCTCACCTGTCCGTTCTCTGAAACCCTTATCTTTGAGCTAAACTCAAAGCAAAAGAGTTCTATGTTTAAAGCATAGAAATAACAAGGGGACAGACGTGCAGCGGTCCCTCTCGAGAGCCCCTGGGCCTCTCCGAGCCTGTGTCCTCATTAGTAAGATTGAGCAGGATGAACACTGAGTGTTTTACCAGCTTGAGATTTCAGAGCCAGTGCCATACTGTATCAGGGTTTTACAAATATTGGGATTATGGTGAGTTACGATTAATAACCAGAGGAGACGCTGGTTTCTGAGGGATTCTGCAGATGAGGAGACTTCAGGACCCCAGCTGCTTTGACACGACACACAGCTGCTGCCGAGAAGATACAGCCCACAGCCTAGTTCCCAAGTCCACTCCTCATCCTGACATGCGATCGTTTGGCCTTCAACTTGGTGACTTGACTATAAACAGCCTGCCTCCTCGATCTGCGGTCAGGGGCACAGACGTGAAATCCCAAGGGGCAGAAGAGGTGGGCACCAGACTGGCAGGCGGGTGTTGCTTTACCTCGCCAATCACCAGCATACTCTGGGCTTTTTCCTCCTCAGATGGGTTCCTCAGTCATCCTGAGCACAGACCTGTTTTTAGCCCTACAGACATCGCTCTCTCAATTCCCTTTTTCTAGCAATTTTTTTTCCCAGTGCCCTTGAGTTGTGCTGTGCATATCCATAGCCCCCTCCGTGCATGATGGGTGTTTTTGAAAAAGACCATTACTCCACTTCAATCATGTGAGTCATCTTATTCTCATTTTTAGAAATAGGGCTTCTTTAGCATTAATTCAGCTCTCACCGGGCACCTACTGTGCATCAACGCCGGCAAGGACCTGGGGGGAGGGTTGAATGAAACACCGTCTGTGGCTTCTGGGGCTCGAATAGTTGATATCTGGACTACAGTGTTCAGCGCTTTCAAAGGACTTTCACATATATTTTTCGTGTGGTTTCCACAACGATTCGGAGAGGCAAGCTTAGCAGACGATACTATTATTTCCATTTCAGAGAAGGACGGAGGCAGGTCCCGTGGGTTGGAAGCGGGGAGCAGCCCTCCAAACCCAACTCTTCAGACGCCAGGCCTTCCCCTCGCCAGCCCACCGTGGGCCTCCTCGGAACCGCAGGTCAGGGAAAGGTCCTCCTGGGGAACCCCTGTCGGCGTGTTCCCCGTTTCTGAGACGCAGCTCACGTTGTAAGCGCAAGAACGAAACGAGGGCCGCGGTGGCTCCGCGCGGCTGGTGAGGCGCTCGAGCCAAGTCCACGCCTCGCTGTTGGACGCGTGTCCCCTTCGGGAGCTGAGGCGAGGGCGGGCCCTCCGTCCTCAGGGTTGCGGGTCCCACAGTCTGTGTGCTTTTCTGAACTTCCGCTGTTAGAAAATACCAAGGTCAGAACATGATTGAAGAACCTCTTCCTCTCTTTTAAGTTGCCGTGCTTATATGATTATTGTTTTCCACTAAAGAAGCTTCTCTTAAAAATGAGGTTGAGGTCCCTAAAGAAATTGCTTCAATCAGCAGCAGAGCTTAATGACTGTTAATGGGAAGTGGAGATAGGATAGTAAGTGTTACTTTGATTAATAAGAGAACTGCAGAGAATTTAAATTGTGCCACTGATGGATTATTTTCTTCAAGCTTGATAAGCACTTCTCATTTGTTCTTAAATTTGGTCAATACTGTTAAAGGCAGCAAAATGAAGTATAATTAATTTTATTACTGCTGCTCAGACCAAGTGTTACTAAGAAACAGATTATGATGCAGACGACAGGAGAAGTCATAGTTTTGACAGTCTGATGCTTTGAATACCTGTCACTGCTCGTTAGCCTGAAAGAATGAAGAAAATATTTCTGTATCCTAATTTTGAGAGACCTAAACCCGTTTGTTCATCTGTGCATGTTCCACTGACCTAACACAAGGAATATCGATAAGATGGTCAACTGATGCTAAAACGATCCTGCTTTAGAAATACAGAGAGTAAATAAAAGATTGAGATAATATATCCATTAAAATGTGAAGAGCTGGGTGCTCATTTGGATTAATCACTAAGAAAATGGGATATTGATTTGGTGTTGAAAGAAAGCTTTACATATTTCCTTTTTCAACGATTCTGCTCCGTATTATGAACCATGCTTTTCTTTACCGTTGCTATTAATTTTATCCAGAACTATTGATAAGCAGATGGTAATCAGAGAAAAGATACTGATTTTAGTAAATAATCTCATTTACTGTGAATACGAGTACCTAGGATGACACAAAATTAGATCTATGGCTTTCCTTGTTTTCTATGAACAGCAGGCAGCAGCAGTGTTTTCCGAATCATTTTTTATTTTACCCCCTTTAAATCTATCCCTATCTATTTATTTAGGGACACACATACTTTATAAGTCATACTAAAAGTCGTGCCTGAATGTGGATTGATATATACAAGGTCTTACCTACTGGTTTTCAGGCTTCTCAATTCAATGATTTTTCTCAGCCTTGCAGGCCGTTCTCCAGGGCATCTCCGGTTGATTCAAATGAAAATAAATTAATTCCACTTTATGTTTTTTTAAAGAAAATGTGCAATGTGTCAGTCCTGCTTTACAGAATCCACCAAACAACAGTCGGCCCTCGCACCTTCAGACAGACTGAGAATCAGACTCACACTGAACAGGCGCCCTTCTATCCTCGTTCTATTTCCAAGTCTTGTGTTTCCTCTGAAGTGTGTAAAGTCACTGGGTGAGTAATCTTGGATGAAGAGAAAACCTACCTGTGGTGGGCTAACAGCGCCGTTATAAGGTTCTCTGAAGTCCTAACTCTGTTATTAAAAATGTAAACCTTATCTATTATGAATTGAGAACTAATTCTCTTGCCCAGTTGTCCCATAAACGTAATTTCTGAAGATGGGAGAATTATAGGAAGTACATTTCAGACCAGAATGTGAAAGTCAAGCCATTCTAGAAGCCATTGGCTGGAGAGCTTACCTTTGGAGACAAAAGATGCTGTCTGAGAACGAGCCAGAGCCGGCAGGCCTCCAGGAGCCCGAGTTCTGGAGTCACTTCCGAGTTCAAGTTCGCCACTGCCAGACGAACTTGGGCTAGTCTCCTCATCCCTCTGGGACTAAGTTCTCTCTACTGTAAGGTGAAGTTTGACCCAGCTGGTCTCACATCCTCCCACCCTTGAAGATGCTGGTCCTTGAGGAGAGCTCAAGCATAAGGTGCTTAAATGATCCTTTTAAAGCTGTTGGCTCAAAATGTTGTGGTTTGTACAAGTAGTAGAAATACCCACTGTGCTTTGAGCTTGTGTCCTCCGAGAATGGATGATTCATTCTGCAACTGGGAAATGGCCCCCGCCACATACCAGGCCCTGTGCTCTGTGCCGGAGATAGTGGTGTTGGCCTGGCTTGTCTCTGCCCTTCCAGGAGCTTCCACGCTAGTGGGGAGGGAGGCAGTAAGCAAGCCAGTGCACACACCAGCAAGTAAGCAAGATACCCTTTCAATAAGGGCATTGAAGAGACGCAAACCAGGAAATGTTTGATGGTAAAAGTGGGGTCAGGGAAAGCTCTGTGGCAGGGGGAAATGGAGAGTGAGAAAATTGACCACCGGAGGAGAGAGAAATGTGGAAGGGATCATTCGGCCTGGCTGCCTGACCAATGAAGGCAAAAAGAAGCATAGTACTTACTCATCACCTTGTCAGAGTTTTTCTTTTTCTATTACGTATATTTGCAAGGTGCTCTTGTTAATTCAAGAAAAACCAAGCAGAGAAAAGATGGGTTCCATTGCTTTTTATCCAGTTATTCTCACCTATAGCAACTGGAATAATTTGGGCTTCAGTTTTTCCAGATTGCTGCAGACAATTCAAGTTTAAAAACTTCGAGTTGGATTATTTCTTCATACGGCAGCTCTGTGTTTGCCCACAGAATTTGGCACAACTGCCGACTTTAGAATGACTGTATAATGCTCAGAGGTGTGAAACGCCGGTCCGAGTAATGCCTTTCTTCAGTTAATATAGATAAATATCGATGGCAGGCAGCAGTAAAACAAGTCATTAAATTCTTCAGCGCAAGTGTATCCCACACGTTGCTGGAAGCTACAGAAATCACACGAGGCTCCGAGGAAGCCAGTGCACGTGATCCAGGCGCGATTCCACCGCCGGCTTCCACTTTCCAAACTGGACCGCAGAGGGGCGCGGGCGAGGCGAGGGCGCCCACGCGGGAGCCGGGGATGGGTTTAGACCGCGCCGGGCTTCTCCATCCCCCGCCCTTCCTGCTACCGCCCTAAAAATGAATTCCTGGATGAGCTGGAAACCTTTGAAAAATGGCAATCATCCACAAATGGGAGCTCTGGCGCTCTGAAAACGAAGAAACTTCAAACTCGTAAGCCTCTAAAAGTCAGCTAAAGATCTGGAGAGGGAGGAAAGCCCCCTCCTCTGCCGCTGTTTAGGGGGCTCGGTTTCTGTGTCCTTATGGTGGTGAGGAACTTGGCTTGGCCATGTGGTGGTGGGAAGCAGCCGGCTTTATGGGGCCAGATAGCACGTTTGTTGCTTGATTCCTAGGATGAAAAATGAAAGGAACTCTTTCCTCATTTTATACGGCCATCAAGGGTTCCAACCTGGTATGGATTTTGAAGCTGCACAGTGTAGGGCATCCTTTCTTTGAGGTGTTTTTAATGGGCTCTGGGTGGTCAAAGACACATGAGACAGCTCCATAATGAGGGGGCAGGACAGTTTGTTCCAGTTGTGTGGTTAGTTGGCCATTTCTTTTTGAGGTTTGTTAAATCATATACATTTTCCATTTACACTGTAATATCCTATAAAAGATGGAGCACACAGAAGTAATAAGTATGACAACATTTCTCTCATTTACGAATCGTGCTGTTGATTGTGCGAACACTGCTACATCCAGCTGCAGGATTCTTTATGTCAGGACAGTAATTTTCTATCTCCAATTTAATTTTGTAAAAGTTAATTACAAATTAGAATAAAATGAACGCAGTTACGAAGGCAGTGAAATGTTGAGATAGGATGTTATTGGGGAAAATATTTACTCAGGCTGCTCCTTGAGGGACCATTGTCATGGAAATCCAGTGGCTAACAGGGCTTTGGGCACTGTCAAAGTCACCCACTGTTGGAAGAAGAGAAGCTCTGGGTTTTGTCTCCTGGGAAGTGCTGTCCTTGGAGGAACACAGGGAGTCTCAGCAGTCATTCTAGTGAATCCCTTTTCTTTTTCTGGTAGGGTGACAGAAACAGGACCGGGACCAGAGAGCTTACAAAACTTGCCACAGTCCCCCAGCAAACTCGTGACAGAAGGAGGACTAGAATTCAGGTGTCCTGACACCAGGTCAGTGAGCACATATGTCACTGTGATGCGGGCGTACATTCGTTTCTGCCTTACAACGTAGGGGAGGAAGTTTAGAGGAGGTGGAAGCTTCTCCGATTTTCACCAGACGCCTGTCGGTGCCTCCGGAAATGGAAAACTGAAATGCAAGTGTCCCTCAGATCTGTCGTTTCTGTTTTCCTTAGAACTCTTTTTCCATCTTGCTGCTGTCATAGATTTTCTATGTCCCTTCTATGTCCCCCCTATGTCCCTATGTCCCACAGTCCCTTCTCTGTCGTTTTTCTGTTTCCCTTAGAACTCTTTTTCCATCTTGCTGCTGTCATAGATTTTCTACCAAACACACACAGCAGAAGAGCCGGTGACAACCCTGCAGGGGACCCTCCAGCCACCTCAGCTCCCAGAGAGAAAGAAAACTGAAGCAGACATGGAACGAGCCCCAGGCCTTGGGCATAAAGCCCCAGGCCTTCGTTTGCTTTCCCTGTCCTGTCTCCACATGTGCCCGGTTGTTCCCTGCTCCCCTGGGACGGGGTCAAGTGCATCGGGCCTCTCGCTGAGAAAGCAGATGAGCTCAGTGACACCCACTTATTTCCTTCCACATTCGCTCCACTCTTTCCGATCAGATGGTTTTCTCCCTTCCCATCCTCCCCACTGCTCCGGAACGATGTTGGGGCCCTTTGAAATATCAAGATGGACTCGCCAGGCGAAAGACTTTCACATTTAGTTTTTAATAGAGCAAAAGTGACTCTAAATTTGTTAATATTCTTTAGGTTACACAGGACAAATTACCGATAAGTGAATCAGTAATGAAATTTGTAATGAGAATTTCTCAAGTATGAAATGTTGGCGCAAGGAAAGTTAATTGCGGGATTTTACAGCCATTATAGTTTATATCATAAATGCAAAAATGACTAGGGCCATTTAATTACAGTAGGAACACACTAAATTTTTATGGAGTGCCATCTTGTTAAAGAGGTAGTCGGAGCATTAAGAACAAATACCATCCTAATAGTGGGTCCAGGTAGCTTTCACAACATCAAATAAATATGCTATTGCTACAAAATTGTTCCTTAGATACTGTAATTGACATGATGACTAATGAGATGGGTTTATTCTCACAGATTCACATACTCAATTTACAGTGTCTGAAAGTTATTTTTTCTGCCATCCATAGACCTGGAAGGAACCAGAAAAATCCCTCTTGGAAAACACTGTCTCCGCCGCTTCTCTAATTAACCTTCAAAAATGCATTTTGAAATATAGAAGTTGGTGCCTGGCGTAGAAATTGGATTGTCTCAGAAAAAAAAAAGACCCAAGTGCTAATTTGTTCCTTATTAAATATCTGACGTGTCAAAATTACAGGCAGTTAATGTTTTTGCGCCTTTCAGCAGGGCTGGGGACAGCTTTTCCTATGGGCTGGGGAATAGTGGGGTGATTCTGGGTACCAGTTACCCTAGTGCTGTCCTCCCTCACCCCACGTGATCCCAAGCCTTCCCCCGATCTAGCCAGGTTCCTGTGGGTGTCAGATCCTCCATCTCTCCTGGAAGGACGGTGTTTGCTGGGGCAGATGCAGAATCCCGGAGCATCCCCCATCATTACGAGCTCATCCCATGCCTTCGGAGCTCCCAGAATAGAAAAGGTTTTGTGGAGAAATGAGCTATATTTCCTCTGGACCCCTGGAAATGCTTCAGATTGTTTTCGAAATCTAGGGTGGTTGTACCTACCTCCATGATCCAGTGAAGTCCCAGGGAGGAGATTCTTCTAGGCAATGTTTTTTTCCTACCAAAAGCAAAGGAAAGACAGATGTGCTCTCCTGTTTAATTGATGGAGCCAAAATTCAAAGACTGTTGGGTTAGGATTAGGGTTAGAGTTAGGGTTGTGGGTCATGTGTCATTTAACTTTCTTTAGTCCACTCCTTGTATTGGGTCCCTTATGTCAGTGCTTCTCAGACTTCAGTGTACACAAAAATCTCCTGGGGATGTTGTTAACATGTAGATTCTGATTTAATAGGTCTGAGGTGAGGCCTGAGATTCTGCATTTCTAATAAGCAACCAGGTCCTGCTGATGCTGCTGGTCCAAGGACCACACTCTAAGTAGCAAGACTTTACATGATATCCGTGACTCACGCTCCAAGAACCTGTTCCTTCGATATGGAATCAACGTGCTTGTCTATGATATGCAACAAACAAACAAACAAACAAACAAACGAACTCAAGAAAAAGCTGATGTATTTCCAGGCTTTGCATCTCCTTTGTACTAAACTGTCTAATTTCTGATCTAATTATAAGGCAACAACATAAAACATTAAAGTATGTTTACTGATGCATAGAATTCATTATAAAACAAAAGCTTTACATTTACTTAGAAGCAGAGCCTAAGCCTTTATAGATACACCTGCTGTGCAAGGAAGATTAGATGAGGGAATTTGCCAAGCTTCTCTGATATGTGCAAGACTGGATTAAAGTTAAAACCACCTTAGCCTGGTAGATTTTGATTTTATTTCCATCTAAGGAGGATTAATTTAACCTTGGACTTTTTCATGACAGTGATCAGTGTGTAACACACTACCAGCTCTGCAAAAACCCCAGGACCTATCACAGGTTTCCTGAACTGAATTCTTGTTCACGCATATAGAATAAACTCATTGACACACTGTTACTCCTTAATGTCTCTAAAAATGTTTTTATAAAATACATATGTTTCTAAGTCCAAGGAATACAGGAAACATATTTTCACACCAGCTTCAGTACCCTACAAAAAGACACTACAGGTTGTGGAAAATATTTTGCATGGTCAGTGTCAATGTATAAGGTCAGCACACCAATTCTACAGCTCACTTAGTAAATAGTGGATTAATTCCAATGTTCCTGGGAGAAGAAAATATTTTATAGGGTTAGCTCAAGCTCTTGTCCAACAAGACATCTATGGGACCAGAGGCATGCTGTTTTCTACAAAAGTAAGGTTTGTCTTGACCCTGCCTTAGAGACCGCTTGTGGATTCTTGGAAGGTCCCATTGATGACACCCAAGAACTTCGTGCAGCCTTGAAATCAAGGCATTTTCTTTCCTTCACCTGCTTCCTCTGGTCACATTTGGTTACCTAGCCTGATGGCATGTCTGATTCTGTGGCTCTGAAGTTTTGTTTCCACATATATCTCCACCCCTTCCCCTACTTTCCATCGTCGTTGGCCCCCAGCTCAGACTCTCCTCCTCTCTCGCCTAAAAGATTGTGTAAGCTTCCCACCTGCCCCGAAGCCTTGACTTTACACTCCCATTTGTGCCACTGTCAGAAGAAACTTTTGAATAAAGCCCAGCTTTAATCATGTCACAGCTACCCCTTCCAGTGCGTCACGGGCCACCAAACTGATAGCAGATTTCTCCACGCGGCCTCGGTCCGGCCTTCCACCTCATCCTTCTGCACCCGCTTGAACTCTGTGCTCCAGGCTGCACTGTCATTCCTGCAGTGGCCTCCCCGTCCCCCACTCAGAGCCTCTGCTCTTACTCTTGTCTCATCTGGGTTCTCATCCCACCCCGCCCCCCAGTTTCTGCCTCCTGCAGTCTGCCTTCTCTCACAAAGCCCGTCCTTCCCCCTTGAAGCCATTCCTAGTCCCGCCAAAGGACATTATTTTCCAGTCCCTTTCAACCCGTGCCACTTAGCTTGTGATGCACCACATTCTGTCCTGTGAGGCAGTGGGTCTTGTCTTATCCTGCATGTGGTGTCATCATCATGGGACTGTACCGCCGGGGCCCTCTGTGCGTGAGCGGGGCTGCGGACTTGTGGTCAATGCTCAGGGAGCGGAAGTGGTGTGTGTCCGTTCTGGGATGAGCACTGAACTGCTGGAGGGAACTTACTCTCCGTGTCTCTCTCTCCCCCCTCTCCTTAGAGACCTTTAGTGTTCGAGGTGGTGGCTGCTTGGTCAGCCTGGGTTCCTGAGTGACCACGATGACTAGAGACCCCAGCTGGCCTGCAGTGGTCATGGAGCATGAGTGAGAAATAAACGTCACATATTTTAAATCATTGAGGTTTTGAGGTGGTGGCCACAGCAGAACCTGGTCTCATGGGCTGTAAGATCCATGCAGCTGGGAATTCTGCCTTTTGACTAGAAATGTCTATGACACGTAACACATGGCCTCCATGTGATAAGCACTTCGAAATTGCTGTGGAATTAAATTGAACCAACCTGCATCCAATGTCAACTGATAAGGGAGGATTATCAATGAGAAGGTAGACAGTGTGGCCCAGTGGTCAGGAACAGACACTCTGGAGTCAGGTGGCCACCTGTCAGCTTTACGATTTGGGCAAGTGACCTCTGCATTCTAAGCTTCCGCTTATCTATGAAGGGGCTAATGGTGCAACCTTCATGATAAGTTCTTGCGAGAACCAAGAGAGAGAATGCATATGTACATTACAACCAGCCAACGAATGCCCGCTGTTATTAATTGTTCTTCTTCTTCTTAATGTGGTCAGTCTCCCAGTACAGAGAGTGGTATTAACTATGACTTAACAATAGGACTGGACAGGAAGCAATATCTGGAAATCAAGTAACAGTAGGCTTGGAGTCTCAGTGGCCAGGGATGAGAAACCCCCCTCCCCCACCCCCGCTGAGGGCCCTTGCTGCCAGCCTCTCCCCGTCTGCTGAGCTGACTTCAGGCCAGCCAGGCACTGAGCTCTTCATAACCAGAGGGCAGGAGGACCCACAAGGCCAGCAGAGGCCTCTCGGGCGCCCTGAGTGGATCGGCGGATGCTGGGGTCTTTCCCATACCTTGACTTTATTTTATTTTAGTTTTTTAGGCAAGACAACCCTTGGTTGACCTCACAGGCTGCAAGGAACTTGTCAGCTTACAATCCCTTATTTATTTATTTGTTTATTTATTTTTTACACGCCTACAGCACCTGATCTTCCTAGGTGGTCTCCCATCCAAG
Source organism: Pteropus medius (assembly GCF_902729225.1). Lineage (NCBI taxonomy): Eukaryota > Metazoa > Chordata > Mammalia > Chiroptera > Pteropodidae > Pteropus > Pteropus medius. Next base: position 13,652,469 of record NW_024342467.1, on the reverse strand, counting down.
TACTAACCAGGCCCGATCCTGCTTAGCTTCCGAGATCAGACGGGATTGGGCTTGTTCAGGGTGGCATGGCCGTAGACAGGACCTTGACTTTAAACTCCAAGAACAAGGTGTGTGTTGCAACCAAAGACTGAGCATAAGCTAATGTCACCAGCAAGGAAGGATAATAAGCAAATGTGTTAATTAAAGCTAATTAGTCTTCTATTTTTATGTCCAATTGTTTCTTAGAACCAAAGAAGCCATTATAGTCCATCGTGTCTCCTGGGAAAGGTATTGTATTTTCGTGTCTGCATGTGGGCTACATTTTCTATGCTACATACTTTATCAGGGTCCTAGACACAAGATTTTTTATGCGGTTACTTGTAATCACGCCTAAGTCTTACACAAACATATGTTTGTCCTTCTTACTAAAAGAATGAATAGAACTCCATTTGTTTCTTTGCATTTCTTCACCAGTATTGATTGAATTGGCCACAGTTTCTGCCCCCATGAAGCTTATATTCTAGAAAGAGGAGAACTCAGGAGAATTCTGACAGACAGGAAGAGGCTTCTAGAGGATGTCACAGGGCTCTGCGCGTGGCCCGGGAGAATATGTTTTTACTGATTTAGTTGAACACAAGAAAGAAATGCTTATCGAGTTCATAGATCAAGTACACCAGTGGAGAAACAGCTACTTTATAGATGACACAGGTAGGATTCGAAATGTCCTCAACAGGCTGAAACACAGGTGAGACCACAACAAGGAAACTAATAAAATCAGTGGGAAGTCCTGCGTTAGGTACACAGGACCCAGCACGCAAACACGATCACCGTGGTTCGTGTGAAAAAGACTTGTGGGCTGCAGCTGGTACGAGCTCAGGGTGTGCCGCTCGCCTGAGGTTGGCTTCACCTCAAAAAGCAATATTGGGCCATGAGGACCTCGTCACTGAGTTCCAATGGATGTCTCAGTCGAAGAGAGAAACTAAGGGGCATTAAGACGGTGACGTGTCTGTAAACAATCTGAAATGAGGAATATCTAAACAGAAAAAGAAATGATTGAAAAGTCCTCTAGCTGTATTCAAAAATACCCAGGACTGTGAAGTTAAAAGTGGAGAACACAGGCTTTCTGTTCCACAGCACTGATGTAAACTTAGCATGACGTGTCTCATAACTAGCGCCATCCAGTGGTGGTAGAGGGGTCTTAACAGGAGTGAGCTTGTCATGGAAGCATTTATGTGCCAGGTTGCATTCACATCCCCCAGAGAACTGTGTAAGGGAGAGAGGCTTTCTCATGGGTCCTTGACCTTGACCGCTCTGTCCAGTCCTACATCAGTCAGATTTGTGAATAGGTTGGACTTATTTTGTCATAGGATTTTCTGTTTTCTTGCAAGGATACACTTTTAATTTTAAAATGGAAAGCAGTGGAAACATAAGATTTGCTTTACATACATTTGCCCTAATATATATTTACACATAAAAGTATACAAAACATCTATTTTAAAAAAGGTAGGTCAGTATGCAAAAGCTTTTAGCTCTCTCGTCCAGTTTACAAACCAGACCTTGCCATGTGGCGTGCTAGACTGGATCATGAGCTGGCATTCTAGAAAACAGAGATGGCCAGGTGACCGTTTCACATGGTCTTTTCCAAGTGCACTGGACAACAAATGAGCTGAAATTCCAATGTTAAGGAACTTTCCGTGGCTCTTTTTCCCCTGTATAATAGATGCTCTGTCGAGTAGTGTGTTTCGTGCTGTGACAATTCATTCCTGCACTTGTGACAGGACCGCCGGCTGATTTCACTATGCTCAATTAGGAGAAAATGCATATTTTAATCTGTCCCGTGGTGAGTAACACTTTGCTCAGTAGCCTTGGCAAACCGGCCATTTAACCATTTAGGTGGGCGGAGGCCTGTCATTCGGCTGCCAGCAGCTTCTCCACTCTCGTTTTGCTGCCAACACTTCCCAGGTTTCGGAGCATAAACAATTAAAGGCCACTTCATCATTCTTTGAGCCACTGTGCTGCAGCACAGCCCCTTCGGCAGTGGCCGCCATCCTGGCTGGTAGTGATTAGCCCGGTGCTGTGTGCGCGCACTTGACAACGTCTTCCCCTTTCTCCTTTCCTGGCCTGGAGGCTGAGAGCCCAGCATGGAAGCCTGCGCATGGCCTTTCTGCCCTGGGTCTGTTATTTCCGCCCCCCAGGCCAAGGACACAATCCGGGGCCTGCGTTTGTTGGGTCTGGCCAGGTTGTGCCAGCCAGCCCCCCCTGTGCCAGCTCAGCTCTGGCCCTGGAGTCCAGCAGCCATCCTGGAGTGCCCCCGGATGAGAACTTCGTGAACTGGCCATGCTCCCTGCCATCTCGTCTCCATAGGCCCCATTGTCCCTGTAAAGAGCAAAAATTATCCTTTTTTAATTTTTATTTTTGGTTTTCTGAATAGTCAGATGGTCCCTTTTGAGCTATTTTTCTTCCTTTCTTTCTATCCCATCTTCCTTCTTCATCTGGCCTTGTAGTCTCCTTAGACCTTCAAGGACATGCACGCAACCCCGGAATATGGTAGGGGAGCCTAGGGTGGGAATCAGACTCGGGGACCCATCATCGTTGGTGGAGACACTTGTGCTTCAAGGCTCGGACTGACCTGGAATCTGATCTCGGAACTCCCACTAACTGACATGTTATTTCACCTCTCTGAAGTCAGCCACACTTGCCTCATTTTTAAATGGGAAGAATAGCAGTCCCAGCCTCCCAGGGGTCCTTCGTGCTTTTATTTATTTATGTTTATCGAGGTCTCTCCCTGTGCTCCCAGGAAGCGCTGTCATAGATGCCTCATCTCATTTAATTCATGTAACGACTGTCCGATTGTCCACACTTTACAAGGCAGGAGCAGCCCTCAGAAGGGTTAACCACTGGCCTGGTGAAGGGCTGAGCAGGTGCCCAGGACAGGGGGCAAGGGCTGGAGAAAGATTCACTTTGTTCTCTCCCAAATCTCAAGAAGTTCCAGACTGGAAATGAGAACCGGACCCTCCACAGGGCACAATCCCTCAGAGTCAAAGCCGCGTGTCCCAGTGACAGATAGAATGTCTGCAGAGCGTCCTCAGGCCAAGCACTTTCCTCTTCCCATTCCGAAATGAAAAAGAATCCCCAGATTTTTTAATTGTTCCTGATTATTTTTAAACCAATTCTTCCCAAATGGTTTCCTCTAACGCTGTAATCGACAGCTTAGGGTTGGGCTCCAACCCTGAGCAGGCCAGGCTGGGCCCAGAAGCTCTGGGTTTCTGTTGAGGGAGTCGAAGTCACTGAGCCCTTCGTGTGAAGGTGCCTAAGGAGCGAGACCAGACAACGGGGCGGGGACAGACGGCCGTAAACTCTGTGCAAGATGATTCCATTTCCTGCGCTTTCATAGAGCCTTGCTGCTGCCAGGCCCCTTCACCACAGCACAGGGGCTGGATCCAGGGGCTTCTGTCCACAGAGGAGACCACAGCACACAGCAGCTTCCTCTCCTCCCCGCGCCCTTCCCGCCCGCCTCCTCCCTGCTCAAGCAAAGCAGCATTCGAAGGTCAAGGATCTCCTGAAGGAGACCTGGGTCCCATGGACAAGGGTGAAGAGGGAAAACCAGCATCACCTCCACCCATAGCCCCGACTCCGAAATAAGTGAGGCCACCCCAAAGGGTCGCTGGATGACGTCAAACTTTGCAGGCCATCATCTCCTCCTGGCTTCTCTCTAGAGGTGCAGTGCGTCCCGTCCTTCTTCCAAAATGTCTTTTCGTTGCTGCACTGCCTTTCCTGCGAGAGCTGTGTCTTCATATCACAGAAATGGTCTCCCACTTTCCCTGCGGTGACCCCCCGCTGTGCCTCGTGTTTCGACCTGTGGATGTGCATGAGCTGATGAGGAGGGCCAGGGAGGTGGGCCTGGGTTCTGCTTGCAGGGTTGTAGAAGGTCTTCTGGAACCCGCCCTCGGGACCTCAAAACCCAAGGCACCGTCTTCTGTAGAGGTCTCAGGCTCTTAGACAAAAATGCTGCAAACCCAGCTGGCAGAGACCCCCCCACAGCTCCCCTGGACCTCCTTGCTTCCTCTTCCCTTTGCCCACTGTGTGGTTTCTTTTCCTTCGTCATTTAGTGGGGAATTGCTCCACTGGAAATGAGCGGCAGAGAGAAAATGAAGGCTGGTTCCTGCGGAGAAGGATCTCGAGCTTGATCTAATGCTCTGCGGTCACCATCTTGAGATTCTGAAAAATGTTCAAATATGGGGCCCCATACATTAGGTAGCTGTTCCTGGACAGAGCAAACATTTGTTGAGCACTTACTTACCGCTTTCTAGGCTAATGGCTCCCAAACTTTGCTGCACATTTGAATCATCTGGGGGAGCCTTTAAAACTCTCACTGCCCAGGCCACACCCCAGACCACTGAAATCGGTCTGAACGTCGGTCTTTTTTAAAGATCCCCAGGTGTTGTGACTTTAATGTGCAGCAAACTTTGGAGCCACTGGTCCAGGAGCAAGAGGTGATAAGAAGTGTTATTCTCACGATAGGAGGTGCTATTACTTACCTGGTACAGACGAGGTGACAAAGGCCCAGAGATGTCGAACTGTCTGGCCAAGCTCATGCCCCATCCTGAAGGGGTGTCAGGCTTTGAACCCATTCTAACCTGACTCTGAACCTCAGTGAAGCCAGCCCGCTCTGCGGTTAGTTAATTATGGTCATTTGTAAATTCTGCTGGTTCCTGAATAACATGGTCAGGTATCCAGCCCTTTCTACTCTTAGAAACTTACTCCTAAACCTTTCTTTGCTCTTGCCAAGAAAAAGGGAGCATTTTGTGTAACTGTCCACACATATTCGGAATTCTGTGTGGTACATGCGGGCAGACATCCAGAAACTCCCCACGGCTACCCAAATCGCAGCCGCCTGGAGTCGGTTCCGCTCTGAGCAGGGAACATGTCTGATTGCTCCCCACGTGGATGCCTGGCCCCTCTCGGGAAAGGGCACCTCCATGCAGCGAAAGTCATCAGGCCTCTGCAAGAATATGCCCCGCATTTGCCCTTCACGGGGTCCCACCTGTCACCTCATCTCTCCCCTTCAGCACATTCAGAGCCCCTGACATCTGAAAGACAGCAGAGAATCCACACTGTTCCGAGCAAACACTGCCTAAATGTGCTCTTTATTTCATTTTTGCCTTTTTCCCAAATGAAGATTTTTTTTTTCTTGATGTATATATATATTAATTTTTTTCAATTACCGTTGATATACAATATTAGGTTAGTTTCAGGTGTACGATGTACTGATTAGACATTTATACAACTTATGAAGTGATCCTCCCGATAAGTCTCGTACCCATCTGACACCATGCGTAGTTATTACGATATTTTTGACTATATTCCCCATGCTGTACTTCACATCCCCGTAACTATTTTTATAACTGGAAATCTGTACTTCTTAATTTCTTTCATCTTTTTTGCCCATCCCCATAGCCCCCCTCCCATCTACTGACCATCAACTTTTTCCCTGTATTAATTTGTCTATGTTCTGTTTATTTTGTTTAATATTCTACATATAAGTGAAATCATATAATATTTGTATATATCTGAGAAATAATGAGTAATGTTTCATTTTATATATATGCCACATCTTCTATGGTCATTCTTCCATCAATGGACACTTAGGTTGCTTCCATATCTTGGCTATTATAAACAATGACCCAATAAATATAGAGGTGCACGTATCTTTTTGAATAAAAAAAATCCAATTAAAAATAGGCAGAGGACATGAATAGACATTTCTCCAAAGAAGATATACAGATGGCCAATAGATACATGAAAAGATGCCCAACATCCCTAATCATTGGGGAAATGCAAATCAAAACCACATTGAGATATCACCTCACACCTGTCAGAAGGGCCATCATCAATAAATCAACAAACAACAAGTGTTAGCGAGGATATAGAGAAAGGGGAGCCCTCCTACGCTGTTGGTGGGATTGCAAATTGGTGCAGCCACTGTGGAAAACGGTATGGAGTTTCCTTTAAAAAATTAAAAATAGAACTCCCATGTGACCCAGCAATTCCTCTCTGGGTATTTATCTGAAGAAATTCAAAACGCCAAACGAGGACTGTTGTACAAGCCCCCAGAGTTTCCTTTGCTCCGAGTTTGTCGGTTCCGTGCCTGTGTCTGACCTGACCTTCCCCCTCGGCCCGGACCCAGCCAGCCCTGGCATGACTGGGTGTGTGTGTGTGTGTGTGTGTGTGTGTTTGGGGGTGGGGTGCTCCCGCTGTGCCTTCCTGCTGCAGATGGCGGCCTCTTCCGAATGTGCTTCCTGCCGCCTGGCACCCGCCTCTGGTCAGACACACTCAGCTTAGGAAACAGAAAATGTGCAGGGAAACCTTCACACCCACAGAGGCAAGCTTGCCAGGAGGCGCCCACAGGCCCATGAGACGAGAGGCCACAGGCCCCACTCCTGCCACCCACCCAGATGCACCGCAGGGTGTGGCTTGGAAGCCGCCTGAGCCCCCGTGCCCTGGAGGTGTACTTGTATGTAGTCTGCTCTGCCTGGCTTCCTTTCTCTCTCTTCTTTGGCTTAGTGTCTTTGCTTGTGCTTGCTTCTCTCATGCGCCCACCGGGTTAAACGGCCACGGGGGCCCTTGTGCCATCCCCTGACCTTTAAAAGAAGGACGCCGGGGGCTTCAGAGGGCGCGAACGACTTCAAGTGGAGGGGTCTGAAGAAAGCCGAAGTCGATTGTTAAAAGCAGGCTTCCTCGGGTTTAATTTGAATATTTGGGAAAAGACTCTAAATTCAACAGGTGCTCAGGGATTACATTGCCTTTACACCGAATAGAAAGCTTTACCAGAAAACGAAAGACACGGTACAGGAAAATCTTAGCCCAGACAGCTCGTTTTCAGCCATGAGGGACTTCGGCCTGGCCGGGATCACCGGCAGGCGCCAGGAGGGCAGGCGCTGGATAAGGCTCTTCCTCGTCTCCTGGGTTCCAGCCCTTGACTAGCTCCTCCCGGCCAGTTTGTGGAGAACAGGACTTTCCACTGACCGAAACGTTGGAAGCCTGATTTCCTCCCCCTCACCCGAGGATAGGACCTGCGGTAAATGGGATGATGCCATTGGCCTTGGTGAGGCCGACAGCTCTTGGTCAGAGAGATGCTCGGGGAGGGGGCACCCCTGCTTGGGACATGGGCAGGCAGCCTGGGGAACTGTGCAAAGCACATCAGTACACCCCACACGATTTAACCTAAATGTGCCCAGCTTCAGTTTCTTTGGAAGGTTCTATAAGACCAGGTTATTGGGATCAGTGAGCAGAGTGGTGGTAAACTCGAAGGTGTCCTACATACTTGTTAACAAATGTCCCCTTCTGAGTCCATGGGACGAGTGAATGGACAGGGGTCTGAGTGAGATTATTCCTGTACGTAGCTTTAATAGTCAGAATCAGCCATCGTATGTTTTTCCCCAGACATCATAAGACTTATTAGAAATTTGGCGACTAGAATTTGATGAGACTGAAGAGAAATCCAACATGCTCCCATCTAAAGACTGTCATTTCAGGAAAATAGCAGCGGCTTACAATGTATTGCTCCAAAATTGGAAAATCACTTTTAGAACATCGTAAACTTTTAATTGCACGCAACACAGAAACAGATTTAAAGCTGAAAGGAGTGGGAGGAGAGCTCGCAGTTCCCAAACGCCTTCCGCCGTGGGCCGGGCACAGGCACGTTTTTTTTCATGTCATCCTCACGCCAGTCAACTGAGACTGGAGTTCTTTTCTCTGAGTTACAAATGAGGAAATTGAGGCTCAGCAAGGAAGAGTTACCTAGCCCAAGGTCATGGGGTAGAAAGTTGCGGAGTTTGGATTTGCAATCAGGTCTTTTCGGCTCCAAAGCCTGTGAACTTAGGGAATCTGCTGTGAAACATATGTATGGGAAGCGATCCTTCATTCCACAGATTAACCCCAACGACTGCCACTTAGGTGGTTCCAGAAATCAGGGGCTTGACGGTAGCTGTTTCCGCTTCTCTGAGCTTCAGATCCACTCAGGGCACATGAAATATTGTGCCCAACGACACGAGAGAGGAACAAAGAAGACACGGGAGGGTTCGGCGAACTTCTTTCTAAACCGTATTCTGGAAGATGTCACCTTCGCCAGCTCCTCTGGAATGTATTTGGAAAGTAGGTTTGGATATGCCCCTGTCTCCAGAACCTTCACCACCTTTCCAGATTTCTCTCTGCTAGTTACAGAACCACCACCACCACCTACCCAGCCCCCAGCTTGCAGTGTACCTGGTATTTGCTATTGTCTGACACATCTTGAGTTTTGACTGAAGTGGTTTCTCCTTTCTGGAATGTTCCTACCTTTCCTACCCAGCTCCTTTTTTCTCCAGGCAGCATTGATGTGGCCGATGTTGTCTGAATGTTGTCACTGGCCAGACAGGGCGGTGCCATGCAAGATGCCGGTTTTCTGTGGCCAGCAAGACAGTTCTGGAAGTACAGACAGTACTTCAGGCAAATTTAAAGACCAGTGTCTCCCTCCTCCGTACCCTACGACCTTGTGTTTGAACCTTCTGGGACCTTGGTTCAGTGTGTCTGTCTCTCCTCCACACGCGGAATTCTCAGAGGACATTTCCTTGCACCCCACGGAGCAGCACCGTGCTCCGCAAAGAGCAGTGCATCCAGGGCATGTTCGCCGCACTTAATTCCACAATACCGAGGGCGTCGAAATGTTCTCCTCGAAGCCACCTGCCGCTGCCCTTCGAAGCTCAGAGTTGAGAAGTTTCCGGGACGTGCAGCCAACGTGGGCAACCGGTGGGGCCGAGGGAACAAGGACGCCCTCTCCGTTGACAGCAGGCTGGCGGGAGCTGCAGTCCGCTCTGCCGCTCATTCTGCCGGTGGAGACGGGGAAGCCAGGCCAAGGGGAGGCCAGCTGGCGAGACGGTGCTTCCAGATATTCTATCTGCGACGCGATTCTTTGTAAGAAACGAGGGAAGGGGCGGCGTCGGCTAAGGCAGGGCCCTCTCCCCCGTCTGCTGGCGCGCCCAGCGGCCCAGACCGCACCCCAGAGGGAACGGGGGAACCTAACCTCCCACGTGCGGCATCGACGCCCTCCCC
>NW_024342467.1:13488468-13643372 GCF_902729225.1 Pteropus medius | reverse complement strand
TTTTTACCTCCTGTTTTTCCAATGGCTCCCTGATGTAGTAAGCCATTCATCGCGTGCACCCTCTTCTTGGATTTTTCTCTCTCCAAGTTATTCACAAGTCCAGCGCTCCCCTGGGGAGAGTTTCTAGGACTCGGCCGGCTGCTGTCCCCAGGAGAACGCCGGCGGTGTGCAGGGGCGACCTGTGTCGTGTGCACAGATAGCGTTCTGTGCCAGGCCGCTGTGGTGCTTTTCATGCAGCCAGTGGCGCAGAATGGAGAACCAGCCGGGAAGCAGACCCCCGTCTGATGAGGCGCTGTGGCCCCAGCCAAGCCCCAAGTCACTGGCTCAGCCAACACGCAGCCGAAAAGGCAGCAGGAGCGGCAGGACCTGAAGCGGGAGAGGATGAGTACACAGGGGAGGGGGCTGGCAAAGGAGAGGGATCGCAAAGGGGCGCCCTTCCCCAGGACCAGTGAGGGCCTGGGAATGATCGTTTGGCTTCGGTGTACACTGGTCTGGGCTTCTTGAGATCTCGGTAGGAACTGCTTGGGAAAAGCCCAATGATATAAACGCTCTGCTTTTCATGCCTAATCCTATTAGTGGCCATAACCACTGTTTACTGCAGGCTAAGGACTATGCCGATCCTCACAGCAGCACAAAGGATCCAGCTGATCCTCACAGCTGGAAAACTTCAGCCTCGTGTTGCAGAGAAGAGGACGGGAAAGCTAAGTGACTTGCCTAGGCCACACAGCTGGAAAGAAGGAAGCTTGCGATTTGAACCAGGGTCTCACTGACACCAAACCCAAGTCACCCTCCTGCTAGGCAGAGAAAGCGGTTAGTGCCTTTGTCTGTGATAAAGTTCTAAACTTTGTCTCGGGAGAAGCAGACGTTTGGCCGGCCGTATTCACTGCCCAGCCTAGAAAGGGGCCGCGGTGAAAGCCAAGGTGAACCAGAGTCCTTGCTGAGACGGTCTTGACATTTCAGCAGATTCACGCCCATGATGAGATTGCTGTCTGCAGCGCCAGTCGATTCCAGGTCTTGAGATCATTGTTCACACACCACCCAGGTTTCTTAGTGGGGAGTGTCTTGTGAAGACACCTGGCCAGCTTAATTTGACCCAGGAACACAGAAGCAAGGAGTCCCTTTATCTGTCAGCCTAAGGCAGCCCTGCCCCGTGCAGGGACACACCAGCCCGTGCCTCATAAATTCAGCCATTGTGTCTGTGAGCACCTTGGCTGGAGCTGGTTTTACGAGATATCGAGGTGCTGTGCCATACACCTGTGTAGCTGAGAGCAGAATGTTCACTGCAGAGGCGGGAAAAAAAAAAAAAAGACGCTGGAAGGAATTCAAGGACAATTCCCATTTGTTAGCAACAAAAGAGAATGAGGCCTGATGTAACTTTGTCGAAAATAATGAAAGAAACACGAGTTTCTACTTTCTGCCCATATCTTTTAATCATTTAAAAATTTTAGGAAATTTTAATCCTAAAATTTTATGTATCCAATGAGGAAATGCTTTATTTTGTTCCCCATTAGACATGATTTTAATGGGATCCTTCAGCTTGCGCTTTTTCCCCCGCCTTTGACCTGGCCATAGACGGCGTAGGAACGACATCACAGCAATGCCTCCAAATAGAGCACTTGGTGGACATTCTCCTCTGAGTGTTGCTTTCCTACTGTGTAAATCAGGAATCCCCAGGCCCGAGTGCCTAACCCTTTCCATACTGTGGGTCTACCCCAGTTCCAGAGAGCAGAGCATGCCATCAGAAAAGGTGAACCATGATGTTAGCCATCTGTCTGGAAGATCGGCTTCAGTGACAGATCTGCTGGCGACGTTTGCGATGGTAGCAATCGTGCTCATACTCTGCTTTCTAGGAGGCTTTTCTGAAGACACTGAGCCAGTCAGACTAAGGAAGGGTCGTGGGCCTTGGTTTCTTGGATAGTTCAACTCTGACTCTTTTTCTCTATCTGATCAAAATGAAAGATGTCGCCCAGAGGGTCTTCCCCAATTGCAGAGGAGATCCGGGAGCCAGAGAAGTTAATACTCACAAAGATCTTGTCCATGAAGCCTGGCAGGTGCTTCCTTTCATCTCTGTGGATGGGCAGCTTCCTATAACATCCTTTTGTTAACTCCAATCACAAGGACCACAGGACGGCCTCACTGACACCAGTCAGCAGCTAAGCCCGCCCTTTTGTATGCAAACTCAGCATCTCCAGGCCTTTCTCTAACCATGTTTTTGGTTGTAATATGAAATTGGTGCATCCTGCATTGACACACCAACACAACGGGTTCCTAAGGCAGAGAGATGGCAGCCAAGAGGGGCAGGCTTGGGACCGTTCAGGCTGAGCCCAGGGAAAGGAAAGCTTGGTCCAAGACCAAGTTCTGTATACTCATCTTTTTGGGAAAAAATCTCTCTAGACATGGTGGGTGCTACCTTTGTACCTTTCCCTTTGAGCTGTCCAGTTTCCAAAGGAGATTATAAAGCATTAGAGAGAAGCCCAAATCTGGTTTTGAGACCAGTATCCCCTTCACCCACCTGAGCAACTTGTACTTAAGTACGTGTTCAATGTCCTGCACTGTTCCATGGAGGGTGACCAGCTATCCTCCTTTGCCCAGAGTGCTCCTGCCCAAGAAACCTCCCAGTCCTGGGCAAACTGGGAGGACGGGTCACTCTCACAGGAAATGGTAAGGGTCCCTTAGCTGTTTTGCTTTAGTGACCTGTGGCTCGCGTAGGAGCAACCCTATTCTAGGGGCTGTGTGGTTGGGCAGAGAAAGCATTTACAACAGAAGATAGGGAGTCTTGTGATGCTGTCAATTTGCTGCTTCACCTTAGGTCAACCAATTTCTTTTCCTTGGTTTCAATTCTTTTTTCCACATGTACGGTGGGACTAATACCTATTTGCACAGTTCCTTGGATGCCGTGAGAATTAAATTACATAGCATCTACAAAATAATTCAGCTTCGCTGGAGTTGGGCATGGCCTTAAACCAGCTGGAATGACTGTGATTCTTAATGGCCTCCGTCTTCTTGGCCAAGTTGCACTGGAATCAGAACAATGGTTTAAGCCCCAGTTTCCAGCCTATGACAACATAAGGACATGGCCACAGTGACAAAGAGAGGCTGTAATCAGAATATATGATGATGCCATGGAAATGCTACAATGTCACTAACACTCAACAGCCTGAGTTCCCCACTCAGCAAAGATATTACAGGATTTCAGTGGATGTTGACAGAGAAGGAGGAACACAGTTCTGAGGAGCAGAAATTTTATGATAATTATTATCCTGAGAGGTTTCGATTAGATTGTCATTTTTGACTCTCTAATCTGTTCATTTACTTGATACCTTAAATCTAGGATGTTTGGGACAAATGAACACACACACCTCAGTGAGAGAATGCCTGTTCTCTCTCTCTCTCTCTCATATACACACACATACACAAACACATACACACACAGACATCTCTAAGAAAAAGCACTCATAAGCCCCAGCCTCAGCTCACGTCCCCGCCCTCCTGGACCCCTTAGGACATGGCCCTGTGTCTGCTCCTGTGTTCACTGTCACGATGGCCTTTTCATTCCTTGACCAAGCCCAGCTTGCTCCTGCTTCAAGGCCTCTCACCTACTTCTTCCCTTTGCCTGGAATATTTTTCTCCTAGGTCTCCCAGATCTTCTCCTGGCTCCTTCTTGTCATTCAGGTATCAGCTAAAATCTCAGCTCCGTGGAGAGACTTTTTCTGACATTCTATCTAGGGTAGTCGCACTTTCTGTTACTTTCTTTTCCATAGGACTTTAACCATTAAACCGTATATTCCTCTGTGGTGATTTTTGGTTTTGTTTTGTTTTGCTTCTTTTCTGACTTCTTCCTATGGCAGAGACGGACCGATGTCTCCTGCTATGTATTCTCTCCTTTTTCCCTGGCAGCAGAGCCCCAAGCCAGGCACATGGTCACCCAGAACAAGACCACATATCCCAGCGTCCCTGGCAGTGAGGTGTAACCACGTGACTCAGTTTTGACCAATTCAATATACGTTAAAGTGTCCTTAGAAACAAAAGGAGTACTCACTTTATCCCCTTTCCTTCTTCCTATTGTATGGAATGAGAATGGGATTGTTAGGACTTAGGGAGCCAAGAAGGACTCTGAGGTAAAGGCCTCATGCCAAGGTCACCAAGATAATGGGATCCTGTGTCTTTGGTGATGTCATGAAGTGACCCAGACCTTCCAGCTCTGGGTCATGTACCTATGGACTGCTTTTATGTGAGAGAGATATTAGGTTCTAACTTGCTTAAGCTATCATTATGTTGTGTTTTCTCTCATTTGCAGCTAAACTGATGCAACTTTCAGAATGTTGCGATGAACATCCTTAGATACATAGATTTCCACACTTATAAGACAGTTACTAAAAAGTGGGATTTGTGAGCCAAAGAGCATGCATTTAAAAACTTTAATGTTATCAAATTAATCTCCAAAATGGTTATACTAAATTTACACTCCCATCCACACATTCGAGAATTCCTATTTCTTCACACTCTAGCACTAGCTATTAATTCCGTTTAATATTGGTCAATTAGCTAATTAAAAAACAGCATCTCATATTTATTTGTACTTTCCTGTATACTGGTGAAGTTGTTTCCAGAGAATCAGGTGCAGAGCGGGCACTGAAGGGATGTGGAGAATGGAGCTGAGAAATGTAAATTGTATTTTGCGGGGAAGGCAGGGTTGAGGCCAAGAAGGTTGCGACCAAGTGAGGTTGTGAAGAAGCAGAGCCACGGGAAGAGAAGTGACCTAAAGAGGGGAGGGAAAGAGGTTCAGTCCCAGGGCGAGGAGACGGGCCGACATGGGGGGAGCTGCTTCATGTGGGTGGTGGAGCAGCAGCTGGGCTGTGCCCACCAGCTGTGTGGCTCTGAGGCCAAGGAACTTTCCTCCCCCCCGCCCCCCGTGCTTGTCCTTGTCATCCTCCTCCCCATGAGGCCTGGCTTTCCTGTGATCCCTGTTTTGTTGCTTTTCCTGGAAATCCCCACTATTTGTCATGAGAAAAGCCCCTGGCCCCTCTCCCTCTCTTCATTGTCCTCTGTGGGGGCTCTGAGACATCCACTTCTTCTGTGTCAACCCCCCTCAGTGCCAATGGCCCCCACATGTGCCTCTCTGAGCAGCCTCTCTCCCAGCCTCCTGCTCCACATTTCTCTCGGCTGGCAGGTCACCATCAACACAGTGTCCAGCTGGCACTTTAAGCTCAAGGTGTCCAAACCAACCCAACTCTCCATCCACCCCCCAAAGGGAACCTTCTAAATTGTCCTGTTTCTTGGATGTTTCCCACCATACTCCTGGTCAGAAAGACTTGAAACTGTAGAGACATCTTTTCGATGTTCTCTCCTCTTAAATCTACTTTCATTTATTATTTTTAAAATTTTATTTCTCATAGTAATATATATACATATATACATATATTACTATGTAAATATATATATGTGTATATATATAACATCACATGATCACCTTAACCACTGTCAAGTGTGTAGTTCCTCCCACCGTCTCTTCTTTCCATAGACACGGGGACTTCATCCTTCCTCTCCACCCCATTTCTCCTCTGCCCCCCATTTCTCCATCTCGTGGCCACTGTGGCATTGCCAGTTGGCATCTGTGGGCTGGAGCATGATTGGCACTGACTGTCATGCTATCGGCGTTCCTCACGCAGCACAACAGGTGGGAGATGAAAATGTTTTCTCGTAAGTACCTTAAATTTATGTCAGAGGAGGATGCAAGGCCAACAATGGTGGCAGAAATGTCCAGTATAAACCCGACACTCACTGGAATAATAAAAACAATGAACAATTAGGGTGTTGTCCCAAGGTACCAGGCACTGGTTAAACACTGTGTCCTCCATTTAAACGTCCATCAACCCTGCGAGATGACTATCATTATCTCCACTTTACAGCTGAGGAGTGAGACAGAGAGGTTAAGTAACTGGCCCAGGATCACACAGCTGGTAAGTGGTAGTGTCTGAATCCAAACCCAGGACCTGCTGTGTAGGTTCTACCCTCTACCCTCTCCTTGGAAGAATCTAGACGGTTGGCAGAGAATACAACCCTGGGAAGCATCTCATCCTGACTACTTCAAGGAAGGAGCCTGAAACCCAGATGGGGAAGTCACTTGACTGAAGCCACATCCCTCGTCCTGGTAGAGCAGGCACCGAAACCCAAGCTTCCTGATTCCCAGCTCTGTGTCCTCTCCACATCCCAAAGGCATAACCCGGTTCCTTCCAGAATGTCTCTCCTGTTCTTTAATGAGCTACTGAAAAGTTTAAAAGGCAAAATCCACGTGGGAGAAGAGGTTTTGTTTGTTTTGTTTTAAGCAAGGAGAAAATACATGCAGTTGGGAGAAGTTCAGGGCAGCAGCTTGAGATGTAGAGAGAGGAGAGGAAGGGAAGAATCAGGATCGAGAGTGTGGGAGGCAGCCATGCACGTCCCGGCGGGGTGAGGGGTGGGGTGGCTGAGCTCGTCAGAGAAAGAGAGAAGGTCAACCAAGGGCTTTGAATGGGAGAGGAGTTAAAGACAAGCACTCCCTCTGAGTTTAGGGGGAGGCGGGTCATCGATGAGGTCGTGGTCATTATGGTTAAAGTGGAGACAAACGGGGCCAGCGGGGGTGGCCTTGGGGCTGTCATGGCTCAGGTGCTGCAGCGTCTCAGCACGCGGCCAGTGCAGTGGGAGGAAGGTGCGCCTGCTCAGCCAAGATGGGTTTCAGTCCCACCCGCACACTTGTGCTTGGGCAAGTCGCATCCCCTTCTTTAAGATCTCCTACTCCCCACAGAGTCGTTGTGGGGAGCAAAAGAGATAATGGAGGTGAAGTCATTTTCCAAAGTGTAGTGTGCTTTACAAGGACCCGTGTTCTCATCAGGAAAGAAGCAATATGATTAGGGTTTTGGCCGGGCAGATGAGAACTGTGATTACTGCATTGAAAACCTGCTTATTGATTGATGTGTGTACCATGTGTCAAGTCTGAGTTAGATCTTATAGGAAATACAAAAAATAATCTTATAGTCAACTGAGGGAGATGGGGAGAGTATTTACAGAGGCACAACATCAAGGAGTTTTGAAGGACCAGAGTGCCCCCAGTAGAGCAGCCTCCTACAAAGACACAACTGGCGGTTGGGTGTGAGGTCGGTGACAGAGGAAGGAGAGCAGGAAGGGGCAGGAGGACATGAGACAGAGTCCCGGTGATGCAACCGGAAGCAAGGAAGGGAGCTAAGGGAGCTCTTTTGGAAGTAGAATCTCTAGTTCTTGCCAGCTCAGTGATGTGGAGAGGGAGGCAGTTAGAGGCTCAAAGAAGAGGCTGAGCCCAAGCAATAGAGGCTGTGGTTTTCTGGAGAATGGAAGTGGGGACATCAGAGGAGGGTCATGTTTAAGAGCATCTGTGGGGATGGTCTCCTATTCCCACAGAGTCTTCACTGCAACCCTGAGAGATTGAGCGTTACATTCCCATTTTATACACGAAAAAGATGCCCCAATTTACCTAGTGCTGGGAATATTTCATTCATTCATTTGTTCATTCAACAAGTATTTAAAGAGTACCTTCAATTTGCCAGGCTGTGTGAGGACCCGCACACAAGGATGGACCCATGCTTTTTTTTTTTAAACACCAAGCCCGGCGCTTCGTCTGTCATATTCAGCCCTAATCTCAAATGCTTTTTTATTCATGAATAACTCTCCTCTGAATCACTACGTGATTTATACCTCGTATCACTCCTAGTCCAGTCTGCCTTCTATTACGCAGCGAGCCTGTGTCTACTTGTCCCCTCAGATTATGAGGTATTTGAAGGCAGGAACTGTTTTCATCTTTGTGTCTCCAAACTTATGGGAGGCCAATCCCTTAATAAATGAACATTGTGTGAAATCGAGCTGCATCCCTGGATAGAAAGATCCTTTCTGGGGAAGCCGGACACTCAAATCCTGCCTTGCTTTTGTAGGGGCTTTTCAAAGTGAAACATTGCATTGGAAACAACTCCTTGGAGCACTTTCTAGATCATAGGCAAGTAATCCGTGGAACAGGAGCGAGAAACACTGCATTCCTTTGACTGATGGAGAAGTTAAACACAGAACAGTCAAGTGCCTTTCCTGATGTGATAGAGGAAGCCGGCTGAGGACCCAGCGAGATTAGTTCTTTTCCTCCTGGTTCAGCATTTTGTCCTAACAGTTCTGCTGCCATGGGGACTGTCTCTTGCATGCCAGCCAGCCAGGAGGCTGAGATGCAGAGCCATGACCAGATTTCCCAAGGACTGCACCATTTGTTTTATCCGCTGTTCAAATGGAAAAGCCTGGGTTAAAAGGTATTTTAAAATAATCATAATCATTACTTCTAGGTTCACCTAAGATTAAAATTTCCAATAATTTCTTTGAGGCAGGAATTTGTGTTCGTTCCATAGAACAGTGCCAGGCGTGTAGTAGGTGCTCACTAAATGGTTACTGAACAGGTGAGTTTCTTTGTTAACATATTTACCTTTGGTAAGACTGGATGGAGCCCTGTTTTAATGACCAGGTAAGCCAAATTTATTTTATTTTATTTAAATTTATTTATTTGTTTGTTTGTTTGTTTATTGTAACATTGCTTAATGAAATCCAATAAGTTTCAGCTGTACACTTTAACAGTAAGGCATGTGTATGTGTGTGTGTGTGTGTGTGTGTGTGTGTGTATGAATATATATATTTACACTGTGTGTTCACTTCTCATAGTTAGATTTCTTTCTGTCGCCATATTTGACCCCCACTTTACCCTGTCTACCTCCCCACTGCCCCCTCCCCTCTGGTAACCACTAGTCTATTGTCCATGTCTGTGAGTCTCTGTTTGTTTGTCCTGTTCATTTGTTGCTTTTAGGTTTATATCTCATGTATAAGTGATATCATGTGATTTTCAACTTTTTCTGTCTGGCTTATTTCGCTTAGCATGATTATCTCGAGGTCCATCCATGTTGTCACAAATGGCAATATTTCATCTCTTCTTATGGCTGAGTAATATTCCACTGCATATATGTACCACACTTCTTTATCCAATCACCTATCGTAGGATACTTCAGTTGCTTCCATGTCCTGGCCACTGTGAATAATGCTGCTGTGAACATCGGTGTGCAAACATCTTTTCAGATATCAGTTTTCAAGTCTTTGGGGGGAAATACCCAGTAGAGGGATTGCTGGATCCTATGGTAGATCAATTCTTAGTTTTTTGAGGAACCTCTATACTGGTTTGTCTTTCCATTCTTTTTACAGTTTCTTTTATAGAGTGTAGCTGATCATTATTTTATTTTAAAATGGCATTTTATTTTTTATTTATTTTATTTTTTTAACTGGGATTTTTAAAATTTATTTATTTAAGCTAGTTTCAAGTATACAGTTTAGACATCTTTATAGTTCATAAAATGATCCCCCCAATGGCTCCCTCCTTCCCCTGGCCCTCCACTTAGCCATCATATTAGTACTAACGGCATTCCCTTTGTAAAATGGCATTTTAGTTTTAATGACATTTAACTTATCAAGCTTTTCTTTTATGGATTATGCTTTTGGTTTTTTATCTAAAAACTTACTGCCAAACCCAAGATTACCTAGATTTTCCCCCTATGTTATCTTCTAGAAATTTTATAGTTTTGTGTTTTACATTTAAGTCCATGATCCATTTAAAGTTGATTTTTGTGCAGGCTGTAAGCTCAGCTATTAGATTCATCTTTTTGCACATAGGTCCAGTTGCTCCAACTTTGATTGGAAAGATTATTCTTTCTCTATTGAATTGCCTTTGTTTCTTTGTCAAAGATGAGGCGACTATATTTATGTATGATATCTTGACTATATTTCTGTACTCTCTACTCTGTTCCATTGTTCCATTTGTCTATTTTTTCACCAATAAACACTGTCTTGATTACTGTAGCTTTACGGTAGGTCTTGAAGTCAGGAAGTTTCACTTCTCCAACTTTGTTCATCTTCAGTATGGTGTTGGTTACTCTGAGTCTCTTGTCATTCCATCTCAACTGTAGAATACACAAACTGATTTGTTGAGATTTTGATTAGAATTGAGTTTAATCTATAGATCAAGTTGGGAAGAACTTAAACCTTAACAATATTGAATCTTCCTATCCATGAACATGGAATATCTCTCCATTTATTTAGACCTTCCTTGACTTCTTTCATCAGAGTTTTTTTTTAGTTTTCTTCATATAGATCTTATACAAATATTTTTAAATTCATATATAAGTACTTCATTTTTTGGTGCTAGTATAAACCAAATCAGTTTTTAAAAAATATATTGAAGTGAATTGTTGTTATTTGTTAAACAACTTGGCTATTTCTTCTACTAATTTTGCAAACTAAGCCAAATTGGTTTGCAGAAGTAAAAATACACTCAAGTTATCAAGTTATCCTTTTATTTGTACCTAATGATTCTGTTCATATAGAATAATTATCAGCTACACTCTACTTTTGATTATTTGCATGCTCATGAAATCAGAGGTCCGTGAAGTTGAATAGAAGTTGAATTAAAATTTTCATTTATTATCAAAAATAAAATGCATTATTCAGGTCAGATTGTTTCACTGGGTACTGGATCCTCTACCTTCCACTGATAAAATTCAGAAGAGTGAGGAAATGCTTATTTCTTCATGATGAACCCTTCCTTTCCTAGCCAAGCAAAAGCTTGGATATGATAACAGGAAACTAGTCTGTGTGGCTCAGATTTCTGTATGTCATTTGAAATTAAGATAATGGCCCGCTATCTCAATTGGAAATTAAGAAAGTGTCTATACAACCATGCCATACAAAAAGTGGCCATACAACTCAGCCTCAGTTTCTCCACCTAGTGACTGGAAACTCACCATCCTTCATACCTCAATGCTTAAGTCCTATGGAACTAGTAAGCCAAAGTGCTGAGACCATCTAATCTACTTGCCGTGGACCAGATATAGTGTGACATCAATCAGAGAAACACCCTTCAAATTCCAGGAGGCAAATTATCATGCTTTGATTCATTATGGCTTCTAAAAATAAGCTATTTGAAACACTCCCCTCCAGAACATAGCACTTGAAATAGCAGATTTAAGAAACGAGTCTCCAGGAATGGCCCCATCTAGATTGTGTTGCCAACTGTGCTTTTCCATATGGCAGGTACTCAGCTCACCAGGTAACAAAGTGGCCTGGAGCAAATCTCTCTTCTCCATCAGTACCGCCTCTCCATGTGACCAGCTTCCTTTTCCTGGCTCTTGGTTCCAGAAGGGCCTGCCTGATTTTTTTCAGTGCTCTCTGAGGACCTAGCTTTGAAATCACCAATGTTGTGCTTCACGTGTACCCATGGGCTTATTTACTCAAGCTTTCGAACTTGCAAGCCATTTAACATGTGGGCCATGAAGCCTGAGGACCCACCTCTGGGTTTCAGGTGTCAATGTGGACTCATCCTCTCCCCAGGGCCTTCTCTCCTCAAATTCATTCTCTCTCTAGGACTAAAGCATCTCCTTGAAGCAGCCAGGTCAAAACTTCTCATCTCAAGGGTCTGGCCTGAAAAGCACTGCCCATCCAAGCATCTCACTCCATGAAACAGGACTAAGAAATGCCAGCCCACAAGGTCCCACTTCCAGTAATATGATGGGAAAGCGTTCGGAGTTCTTCAGAGGAAAAAGGATATTTAGGGGCCGAATTGCATTATAGTCAATGGAATAAGAACATGGTTTTTAAATTGTAAGAGCTGGTGACAGTTTCTGCAGAGAAACTATGTATTAGGGCACATGGATTTCAATTTCCAGGTCTGACATACCCAACCTGCTCTGCTGCAGTTTATGGCAGTTTTCTGATGTAAGTTCTGTGATTTGAGTTTATTAGTTTCTGGCATGGAGACCTGTATTTTGAGCGATTCCTATAAAATGTACTGGGGAGTTATTATTTTCCTTTAAAGAATGCGATACTAAAACAAGTTTTTAATAAAGTGTTTTGAAAAGGCAATAGGCTGAAAAAAAAAAAGCTGGGCAAAACTTCAAGCTAGTAATGAACTGACTATGTCTCTAATTATATTGAATTTACAAGTAATAGAATGAGGCTGGGTTAGCAATTACTTTTGAGTGAAATCGTGTGCCTGAAGGGAGAGAAATCTCCCTTTAAAGTTAGGAAAAATGAATAAAAGTGCTGTATCATTACATTTGATTTTAAATATCTTTCATTCTAGATTTTCAAAGGTCTAATAGCTTCAAAAACAGATTCTCTAATAAACATTTTATAGAAACTGATGGTTTTCTCAAACCTAAGTTTGCTTTTGACTTTTTTTTTTTTTTAATAAGCCTTGAGTATGGTCATCCCTTTGCAATGTAGTCCTAATGCCCATGAATTTTCCGGGTGGTACCCTAAAGTAAAATTTGGAACGTGATTAGAAAGTGCTCAAGAGAATTCCTACATGCCAGGCTGAAAACTCACAAGCTAAACAGGTTTGGGTTCTGCAATAGAACAATTTAATTGAATGTATAAATAATTCACTTGATACTCATAGAACTGCCTCAGCATCATTTGTCTATAATAAACCAAATTCACAAATAAATTCACAAATAATTAGGGTGCTGGCTGGCACTGAGACTCTTATATCTCATGATGTGAGTCTGACTCAAACGTGACCTTGACCAGAGAGAACATCCATCATTTGAGCAGAATACTCAAAGAATAACAGCCCGGAGTAGGGAAGCCTTGTTACAGGGTTTGCATTCCCCAAGTCATGCTCTTCAGTCCCACATTCACAGCAAACTCAGGTCCAAAGTCCGCCGGCAAAGGCTGATGTGCCGGGTGGCAGAACGGTGGCCATAGCTCTCTGCTTCAAAGGACTCCTTGTTCTCTGTTGTTTAACCACACTTTAGTTCTGAGAGCTTCCTATTTCATCCCCACAGCACCACACCAGGTAAGTATTCTTACCACTATCTCCATTTTGTGGATAAGGAAATCAGGATTTAGAAGGCTTAGCATCTTATATAATGTTCCCAAGCCAGATTGCAATGTAGACATTATGGTTTTTTTAATTGCCAGACTATGCAGGAATATGAAGTCTTCCCCTAAGATACCCAGCACTATAGAGATATGTGGAAAAGATGACCGACACAGATACCAGATGGCTTCGTGGGGAAACGGAGGTGCAGAGAATTCAGTGACTGACTAGGATGGCATACAGATTAAGTCAAGGGCAGATTGGAGCCTGCCAAGGACCACAACGGAGGCTCCCAGCTTGGATCTGCCCCCAGGCACTTCCATCCTGAGGTTAAGCCTCAGTTTCCTTACCTGTCATCTGAAAGGAGTTAGATTATCAAATCTTTTGAGTTCAATTTTATCACTAAAAATTTGTAGCCTCCACAGCCGAGAAGGATATTTCATTGTGAAGTCAACAATACTTCACCTTTCTGGAACGTCGGGCTACGGTGCCGTGACCCTGGTGGAAAACTTAAAAAGTGATGGTCCTAGCCCTGTATCCCACCCCTGGTTACCTGCTCATTGGCAAATATGACCTCCTCTCCCCTTCCCCCACTCCCAATGATAAAAGGACTTTGGGAGGCTTAAACTGAAGTATTATGGCTTCTCTCTAACTGATCACTACCATCTTGGGCGAAATTTGTGCTTATACGTGAATGGCTCCATATTCCTTTATCCTTCCCTGGAGCCATTTCAGCCACCGGATTATGAGTCCTTGAATCAGGAAGCAAGATTTTACCTTTAACGTCCTAGAAATCGCTGTAAGATATGTCACAAGGATGAAACAAAGTCATTTTCACCTGAGGCTTTGATAACCCTTTTAGTCAGATGCCTTTGCATAAAGTATAATCCTGGGTGAATTTCCTCTGCCAGGAGTTAATGCCTTTAAAGAATGCATTATGGCAAATGCCACTGCCTGTCAGTTGTTTCATATCAGGATCATAAAGAACCCGTCTGCTTCCAGTTGCCTTTATCTTTCATCTCCTCCCCACAGATTGGCACTCGTTTCTGTTTTTTCGGTCCCTGGATGAAAGACCAGGAGATTGCTTCAGGATTTGGACTTCTGTGTACAGGACTACATCAGCTCCGCAACCTCTAAGACATTCAATTTTTTTTCCTTACTAAAATCCAATATAAAAAAAAAAATTTGTATTCTGATTTCAAAGACACCAATTTAGGTGACCTTTGTGATGACCCCTTGAAATAACTGACACGCAAGACAGCAGATCTCCACATATGCAGGGTCATTGTTTGTCTTTTGATATATTCAGCAGTCTGCCCTCTCGTGTTTATGTGCCTCCAAATAGTCTTATTGTATAACATCATTCTTATTATCGCTGGCATTCCGATGCCTGTTTTCTTTACTTTATCTGTTAAGCAGAAGTATATTCAGTGTTCAGAACGATACATCATAAAGGTAGAGAAAGGTGAACCCTTTGATATATTACAAGTCTTTCATAGCATGAAATAACTATTGCCTATTATTTTACTCCTGACGTTTTTATTTTTAAGGGAATTTCACTTGATTTGTGGTGCTGACACCTCTGATATGTTGTTTCCAGTGACCTTACATCCAAAATCAGTAGCGTGTGACGTTTGATGGCCCAGATAAAAAACATTAATGGCGGAAGAGAGGGTTTATTTTCCTGGTCATAAATTAAGTTTAAATAACTCTGAATTTATTTTAAACTCTCCAGTACTTTTTACTGTCCAAGCAATAAATGTATTTATTACTGGGGGCCTCCCCAGGCTTCTGACTTGGAGCCCTTTGCCTAGCTGCTTTGAATCCTTTCCTTCTCTCTCACAGAAATCTCATCTTACCTGTAAACTCTGCTTTGCTGCGTTCTCTGGTTTTATTCTCTAATTTCTATCAACAGGGATCAGAGAAAGGGCTGCTTATCAGAGTCGTAAACCAAAGGCGTTTTTGTTGCCAGTCAGGTTAAGAAAAGCAAAGAGTTCATAAAATATTCACGGATGTGGGTGACCCAGTCATGAATGAATTGTTTGGGAATCAGCGGTAGAGACACAGGCACAGCAGGTCATGGCCTGGCCCCTCCATGGCCCTGCGTGAAAGGTTTCCTTTAGATCCTGATTTAATTTTCACAAAAGAGGAAACTCATTTCCCCAGTTTAATCTTTATAACTTTCCATCTTTACATGTATGTCTTCTGTACTCAATAATTAGATATATCATAAAATTGTATTGAGAATATCTCAGTTAAAAGATTTTATGATTTAAAATTTTCTATCTATATGTTTAAAAATCACCTGATACGTTTCTTATTGAGATATCATTCACATACCATAAAATTCTCCATTCTAAAGCGCTCAAGCCAGTGGTTTTTATTATATTCACACGGTTATGTGACCATCACCACTATCTAATTCCAGAATATTTTTATCACCCCATAAAAGAAATTCCCCTATACCTGTTAGCTGTCCTCCTTTCCATTCCTCCCCTCCCCCAGCTCCTGGTGACCACTAATCTACCTCTGTCTCTCTGGATTTGCCTATTCTGGAGACTTCATATAAGTGGACTCACACGATATGTGGCCTTTTATATTTAGCTTCCTTTATTTAGCATATTTCCAAGGTTCATTCATGTTGTAGCGTGTTATTAGTACTTCATTCCTTTTTGTGGTTGAATAATAGCCTGTTATATGGACATACCACATTCTGTTTATGTGTTCATCAGTTGATATTTTCATTTAAAAAACTCCATCTATATGTTCATAAATTGCCTTATAATTAATTCCCCAGGGATTTCTCCTGTTTGGAATATTTTTAAAAGTTAGATCATTGAAACAATTCTATAAAGTATATGTTATTTTAGCGTCTTCAATAATAACAATAACGATAACAATAATATCTTTTACTGACTGTGTAGAAATTTCTTAAATACCTTAACAACACCATTTACTAAATAAATTCCAATTTAAAGATTACATGTGATTCTTGAATATATAAAATGCTGTTCAAGTAGCTTTTCATGAAGACCAGCCACCTGACCCCTCTTCAGACCCCAGGACGTTTTTCCTTGGAGTACAGCGATATGCAATACGTGTTTATCCTTTGCCGGGCTGTAAAATCTTTGCAGGTAGGGACCACAGCTGCTTCATTTTTATCTCTAGAGCCCCAACACAATGCTTTGCACCTAGAATTCACTCAGCAAACTGCAGTTTGAGGAATGAATTAAATTATATGCTCTTCCGCTCTTTGTGCTCAGTAAGAAAAAAGGAAGAGACTTTTATAAAAGGCATTCTGACCATCACAAATGGGCTTCCATTTAGAGAAGCACAGAAGTCACACTGCGTTGCTTGATGAATGTCCACAAAGGAAGTGAGCCTGTGCGACCAGATCGAAAACCACAGTGGACCAGCCCCCCAGAAGCCCCTCGAGCTCTCTGGCTGACATCCCATCCTCCTCTCCAGTGGCCACCACTATGCTGATTTCTAGCACCGTAAGTGATTTTGAACTTTACGCAAGTGGATATTCTTTTCACGCTCATGACATTTTCGAAATACGGATAAAAAGCTAAGTTCGCAGTCTTATAATAAGGATATGCATGACGCACAGTCTCTATATCCTAAGCAGCATAGACTGAACTGATCTAAAAGACATTGCATTAAAAAATTTTTTTCTTAACACTTTTTTATGTGTTAATGATCATTCATTATATTGCTTAATTTCCAAGCATAGAAAAGTGTGAAGTAGGCAAAGTTTATCTAGTTCCTCCTATCTTGGATTTTTCTTCCTTCATCTCTTCCCCTTTCTTTCAAAGAACTTGTCTTAGTCTATTTGAGCTCCTATAATAACAATACCAGAGACTAGGTGGTTATAAACAATGAACACTTATTTCTCACTGTTCTAGGGGCTGGGAAGTTCAAGAGGGTGTCAGCAGATCTAGAATCTCACGAAGGTCTGCCTCCTAGTTCATAGAAAGACAGAAGTCTTCTTGTTGTGTCTTCACATAGTGAATTTTCTAAGTTCTCTTTTTTTATAAGGGCACTAATTCCATCCATGAGAGCTCCACACTTGTGACATAATCACCTCCCAAAGCCCCCACCTCCTAATACCATCACATTGGGGATGAGGTTTCAACCTATGAATTTCAAGGGGGCATACAAACATTGAGTCTACATGAGACGCTTTCCCAGTTCCAATTTTCATAATTCATTTTAAAGGGTTAACTGATAATGAAAGTGTTTGATAACAATTACTGACCATTTCCTCCTAGTGGATCTTTCAATGTTTGAAAGGTCTTAAATAGTCAAGAGTTTAAGATAGTATAGCTGGGAGCCAGGGTATCATGAAAACTGGGAGCTCAGAGGAATGAGTAACCTGATTTCAGCAAACCTTTTGACAAAGTCTGTCATGTTATTCTTGAGGAGCAGAGGAAGAAGTGTGTGACTGGCAGAATAATAGCCTGACACTGAACTAGGAAGTAAAACTAATCCACCAGGTGACAGAATTATGATGCAAAAAGATCTCGACAGTCTGAAGTGATAACCCCAAACTTATCGAATTTCATGGTGACAAATACCATGTTCTGTTATAAAGATAAATAACTAATGACACACTTACAGGATGAGAGAGGCCGACTGACATTCATTCAGGTTATGAAAAAGTTCTAGAGATTTCAGTTGGCTATAAGGGCAATATGGCGTGGCTGCCAACATACTACTTTAAACATAGACTTGTCTAGAACAAGAGAGGTTAGTCACCATTCTTATTTTTTCTGCCATAGTCAGAAGGATTTGGGGTATTTTATTTGGTTTTGAGCATCACATTTAAAAAGAAACATGGCAAAACCAGAGAAGGGTAAAGAAGTGTAAAAGGATGCTAAATGATGGGGAAACCTCGTCATCTGAGATATGGTCCGAGGATCCTTAGTCAGAGGTGCTCTACGATATTCTCACGTCTGAAGGGTCGTGAGAGGGAGCATGGAATGAAGATGCTAACTTGTGTCTGATTTTGGAAGCCATCGAATCTTTTTGTAAGTTATAAATGAGTTCTGACTGAATGATCAGACTTAATTAAAAATCTATTTTATCAGAAATTAACTTAAAAAAAAGACTATATTTACCTTATGCGCATTCTGATCCATCAGCCTGACCTCTCCTCTGCTACCTTATTCCTCCAAAAAGTCCTAAAAGAGAGCTAACGTTTCTCCAAGACTTGATGTGAGACACATTTTTACACAAGTGTCTCATTTAATTTTCATAGGAACCACACAAAAGAGACATTATTATGTTAATGACCATTTTATGTGTGACAAAAGGCCTCTCAGAAGGTGTCACTTGAAACCCAGGTCACAACTGATAAGTAGAGCCTGAGTTTTGAACTGAAGTCTCCCCAATACCAGGGGCAAAAACCTCACAGAGCTTAGCTGAATTTGTCTCGAGCTGGCCTGCTGTGTTTGCCATGGGTGGGGCACTGGCTCCATGCTTACAGCCTTGCCTTTGATCTGGGGACAGAGAACGAGGCTGACATTATGTGGCAGCACGTTTTTTACTAAGAAAACTATTTCTCTGCTCTGTAGTTTGCCCTTCCGTGTTAGGATTTCTCTGTTTCCTGTCTTCTCGGTGCCCAAAGTGCCCGTCAATCCTCCTCGTACTCACCAAGAAACTCATCGTAGAATGAGCTGACCCAAGGAGAAGGGACTCCAAGTGACAATCTTGCTCCATGTAGCCTGCCAAGGCCGAATGTACGACCTGATGCTAGTTCATGTCACTTGTCTTTTATGTGCATGGCTCGCTCTCCAGTTTTGCAAAGCCTGCTCCACAGCCAACCGGAAATACAAGTGTTGTTTTCAGTACTCTGTACCATTGACGAGGCTCAGAGGTCACACAGTTAGCTCTAGGGCGTATCGGTCCTGGTATCTTCAGAAGGCTCACTTCTTTTATATTAGAAAAAAAAAAAAATTGGCGTTCCACACTCAGTGCCTATTTCAGTGCCACCAACAAATGTTTATCAAATAAATGAGTGAATGAGTGAATGAATAAAAGCTCAGTGTTGTGCTCAGCTGCTACTTTCAGAAAACTCCTGGCTCCCCATGAGAGAGGCCAGGGATGCTGCTGCTTCCTGCCTGCCTGAGTCTGTGGCAGCTCATGAGAGTTCTGGTTTTTGAAAGTCAAGTAGGCAGATGTATTCGTACAACACGTAGCAATTAAATCCTCTTGTTCACTAAATAATTTCTTAATGAAGCAAAGTTGGTCCCAAGGATTTATGCAGAAATATTTTTTAAAAGGAGGAGAAGAAAAGAAAAATGGGGAAAAAGAAAAAGAAATTTTGATTCTACAGCTCAGACCTCACCAGAGCCATACCAAGGGTAACTTCGAAAGCCTTTTAACTCACCACATATTGAGAAATCTAAAGAAACACATCCGCTTCCTTGCACCCATTTGCTTCAAGGGAGAAAAGCCATGCAAAGCAAGAGAGGCAGAGGGAAATGGGTGACAGGGCAAGAAAACTCTACCTACTGAGAAGAAAAAGGCTAGCCCGTCTTTTAGCGTCTTCTTAGAGGAAGGCGGTCAGGTCACCTCATCATGGTGGAAGAGAAAGGGTGGGAGGAAAGCTGACCTTCCCCTGATTGGGGCTGAATCTGGAGCTGAGCGCCGCGGAATTTTCCAGGGGAAGAATCTACCTTGCAAGAATGCAACATCCCATTAGTATGGAGCGCTGATGATGGCCCGGGAAGCTCCTTCATCCATCACCGATGGACGCCTTTCACGAGGCCTCCGCCCATGTAACGCCTCTGCCAGTTACATGAACCCCCTTCCCCTGGTCTCTGTCACAAACCCCAAAACACTTCTATTGCCAGGAATTTGTGTTTTATCAATGGCCACCGATACTTCTGATCTTTCTTGGAGGTTTGGGAGGATCAGGAAGTGAGGTAGGAAAGCAGAAGTGGAGTTTGGTTATCTCTTGAATTTTAAGCAGGAATATCTGGCTGCTCACAGCTAGTAAATGGTGAGCAAATGGTCGTGAAAACCAGAACACCTCCCCCCAAGTTCAACCACGCCCCCGTTAACACCGACTAATTGATTAACCAAGGGTTCTTGAAGAAAATGATTTGATGAGGGTAATTTATTGAGATGATATCTTTTGTCATTTGTCTTTAAAGACGCAGAAGAAAACCGCTTCCACGAAGACGTGGCCCGCCAGTACAAGCAACGGCCATCGGAGCATCATCAATTACAGAGACTGCTCCATTTTGTACCTTTTCAACTTGTCAAATATCCGATAACCACGAAGGGAGGAAAAAAACACAATTTCACTTCCTGCGTTTTAAACTTTTCCAGCACTGGCTTATGAAAATATTTGGGGTTGTTCACTGCTCTGCTCTCTGTAGCATAAACATTTATTTAAATGGGGCTGTCTCTAGTAATGAAGAATGAAGGAAAAACAATGGTCTGATTTTGACAAATTAACTTGTGATTTGGAGAGTCAGTGAAGCAGAGAAGAGACATTCCTAACTATACTAATTAAATGAGCTTGCAACATTTATTTTAATGCAATGGAACCAGCCATATGAAGATGAACATTTTAATTTATTTTGCAGTGACATTATGAAAAATTTCACTGCTGTAGATTATCTACAAAAACAAATCTCATCAGCATCTAGGTCTGTGCAGGAAATTTCCATCTTTCACACCAGCCTGACCTTCCCTAGTGGAAGCAAGTGCGAATGAGCTAAGTTACTTGGAAAGTTTTTCTGAAGGTTGTCTTTCCACTGAGGCTGGGCTTTATGTTCAAATGACTTCTGTGCCAAACACATTCATTTTTCATGGTGCAGCGTAGATGAAAAATTCCAAATCCATTCTACGGGGAATGCAAATATAGCTCATTAGTTCTAAAACATTTTTCATGAAAGACTGCAGAGTATTTGCCAGCAGATGAGGCCGCATAGCTCCAGCCAAGAATGAACACCACATGTCCCACTAATTGTTTTTTAAAGTTGTTCCTTTCCTCTCTGGCACCCAGTAGCTATTGAAAATAGGAAACAAGATAAAAAATGGAGGGGGAGCCTTGCATACTTTGACATTATTCTGCACTTTGTGTCTTGTCTTTTTTTTTTTTTTCTCCCTTTCTCGGCATATAGCCATATTCTAGAAGGAAAAGACACAGTTTTGTAGATGATCGAAGCATTTTTGCTTTTCCTAGGGACAAATCGAATGCAAGTTTTCTGGAGAGTCAACTATCACCTGAGGGTCAGCGATGCCGGAGCCCAGGGATGGGCTGGGCTGGCTGGCACAACACCGGGCAGACAAAACAACCTCCTTCCAGAGAGGGAGTGGGTGGCTGCTGGCTCCTGGTCACTGCCACAGCCAGTTTTAAGGAAGTCACACAGTCCAGATGTTTTCCAGACTGACATTCCCACTGGAGCTTGGCCAGGGAACCTGGACGAGAGCAGATCACCTCCCTCTCTAAGCCGGAGATGCCCGGTAGCTATTGCTCAAGGCCTGGTGGGTACAAACCTCTCTTGCCTGGAGACCCTTTTCTCCCACCCCACCTCACCTTTCGCTTCCCAGCTGAGGGGCTGAGATGGTCTGGCTGGACCACACTGTGCCAAGGAAACCTCAGTTCCTCTCTGTGGCCTTCGCCTTTCCTATCCGACTCACCACATGTCGCGTGAATGAGAAGAGGCCACGCCCTCCTGGGGTTTCGGCCAGTTCTCTTCAGGTGTGGACTCATACGCCATGGCAGGGAGGCTCCTCCTGCGGTCTGCATTCACCCAGTTTTCTCAGCCGGCGGGATCCTTGCAGCCCTGCTCCTTGAGCTGTCCTTTGGCCTTGGGCACAGGAAGCAGCTGAGCGCATGTTCGTACTCCCGTGTATTCTCTGCCCTGGTTTTATAGGACTAGTGGCCACTGGCCCAGCTCATGCATGGCCTGTGGGGTAGGCTGACTGGAGAAACCTCAGCAAAGTCCGAAACACCTATGCCACCCCCATCTCCCCTGGAGATGGTCAGCTTGTTGAAATGTGTTATGTTCTTTGGGATCGAGAGTGGGCTCCTCCCGCGTGCCCATTGCATGGTTTAGAAAAGTCACTGTGTTTTTGTCGTTTCCCAGTTCGGCTCCTATCAGCTATTTGGGGGATGATTATTAAAAAAGTCACGGTGCTCAAAAGAATAAACGCATGGTTTTTCATAGCAGGGAATTAGAGCAAATTCCAAGCAAATCCTTAATAGGATAAAGGAGTCCCACTTCTCTACCATCTCTTTGTAAAAAGCCAAAGAAACCAGTTAAAGATTAGGAAGAAAACAAACCACAGGGTAAGAAGGACCATTTAGGGATCTC
Source organism: Pteropus medius (assembly GCF_902729225.1). Classification (NCBI taxonomy): domain Eukaryota; kingdom Metazoa; phylum Chordata; class Mammalia; order Chiroptera; family Pteropodidae; genus Pteropus; species Pteropus medius. Next base: position 13,621,133 of record NW_024342467.1, on the reverse strand, counting down.
TTGGGACTCAGCTGATAGACCCACGGAGAATTCCTACAGTGGTCTATGAAATGATAGAATTAGGTTGAATGAATGTGATAAGTTTGAATACGGGTCCCTAATATACATCTTGGAAACAGTTATTCTGCAGCCACCCCGGCCCCACCCTGTCCCTTTTAATGGGCCTCACTTTAGATCCCTGTCCCAGCCCAAGATAGCCTGGCGCACGGCAGGCATTCGATAACTGTTTGTGAAACGGTCATTTAGTTAAACTAAGTTAGGAAATAGTTTTTCAGGAGAAAAAAGAGCATGCTGCAGCGGAAGTGTGCCTTGGCTGTAGGGATCTCTTTGGAGGCTTCCAAACTCAAGAAGTATGGGCGCCTGTCTCCCCAAAGCCAAACTGTTGGTTAATAATACCTGATGCTGGAGGCAGCACCACATGGCAGCTCAGGCGGGACCATGGGGTCACCTGTCTGTGTTTGAGCCAGCTCTAATTCTTGGTAACTTTCTTTCCTGGAGCAGGTTACAGCCTGTGTCTCAGTTCCCTTGTCTGTAAAGTGGCGATGGCCGTGATCGAGCCTTCTTCATAGGCCCGTTGGAAAGACAGTAAAAGATGGAATAAGAGATCCCGTGCCCTCATACCACTGAGACTTTAGAGGGAACCTTAACAGGCCCCTAGTTCAACTGTTTTGTTTTATGGGTGTGAAAACTGGAGTCCTAAAATGGAAACTGACATCTGCAAGGTCCCATAACTAATGGGACTGATACTTATCCCAGGAGCCCTCAGCTAGGATTTTGAAAGATGCTGCAAAATCTAGACACACTTGATGCCCACCTAGGATGGGCATAACATCATTGCTCAGTTGGCAAACACTTTTCAGAGCTCTGTACCTGGCATCCTTTGGTGTTTCTGCTCAAGAAGAGTTTATAATGTAGTTGGGAAGATAAAAATGTATGCGAATTAATGCAAACATTATTCATGCTATTAAATAACACAGTGCAGCCTACCTATAGTCATCACATGGGAGACAGAATAAAGGGTGGAGCAGGGGGGACACAGTTTACGTAGACTCCCAAAGACGCCTACTTTCATAGAATATGGTGGTAGTTGGCCTGGTCCCCAAGAAGAGGCACCATCCCACAGTTTTTTTTTTTTCTGTAGCAGGCCACAAATTCAACTTAAATTACAACTTGTGTGGGCAGAGAAAAGATTCTGCCTTTATTTGCACGTGACTGCACTGGCCTTCCTCCTGAGCCCCCAGCAGTGGGAAGGGAAATGAACTAACTGTTCGCTGTGTTACATGTGATCCAGACAGCTCAGCAGTCTTTTAGGTGGTGTCAAGGCTCTTTTCTGATAAAAACGTTCCATCTCTCAGTGACACCCTCCTGGGAGTGTTCGAATATGTGGAGGGAATATGGAAACCAACAAGGTCACCCCGAGTAGGAAAGATTGCAGATCCTTGTGCATTAGGGCCTCGAGCTCCTGCTCTCCACGGTGCTCTGCGTTCACCTGGGGGCTGCCCGCCCTGTTGGAATGGCAGCCGATGTCCAGGGCTGGCGAATTCCTAGTCTTGTGCTTCCGCTTGGGCAGGGTTCTGCCACAGCCTCCGGCCCTGACCCAGGCGTCCACTCTGCAACCTTTGCTAAAGGGCCACCTCATCCCAGGGACTCCCTCTGGCAAGCTTTGCCCAGCCAGACTCTGAGCAGTTTCTAGGTCCCGCCTGTGCCACATGAACCCCAAGAGATGACTTGAAAGCCAGACCTTAAGACCTCTGTCTTAGTCTGCTTGACATAACGTAGTACCATACATCGGGCAGTTTAAACAACGGAAATTTACTTCTCACAGTTTTGGAGGCTGAAATTCCTAGACTGAGGTCTGGCAATGTCGGTTTCTGGTGAGAATCCTCTTCCTGATTTGCATTCCCTCTGCGTCCTCACATGGCCTTTCCTCGATGTGTACACAAGGAGATCTCTCTCTCTCTCTCTCTCTCTCTCTCTCTCTCTCTCTCTCCCTCTCTCTCTCTCTTTTTTAAAGCCACCAACCCCATCAGATGAAGACTCCACCTTTATTACCTCATATTGACCTTAATTACTTCCCTAAAATCACTGTCCCCACATACAGTCACATCATGGACGGGGGGCAGTGGGGTGGGAGCTTCAACGTCGAGACTGGGAGTGGGGGTGGGGCACAGTTCAGTCCATGGTGGTCTCTCTCTGCCTGGCCACACCGTGAGGCCACGCTCCCAGGGGAACTCTGTGGAGGATGTCTTTCCAGAGTTCAAAATAGGGTAGAGGGATCAGTGGCCTCTCTTGGCTTTATGCATTGCCTAGTCCAGGAAAAATAATATATATGTGGCTTGTAGATGAGGAAAAGAAGTTAAGATGACATTTCTAACAGCGAAGCAGAACACTTGAGACTTAAGAGACCTGAGTTTTAATCTTTTAATGATTTTCTGTGTGACCCTAAAGTGACATCATCTCCCCTTGGGCTTTATCCCTGCTTCCCTCATATAGGGGGCTGTTGACCTGCTTCCTAAGGTGGTCGAGGGGAACCCGCAGAAGATAAAATTGCAGAAGTCTTTTTTGCAAACACAAAGCTGCTTTTAGGTGCTGTAAATAAAAACAACGCAGAAGAATATATCTCCTTTCAAAATCCAGAACATCTGCAGCGAAAAGCAGGAGCCCTAATATGTGACATCTTAGTTTCCCATGGTCTGTAGGGTTTGGTGGGAGGGAAGATGAGTCTCCCCAACTCAGGATGAGGGGCAAGCTTGGGGAAATTTGCCTAACTGAAGGGAGAGGGAGTCTATGAAATTCAGGAAAACAGGAAATATTCTGCACAATCCTCCAGTGATAGTTTGCCAAAGGGAAGCAAATCCTTCAGGACATTCTCTTTAATATACTTTTAGTAAATGTTTTATTGTATTGGATTATGGGAATTAAGGGAACGAAGGATCCATACCATATTTTTCGAAAGCAATATTTTTAGAATCACAAATTATATTGAAATTTTTATACCAAGAAAATAAAAACAAAGATCAGAAGAACTAAATAGCATTTATATATGTCTCTACAGAGATATATATGTATATTAGCAAATTGAAATACAGCAAATACCCACAGAAACACCCACATAAAAGAGATGCAAATTATATTTTTGACACATTTTCAGCACAATCACCTAATACAATTTTCTTTTATAGGCAGAGGTAATAAATAGTGCAAATGTATATTTATGGTGTATTTGACAAATGTATTTGCTTTGAGTCAGAAGGAAAAGCTCCAGTGATTTTACGGTAGAAAAGTGTCCCACCTACCTGGACTAAATTGCTCTTTTTCTTCTGGGTTTCTCACTGTGACCGAGCCTGAGGCGGGCACCACCTTTTGGTCTCAGTGCTTGGTACATGTTTGGAATAAGGGTTTGGAGCATCCTTAAAAGTCAACATGGCATAGTATCTGTGTATGTTTACGTCTTGCCTTCCCTCGAAGACTACGCTCCTTGAGAGTAAGGAAAATGTCTGTTGCTTGTCCACAAATCTTTCTACCTCCAGAAGAATGATTTGCATGTGAAAGGTGCCTCATCAGGCTGTATTTGTTATTATTCTGCCAGAGCGGTGGTGTGGTCCTCAGGGAACCAGGCACGTGCTGCGTGCTCAAAAACGATGCTCCACGTCAGCTTGTCTGAGATGCAGAGCAGGGCCTGACTCTTAATCCAGGGATACAGACTATCTCCCCAGCCGATGAGCTTACCTTCTAAGTTAAATGTTCCCTTTTAGTGCGTCCTTCTCTCCGGTGTGTCACGTGGAGGTGCAGATGTTGACAAGTCGGTTTGGTCCAAAAGGCAGACCGTAGGCCGCACACATGGATGGGCAGTGGCACATCCTACAGGTCCAGGTAGGAGAGAACCAAGACCAGAGACTCAAGCTTGGCAAGGAAGGGGCCGCTGGAGGGTAGGAGTAGCAAAGGAAGCTCTGGGATCTTTGACCCTTAGCTAGCAGGCCCCTGCCTTGCCTCAGGCTGCCCTGGGGAAAGGCTGCCTTGGCCTTGAATGTGCATGCTGCCAGGACTGAGCTTGTGTGTGAACTCACCCTCAGGGCAGAGATAGGGGCCACCCCATAGGGCAGAGGGAAAGGGCGTGGCTGAGGTAGAATGAGAAGGAGGACAGCCATCAGACCCACACCAGAGCCCAGTGGTACTCGCTTTGGGGACAGTTTCTGGAGAGAATACTTCAACATTGGTGGCTAATTTTGTCACGGAGACTCTGCTGATGACAGTCCCTTCTCATCAGTGCCTTAAAGCCTTAGAGCTCCGAAGGCAGCACACTGCCAACCTTCAAATGCAAAGGGACTTCAGGGAACCGAGAGACCACTGCTCCTTGTCCGGCCCTTCCCCTTCCGGTTCCCTTTCCTGGTTCCGTGTACGATGAGGAAGCCTCATCGGGAAGGGACTTCAAATGTGCACTTCCCTCTCCAGGCCTCAAAGGGAGACCCAAGCCAGCCCCACCACGCTGCTGTGAACAGATATATTTAAATTTCTTTAAGCTTGGGTGACGTCCTTGGATGAGGAGCTCTAAGTACCAAGAATTATTGTTATTACTATGTAGTTACGGCCTAGCATGCAGCGAATTACCCTGCCCTGCTGTGTAAAAGATGTGCAGTGGGGTGGGGAGCGTGGAAGAGGAGGAACCTCAGGACGGCGGGAGGAACCGGAAGGAAAAGTGCTGAGGCTGGGCCGGAGCGCCCCGCGCATGGGGTCTCCACCAGGCACGCTGTTGTGGCCGGAAGCAAGAAATGATTTTTTTTTTTTTTTTACTCAGCAAACATAAGACGCCATGAAGATGCTAGCACTGGAGAGGAAGCATAACACAGGCTTGTAGGCCTAGATTCAAATCCTAACTCCAGCATGGATAACTATGTGCTTTAGATGAGCTCATGAGCCTGTCTGGGCCTTGGTTAGTGGCCCTGAGCACATAGAAAGCTCTAAATAGCTGTAGTAATTATTATTATTATGATTACTACTGCTATTATCAGGCCTTGGGCCAGTTGTCAGCGATTTGCAGGACCCAGTACATAATCTAAAGCAGAGTCTGTTTTCCCTGGGAGGTGTCCCCAAAGAGATCCAGGAGAAATGGGGCCCCACAGCCAGCGTGGAACCACAGACAGGAGTCAAATGGGCACCTCCTAGAATTGCCAAAGACCCCTGCTGGGGGCTTTCAATTCAAGTTAAAAATTGTTAAGAGGTAGTGGTCTTGCTAGTGACCTCTGGGTTTGTGTTGATGGAAGGACAGCCTGTACGGGCCTGGTCAGGGCAGCTGGGGTTTGGCTTCTGAGTCCTTTCAGCCCCGGTGGTCAGGAAATGCTTCACTGCTTCCTAGGAGATCATGGGGCAACTAACTCAGTATGAGAATGTCCGATCTAGAATGCAAATGATCATCGTCTCCATAATGAAACACTTAAGTAACATGTATATGCCATCAAGCCAAGATAAAAAAATGACCTCGTTTTAATAACTGGATGCTTGATCCACAAATGGCAGTGTCGAGGTTAGTAGCGGGTTGTTTTCCACCCAGTTGTTTGAAGTGGCCCGGTGATTTAGAGACATGTAACTAAAAGCACTCCCCACTGCCTAACCCCCAGAATTGAATGATACGAATTAATTCAAAAGAATCCTGAATAAAAACCATGGTATTTGAGTGGCAGAACTATCGGGCTGTTGGATGTACGAGCTGCGTTCCTCATCTCTTCCTTATTTCCCTCACTTCCTGTTTTCCTTTTATTCATCCCTGTCTTGGTCTGTTCCAGAGTGGGAGAACTTCCGGGAGTGAGTATAGTAAGTAGTCACTCAATGGAACATTAATTGAAAGGTATCTTTTCCATCTTCCCTCTGAAAGGCTCGAGAATTATTTGTTAAACTTCTCCTTCTGTTAAACTAATTAAACAAAACAAAAACACTTTTTAACAAGTGAAAAAATACCCCACTAAATAAAACAGGCTGTGAGATGCCAAGCAATTTAAATTCCATCAGTGTATTTTGTTGATTTTTTTCTATTTCAGGAAAATAGGACAACTCAGAAGACTGGATAACATGTGGACGTCCTAGATGGGGTCCCCCTCACGTACATATATGTCCAGTTCTGGAAGGAGGTCATTTCAAAACCTGTTCCTTGGAGCCATTCCAGACTTTCAGTGAATTAATTTAGATTTGGTGGTGGCGGGGGAGGGTGGGATGCACAAAAACATCTTCTCTGTGTGTGGTAGAATTTCACTGGGATGCAAAGCAGGGCTGGAGGGTTGTGAACACTCAGTCCCAGTTATTATATGGGATTTTAGGGGGTGGATAAATGTGCTCTGTGTCACCCCTCTGCTTCCTAGACAGGAGAAGAGAAGGATTAGGGAGGCCCCACTGGTGTATGACAAAGCAATGGGCTATTTTGAGCCCTTTTACTTAAAGACATGAAAGAATAAGTGTGTCGTCTGCCGGACTAAAAGTTTTCAACAGATGATCTAGCGTGGTTCTTAAAAAAAAAAAAAAATTGTATCTATCTATCTATCTATCTATCTATCTATCTATCTATCTATCTATCTATATCTATAGATATCTATCTATATATGAAGAGTGAACCACACAACATGAAAAGAGCAAATGCTTGCTTTGTTGGAGATCATTTTTACAGCAAATTGTTTACTGCACATTATGACCAACCTGACACAGTCTCTCTCTCCTGTTCCTTCTCTCAGTTGGCTTTGAGGAAACATGCTTCCAAGTTTGAGAATTCATCTCGTCTGATTAATGATGTGTACATAGAGATTTTGGTCTCATCTTCCTTCTCTTGGTCTTTTTTATTCCGTTGTTTGCTGTGCTACAACCCTGCGGATAGATGGTTCTGCCGTGATAAATGTAAAGTTTGCATAAGCCATGTAACAGCAGGACAGCCTATTATCACCGTACATTTTCCATGGCTGTGCAAACCTCTGTAGGCTATTTTATTGCTAATAGATCCACAGAGAAACAGTAGTGATTTTATGACTCTTTTTAAAATGGAAATTCATGTTTGAGAAATACAACTGGGAGGAAACAGATGTAAACCACTTAAGCATTTGCAGAAAATTGAGATGCACACTCTTATTTACAGACCTACATAGCCTCCATCGCTTTGTTTTCAAAATTAAAATAAGCAATCTGTTTACCGTGGGAAATGAGGGACTGTAAACTTGTTGTTTTTCCTTTTACACGGCAATGGCCGCCATCGTCGGGTTTAATGGCAGAGCTGAAACAGGATGGCAATTTTCCCCCCCTTAGATTTTATTGTCTATAACACATTCCCTCTGTAATCTGTGTGAGGTAGGCAAGAGGGAAAGATTGTAGTATAACTGTATGTCTGAACTCACATTATGCTTTAACAGCTAAAATGATTACCAGACACATTAGAAGGATTTTAACTAAGTATTTAACACTACCTGTAAATGGCTTAAAATATTGGAAGAGTCAACCAACCTCTACAGAAAAAATGCTTTTACAAGTTCAAACACAAAAACACAGACAATCCAAGAGTATTTATTCTTGCCTCTTCCCTACCTTCTCATATCTTAAGGAATCGTGACAAATCTCACATTTTGGAAAGGAGCTGTAAATTGAAGTATCGTGGACAAACACATCAATGAGATATCTGTGCTGGGCTCATGAGAGTGAGTTCTTTACAACGTGGATGTTCCTCTGATTTTTGTTGTTTTTTTAGTTTTGAAACCACATTTTAAAAAAATCGTGGTAAAATATAAATAACATACAATTTGTCTTTTTAACTATTTCTAAGTGTATGATTCAGCAGAATGGAGTATATTTACATTGTTTTGCAACCATCGCCATCATCCACCTATTCCAGGTATCTTATATAAGTGGAATCATAAAATATTTGTTCTTTTGTGATTGGATTATTTCACTTAGCATAATGTCTTCAAGATTCACTGACATTATAGCATATATAAGAATTTCCTTCCTTTTTAAAGCTGAATAGTATTTGCTTGTATATCTACACCACATTTCGTTTATGCACTCACCTGCCATCTGATGTTAATTTGGGGGAGTATTCCCAGCACCGGGGGGTCGGAGGTAGCCTGCCTATTCCTGAGCACTGCAACTAAGGGGAATAACCGCCAGACCAGACCGGAAAGGGAGGCCGGGAGGCCTCTTGTGAACTGTGGATTTCTGGTCTCTGGAATCCCTCACTCTGTGAATCTTTTGCTTTCATCCAAGATCTTTCTTTGAAATGTAAAAGGAAGCTAAACTAGACCCTCTTAGAAACTGAAATTCTTTTCAGACTAGAGATCATGGACTTCAGCCCAAGGTCAGAGACTAGAACATGTGCTCCACGCTCCTTTGCAACCCTAGTGCCTCCCCACTAAGCCACACACGTCCACTGTCCTGGACGGAGGTGGTGGGGAGACTCCCCAGTCATAGCCTTTGGGTCATGGTCAACAAGGCACAGCCATGACCGGCCAGGCTCTGAGCTCACCCATCCTTAGTGAAAACCATACTGTACTGAGATGGTCTTAAGTGCATTCAGAAACCTATTTGCCATGCACTCCACTCTCTTACGCTAGAGGAATTAAACCACTGCCCTCTATTTACCTTGTTATCTCGTGGCTCATATGATGTATAGGAGCTTCTATTTATGGCCCCTTGGTGACATAAGCTAATTACAGACCCATGTGGAGGATGCTTTGTGGCTTAATTGCTATTGCTGCCATCACAATTACCATGGCTTTCCATGAACTCACCCGTGTTCTCTGCATTGTTGGGCGTCGTTATTAACAAAGAAGGGTATTTCACACACAGTACCTGTGAAATTAATTTCTGTCACCAGTGTATTATCTAATAATTAAATAACCTTGGGGTCTGCCTAAACATCTCTAACATTTTACAAGGGAAAACAACGTTTGTTGAGAGGAAATCTTATTAATGGAGACATTCTTTGGCATTACATATGTGTTGTGACATTACCATTGACCAAAAAAAAAAAAGTTTACGTATGTTAGTTATTCAGCACAAGGACACCATGAGGTCTTTAGGATAGCTCTATCGTTTCCATTTTATTGATCAGGTCAGGTGATTAGTCCATGGACTTCGGGCTAATTGGTGTTTCTTCTGAGGCAAGCCAACCTTCCTTTCCCAGCTGCGGAGTCTCATCTCAACGCCATTTTGCTTTCTCTGCCGATGCCTTCTCCTGCGGGGCTCTCGCCCTTCACCCCTTTCTTAGCATCTGTGCGACCATTTTCTCTTTTACTTCCCCCTTGTCTTCCTGAAAACTGTGCCTTCAACTGTTGACTTCCCTCACTCCCCAACCCATCTTCCTTGGGACAGAGGAGAACACATAACTGTGCCTCTCCTCAGGGCTCGGGATGCTGGCTGCCAGGCCTGGGCCACCGCATCATCCTGGTGACGGTCTCCCAGAGAGTTTGCGTGCACTGACGTGCCTTCACGCAAAGGTTAAAGACAGCCTCTGCTAGATCCACTTCCTCTATACCTGAAGTATGTTTTTTGTTAAGCATCAAGATGTTTCTTTTGTTTGTTTGTTTGTTTGTACTTGTGTTTTTTTTAGCAATTTGATTTGTCTGTGCATGACCTTACGAGCCATAATCTTTTGCTCTCTTTAAATTTATTGCCTCTACTCCCGTTTACCCCGCATGCCTCATTCACACTCCCAAATGGCTTGCCGCGCTCACTGATGTGAATATTAATGCCAACATTTCTTGAGTGTTACCTAAACATCAGACATGTGTTGTCTCAATTAATCTTTAAAACATACCAGTGAGGGAGGAGGTTTGATTGTTAAACCCATTTTACAGATGAGGAAACTGAGGCACAGAGAGATAAATTAACTTGCTTAAAGTCACACAGCTGTGGGGAGCAGGGGTTTGAACTGAGGCAGCTGGACCCCAGAGCACATTAACTGCTACTCCCAGCTAGCTCCCTGCATTGCATCACCATCTGCCTCCTTCCCTGTCACAGGATCACCTGTGTCCACTACTTCCTTCTTAAAGAGAATGAATAGAGTACTTGACCTTGCCTGCTACACGGAATAATGATAAGTGGAATAGTGATAAAGTTCTTCCATCTCTTGCTATGGCTTCCAGAACAAAGCAAATTTATCTGCTGATGAAGCTCAGGGACTGAATAATTGCAAATGTGATTCTTGGTTTTATTATAGGTAGCAGCTAATTAGAGGGTTGGCTGGCTGGGCTCGTGTTCTTCTCAAGTAAGGTGACTTTTTACCATACATCGTCCCGCTTATCTTCCTCTACTTTTCACAAAAATTTCAGGGATTCTTTTCAGTCCTCTTCTCTCTCTTGTCTTCTGGAAGATGAAAGCAAGCAGCCAGCCCCAGCCTTTTATCTGTTCTTGGGTTCCTGGTGTATCTCTTCCACCATCACTATCTGAACCTTCAGCTCTGGCTCGCTTCCCTTGCCAGTTGACTTGCCCCAAGTGCCACAGTGCCACCTACAGATTCATTCTGGCCACTACTGTTATTCTAGAAACTTCCTTTCTTTTTTTCCATCCCCTGCTGGTTTTACCTAACGCTTACCCACTCAGTCCCTCCCTCCCGGGGTTTCTGTCCATCTCACCAGCTTTTCCCAGAGCTATTCCTTCATTGAACATGTCTTGAATCTCACAGCACCCTGTGAGAGGGGGAGAGAGGGTGCTTCTATCCCCGAGAGATGCTTCTAAGGGAATCTACTTCCCACTTGCTCAACATGACAACTTCCCCTTCCTCCAGGAAGCCTTCCTGGATCTTTACTAGTCACTGGACCTGTCTCTGAATTCACAGGATCTACTTTCTGGCTTCTGTATTCTGCAATTCATCCCATTCTGCCTTGTGGCATTTCTCATATTACTGTTATGCATTGTTATTAATGTTTCACATACTTATGCTTTTGTCTCATCAACTAAATTTTAAGTTCCTTGAAGAGAGTTTTACTTCTCGATATTCTTCAAACTGCCTTGATTTCAATAAATTTGCTATTTGATGTAAGCTCTGGTTGGATAGCAAAATACATTTTACTGAGTGCCCAAAGCAAGAGGATTAGGTGAGTCATTTTGAAATTTTTTGAATTCTAGTTAATCATTTCCTTTTGCTAATGAGTTCTTATTCTAAATTAGTGACAGAAAAAGGAGCTAACAGCAAGCAAGTAATTTTCTAGTTTATAGCAAGAAAAATTGTTTTTCAGCATGACTCTGTACAGCCCCCAAATAAAATTTTTTAATTATAAAAATACAAAACAACTTTTTTATGTGCAGCAATATCATTTACTGGTTACGGGCTGAATTGCGTCCGCCCCGCCCCCCAAATTCATATGTTATAATTGTAGTATGTAACCATATTTAGAGATAAGGTCTTTAAAGAGTTAATTAAGTTAAAATCTGGTTGTTAGGATTGGCCCCCAGTCCAATATGAATGGTGTCCCTATATACAGAGGAAATTTGGATTCACAGAGAGAGATGCCAAACACACAGAGAGAGGCACAAGCCAAAACGTGACCATCTGCAAGCAAAAGAGAGAGGCCTCGGGAGAAACCAAACCTGCCAACACCTTGACCTGGGACTTCCAGCCTCCAGAGCTGTGAGAAAATACATTTCTATTGTTTAAGCCGCCCAGTCTGTGGTATTTTATTATGGCAGCTCTAGCAGACGAACACAATGCAACATGTGCCAAAACAAACTTAGGATTCCTTCTCTGTCATTTAGTCACAGAGTGCCTTGGGGCATGTTACCTAACTTGTCTGTCAGTTACCTCATCTGTGACATGCAAACACCACTTCTATGTCTCTGTGTTGCAGGTGGTGGAGCTCCGAGGTTAAAGACTGGGGCTTGGGAGCTGGACTGCCCAGAGTTTGAATCCAGGCTCTGCAACTTCCTAACTGGCATCTTGGGAAATGTTCCTTTCCTACCTACTTCATGATGTTTCTATGAAGATTAAATGAGGGCTTGTCACACAAATTCTCAGTAAATGTTAGCTTTTCTTTCCTATTTAGGGGAGAAGGAGGCTTAACCAATGAGTCTCAAATGCTAGATCACCCTGCCAGGAGATGAACACATCAAGTTCTTCTGGCTTGATGCTGTTAAATATTTAATTCCTCCAGCTCCCTTTCTTGTGGTTCTGCACTCACAAAGCACCCCTCCTCAGGGCTCTGCCAAGCAAAGCCCTTGTGGTCATGTGGACAGAGTATCCAGTTCTTCTGACAATTGTATTTCTCACTGCGGCTCTGCTGCTTACCAAATGGGTTGGGCAATTACTGAAGTTCTCTGTCTTCGTTTTGTCATTTGCAGAAAGGGGATAATGTCACTTAGATACCATGATGAGTTGAGGAGGATAAGTGGTAGTAGAAATAACACCAGCTAACAAATATGGAGCACTTAGTATGGGACAGGCATGTGCTAAGTGCTTTGCAAGCATGATCTCATTAAACGTGATATTCATAAGTCTTGTATAGTATCTGGCATACCATAAACACTCAATGAATAGTAGCAGGTAAATGGATGTGGCAAATAAGAAATTACTTCCCGTGTAGTTTATTTCTAGGAATAAAATATGCCGATTATGCATCTAAATAGTCTAGGGCACGTAACAGATTTCTGATTATAAAATGACACACTGCCATTCTGCTTTAATGCATCCATCTCAAAAATGTGGTTAACATGTGTCCATTGCTGAGAAATAGATCCCCTCTCCCTATGAAGACAGTCAGGTGTCTTATCTTAAGAGAAAAAGCCAAACTTGTGGAAAATTCATCAAGCTAGTGAATATATGGGGCTTTTTTTTTAATTGATTTCGATAAACTTTATTTTTAATAGGTCTGCTATAATCCATTGTATGAATTTATTTTTTTATTTTATATTAAAATTACTAGAGTGACCTTGTTTAGTGAAATCAAATAAGTTTCAAGTGTACAATTGAATAATAGATCACATGTATATTACATTGTGTTCACCACCCAAAGTTAAATTTCCTTCTGCCACCAAATATTTGACCCCTTTACCCCTATTTACCTCCCCCCCTTCCCTCTGATAACCACTAATCCACTGTTCATGTCCACGAGTCTCTGTTTATTTGTCATGTTTGTTACTTATAGTTTTAAATCCCGCTTATGAGTGCGAAAGCATATGGTGTTCAGCTTTTTCTATCTGACTTATTTTGTTTAGCATGATAATCTCAAGATCCATTGTATGAATTTAGCATAGTTTACGTAACTATTTCCCTATTCTGAGTTATCTAGATTTAATCCTTCCCCTCCCCACCATTTTCATAAATCACACTACAAAGAACACAATTGTATATAAAGATTTTCGTTTTTGTTTTTCTTGGTTTGAGCTGTGGAAATGTTTTCAACGAAACTACGTGATGCTGTCAATTATTCAATTCAACAGCCTACCCTTAAAAGATGCTAGGAGTGAAGTCGTCTTTTCTTTCTTGTGCCTGGTGCCCATAGTAGCCCATTTGGAGGGAGGTGGATGGAGCTGAGATGGGTAATAGGGTAATAGAGGCAGAGGGTTCAGGAACGTCCCCCAGGGGTGCACAGTGAGTCCATTTATAGAGAACATGTCTCTTCTCTTAACTCATCGTCTTTCTCTAATTTCCAGAGCCAGCTTGCACAGCAGCACTCCGGAGTCAGAGCCTTCAAAAGCCATATCTTAAGGGGGTGCACGCAGAGCAATCAAGACTATTGAGAACGTAAGTTAAGGTTATTGCTGCCAGCCACATACATTCCATTCGCAGGCTGATTAGTACACTGAAGAGCTCTCATTGACATTTCGTGGTTTAACATAAAGATTTCTTGTGCATAGCTCAGGAAAGAGAGACAGATTTTCAAACAGCTGTCTAATATCTCTGTCAACACAGAAATTAAATAGATTTAGGAACTTCAGAAAAACATACGCACATTTAATGCCCAGTAATAATCAATTCCAATTTCCAGTTGCAGAAATGGGAATTGTTTTCAATGTGTTCTATGGGTTATTCCACATAAACATCTGGCATCATTTTATTTCTTTTTAATCATTTGAATGGTGATATTATAGGTCTATCTATTTATTTGTCCAGCTATAGAGCTGATGATACTATGAAGATATTGAAATGAATCCACGTCTCTATCAGCTTTCAAATGGAAACATTACATTGTTTTAAAGTAACCAATTTGCTTTTAGATTTGGATTATAAACTTCCTCTAAACTTGTTAGCACAATTTTTTTTCTTTATCAGTGATAATGAAAGACAGAAACACCACCTTGCCTTCAGCTTCAGAAGTGGGTTTGGGTTTGCTTTCCATAGTGTAGAGAGAATGCACATGAAAAAATGGTTCAAAACTCCTGATTCTGGTATAATGTTCTTTCCATTGACTTGTTAGTCTCAACCAATCAGAAAAGCAATTCTCACACAGGCATCTTGTGCAGTGAGAGGGCTTGGCTGTTCTGGGCTCAAATCTCACCTCTGTTCCTTTCTAACTTTGTGATTTTCATCAAAGTGATTCTCTTCTCTGAGTCCCAAGTTCTTCATCTTTAGTGCAGACTCATAATAATCCATTATTACATGAGATAATGTATATGAAACATCTCAGACTGCACACAGGAGGTGCAGGATAGCTGTCTGCCATCCTTATGAGAGCAAATCCAAAGCCACAGAGCCCTTGCCACAAGCCTGCTCAGGACCGAGCTTGGGGGAATGGGCTGAAATGAATCAGGCTGTGTACCTGCACAGGTAATCCAGAGTAACAACACGTAAGAGCAAAGGCAAATTAAAGTGGGTCTAGAGGCCTGACGCTTTCCTCTCTCAGAGGACCACCTCAAACAAATGGGCGGGCCAGCCTCTGTTCAGGAAGAAAACATGTGAATTCATAATCTACAGACGCAAGGCTCTGCTGAGAGAACTAGAAACTAATCAAAATTAGAGATCATTTTAATAAAAGGTCACTTTGGAGCCCTGAGGGCAGTTATAAAGGTTGATTTAGGCTAGAGTGAGGATTGTAAAGAAATCACACCTTCAGTCTTTAAGCCCTATGGCTTCCTTTGGGTAATTATAAAGAAATACAGCGGTGCGTAGAGTCACAGCCCTCTGTGACCTGTCACGATGCAGATGCACATCTGGGCCCATCAAAGCCAGTACTATCTTCAAGAAAAGCTTGCATTAAATGTCCTGTCTTTCACACAAGGGCTATAACCACATTCCAACATTGGGTAACATTTCAAATGCCATTTACTTTACCCGAATCAAGTCCCTAAAAGCAGCAGTTCTAATTCTTGTACTTGTAGGAAAGATGGCATGTGGACAAACAGCTTTGTATCCCAATCTCGGCTCTACCACAGCCTAATAATATGATAAGTTCCTTCATTTGAGACATGAGAGTAATTTTTAATGAGAGTAATTAAAGGAATTAATGCCTGTGATATATTTTGTCCAGTGCTTGGCACGTAGTAGGTGCCCACTAAAATGATGAAATAAATGGTAGCTACTCACAGAGGAGTTATATGGATTCTAATGGAGAGTATAATGGGTAATTAATTTTAGCTAAGTTAGATCTGCTTTAGGCTGAGGCTTCCCAAGGTAGATTTAAAAAAGAACCCAAAAAACCTTTTGAAAGAGTTTTAGAAGTAATGCTGGCCCACGATTTCCAAAATTAGTAGGAAAAGCCCGAAGAATGTCACTTGCTCTTCCTTTCGCTTTTATACATTTTCTGATTTTTTTCTTTCTGCTTAATTTATCAACTCCCTCAGTGATGGTCCGTTTGTCAGTTTCTTCTCATATTCTGTCAAGTCCTCCTTTTACATATTTTGAAGATTTGTTACTAAGTACATATAAGTTCCTGGTGGATTAAACCTTTTACAAAATATGTACTGATGCTTGTTATCCACAGTGATACCTTTTGCCTAAGGTCTGTTTTATCTGATATTATTATACCAGCTTTCTTTTGCCTTCATAAAGGTACATGATAATATCCTCTTCCTTCATGGGAGAATTATATGGTTTCCGGCTCATTGATAAAAACCATAAGTTCCACAGCTGAGTATTTGTCCAGAGTCAGCCCCGAGTTTCTCAAACTTGCCAACAGAAGGATGCCGTTGGTTACAGTTCCCCTCAGGAATGCCATATTTGGAAAGAATGTAGCATATGGTAAGGATTGTCTGCATGTGTTTATTTATATTCTGCCTCAGTCCACTGAGATTTTTAAGACTGCTTACAGAGATGCGAACCTTATAGTAAGATAAAATAAAATATAAAATAGTTGAGAGAACTGAGGAAAGGAAAACTGCCTTTATTAATTAATTAATCCTCATTCCCATTTTTATTCATCAAAGACATGAAACTGCTAGTCAGAGCCTCTGATTGACACAAGATAATCTGTGTTAGCCCAGCACTTAAGAAATTCTACCAGAACCAGGAAAAATAAGCTGCTTCTTTGGTCTGCTTGCCTTATGCAAATTCCATTACACTTTTGGAAATGTTATAAATATCCCCAAGGGCCCATTCTTACCTTCACAATCTGTTAGGGGTCCAGGCGCCCCACTTTAGGAGTCCCTATTCTAACTTCCACTTGAAAGCTGGAAAAATTCCTGCATCTCCCATCCCTCCCATTCCTCCATGGGCTGCTCTCCACTTGGCAAACCCTTTCAGCCTAGATATCATCTCCTCCTGGAAGCCTTCCCTGACCAGTCCCTAAACTTGAGCAGATGGTCTGTACAGTAGATTGCCGGCACACCATGACAGGGCTTGTCGGAGCTACTGTCGCCTCGTGTGGTAATAACCTATGTCCTTGTTTGCACCCTCCACAAGACTGTGAACCCTATGAAGATGGTCCTGTACCTAGGTTGCACCTCCAGTGTCCAATGTAGTACCTGGCACGGAGGAGAGTAAATAATAAGTGATTATTTGATGTTTGGATAGATGGATGGATGGATGGATGGATGGATGGATGGATAGATGGATGGATGGATGGATGAGCTAATGATGCTAATGCCATGGTAACTGATGCATAGTAGATGCAACCAACACAAATTTTGCCAATTACTGGCTGAAGTCTGGCCCTCTGCAGTAACTTTGAAAAATATTTCTACTGGTGAGTCCCATTGACTGGTTCTAACTCCCCAAACTGAAGAGAAACTGGCCACCTTTGGTGGATAGGCTTTAAGATGGCTCCCAATAATCCCTGTCTTCTAGCATTTATGGTCTCATGTAATACCTTGAGTGTGGACACTCTTCTAAAAAATGGAGTGACAAATTGATGAGTTGTTATTCTGCAATTAGGAAGGCTGTGGCTTCTGTCTTGGGGTCTCTCTTTCCCCAACACCCCCCCTCTTTCTCTCTCTGTCTCTCTCTGTCTCTCTGTCTCTGTCTCTCCACCCTTCTCTCTCTGTCTCTCTCTCTCTCTCTCTCTCTCTCTCTCTCTCGTTACCCTATTGAAAGCAAGCTGCCGTATTGTGGGTAGTCCTATGGAGAGACCCATGTGGTGTGGTCGGGCACTGAGGCCGTCAGTGCAACAGCTCGCAAGGACCTGAGGCCAGCTGACGACTATGACAGTAAGCTTGGGAGAGCATCCTTTAGCTCTACGTGAGTGTTGAGATGATGGGAACCTGGGCCAACTCTTGCTCTTAACAGCACCTTATGAGAGACCTTGAGCCAGAAGCACCCGGCTAAGCCACTCCTGGCTTTCTGACCCACAGAAAGCGTAAGGTCATAAATGTTTATTGTTTCAGCTGCCAAGTTTTGGGGTAAATTGTTATGTAGATAATATACCACTATCAAGTGGCACCTCCAAGGTGCCAGGCTTTGTGCTAAGCACATTCAACCATGCTCTTTTTACAAAGTTAATCTTCACAGTACTGAAAGGTAGGAGACATCACCCCACTGTTCAGACAAAGAAGATGTACACTCCCAGGGACATGGTCACCATGTGGAACTCATTCTGTCCTCTCTTCGGATGCTCTGTTTCCTCTGATCTGGGTTGCAGAAAAGTCAGTAGCATTGACTCTATTTAAAGTCAAGATGACTGACCCACTGTTCTCTCCCCTCAGAGCTTCTGCTCCACTCATCTGCCATTTGACTTTAGGTATGAGGCAGCCATCAACAGATCAGTCCAGAAGTCCTCCCTAGAAAATAGTGTCACCAACTTGCAGGCCAAGCAGCGGCTGTCCATCTCCATGGACCGAACATCTACTTTCTACTCTGTTAAACCAGTGTGCCGGGTAGAAAGCAGCGGTCCTGGAATCCTCTCTGGGACCTCAGGCCTGTCTAGTGTCACTGTCCACCGTAGATAGCTCCAAATTGGCATCGGGGCCATGATGCCCGTGAGCTGGGGGAGCTGCCCCATAACTCCTTCCTGCAGTCCTCAAACCCAGGCCATACGCAGGTTTAATTTTCTAGCAACGTTTGAAACCTCTAACATTCTTGACTAAAGCAGAAAATAAGCAGGCCAAAGGCCCACTAAGAGTTTTAAAATGTATTCCCTTGGGCTTCCTATTCAATTCTGTTTCAAGTACATCTTCTCACTGACATTTTTAACTTTTAAAATTAGGTATATGGGTCCACTATACATCTCATTAACATTTGAGCCAATTGGATTCAGAGCTGAGTAATGTACGCACACTGAGTTTGTAAAATCTTTCATCTTAAATTTCTTGGACAGCTGCTTAAAAATGTAGGCCTGGTCTCTAACAGTTCTCTAATGTGTAATTTTTTTTTCATAAGTAGAGAAATAAGAAATTCTGCTAAATCGAAATATAATTTTCTTATACTAATTGCTAAAAGCAAAGAGCTATAATTTCTATGACTCTGTCCATGCTTGAAGTCTGTGTGGTGACACCCTGAAAGATTAATAATCCTCTGAAATAATTAGCAAATTAGCTATTTCTTTTTTCTTTTTTCTTGGAGGAAAAGAAAGTCAGCCTGAGGAAGCTTCTTATTCCAGAGTAGGAAGGTGTGTATTTGCAGATAGCACCGTTTCATTATACCAGTGGCTCTCAGGCCTTGATGTTCATCTCTATCACCTGGGAAATGGGTTAAAACACACTCCTATAGATTCAAGAGGCTGGGCTGGTGGGCGATGACTTCCATCCATGCCGACAGGGGCGGGCGGGGCGGGCAGTACCAAAACTAGGGATGAGGGTGAACTGAGGGGACAGCTCAAGTTCATGAAGCTGGAAAGAATCGCCCAACCTATTGCCAGCACCAAAGAGGCCATGACTAGGAAGCCAGGAATCCAATGAGAACTGAGAGCAGGAGCAGTGAGTCAAAAGGAGAGGCCAGGACCCTTGTGAAGGTCGAGCATCGTCTGTCTGCTACTTGTCTGCTGGAGGCCAGGGCACACGTAGGGCAACTGCACCCGAAGCGCCAGCATTGTCTGACGATTGGAGCCGACTCAATTGATCTGTGGTTGTCCAGGAATTAACTGAGAAACTAATCTTTGGTGGAGAAAGGGGCTGCATAAAAATAACCACTCGATCTGCTGTTGGGTCAGCCAGCACCTTAAGAGACGACCGCTGTGTGGAGGCAAGACCTTGGGATCTCGAAAACAGAAGGCTGAAGTTGGAGTCCTGACTCTGCCATCACCACTGTGTGGCCTTGGGCGGGTCAACGTCATTTCCCTGAGCCTCAGTGTTCTCAGATGTAAATGGAAATAATGCCTACCTCATGGAATTGTGAGAACGAACAAAAAATGCCTGGCACAAAGTCAACGCCTTACTCAACGTTGGTAAATTTGAGAGCAGACTCGTTGTGTTTGTTTTTTTTAATATCTTTGTGATCAATCATCCAGTAGAGTGCTTCACATACATTTAGTACTGAAATAATATCCATCGAATGAACAGATTCCTAAAAAGAATAAAAATAATGTAGTCAAAGTGATGTAATTCATAGCTGGCTTATTCTGTCTCTGAAACTTAACTCAACAGCTGGCTTATTCTGTCTCTGAAACTTAACTCAACCATGCTCAGTCATGGTGAGATTTCGAGGCAAATGGATAAGTAACGGTGGTTCAGTACATAAAGACTATTTAATAACAAACGAATACATAAATGAATGAATTGTTGAAAGTAAACTACTCTGTGGCTATTAAGCCATAGGATGCTAACTATCCACATGAAAAATGGTGCTGAGAATTTATATTTTCTATTAAAATTTAATCCAATATTTCAGTTAACGTCCAAATATCCGGATATCTAGACGAAGTTAGCTGAATGACTGACTATTGACTGAACTTTTCGTTTTGATTGAGTTTATTTTGAGATGGAGTAGGCTGAGCCCCTCTTGAGGACACGATGAGGGAGAACCGTGAGGAGGAGCCGTCACCATGGGTAGCCTTGCAACGCCTCAGGAGAGCTGGTTGCAAACAAAACTTCAATGACACCACAGCCATTGCAGGTTCACAGTGAAGAAATTATTTCAGAGTCTCTATTTTTAGATTCTCTCGTAAGAAAATAGAGCTTTGAAATTTTCCAAGACCTTTATCTCACAGTTTTTAATTCATAAGAATTGCATGATCACTTAAGTTAGGTACACAATCTTCTCAGGGCTATAAAGTCCAGCTGGTGGCCAATGACATTTTTATCTATTTAATAAAATTTTCTAATAAAATATCTGATCAATGAATATTTGTACTGTGCATGCTTTACGCTAATTCGTAGTGACATAAATGCCTAGTCAGAGGCACATGTGTGCTACACACATCAATACTGTTCAGGCTCTTTCTGTCATAGATTTTAACCAGTCTGCTTTCAATGTTTTCTGCACTTTGGGGACAAAAGCCCTTGTTCAGTTTAAATTTCTAATATTCAAATTTATATCTAGATGTTAGTCGCCAAACCAAAATTAGTTACCTACCACTAAGTGTTTTGCGTACAGATTTTATGGGGTTGCACTAAACCGAGCCAATGTAGGGTGTGTCAATTTGCTGCTGCATTTTAGTATAGTGACTGCAGAATCATAAAATGCAAGAGGCAAGAATCCTTCAACCTGATCCATGAGCCAAATGCAGCAGCAGTTCAAAAAGTTCAGGAGTCTTACTAGCTGTTCAACTGAATCTGAACATTTGTCTCCTTAGTATACTCTTTTTGGGCAATGTTTATCCCTAACCCCAGAAAGAGAAGATTAAGTAAATAATGAATAAACATGTCTCATTGAAGTGACTTTGACATTTCATCTAAGTTTACACATTAATTAAGGTAAGATTGTTTTAGTCCCCCAAAAGCATTTTTTCCCTTTGAGCAACTAGACTGAAATATAGTATAAATGTATATGAATACTCTGTTAAATGCATAGATTTAACCCTGCTGTTTTGCTCCTAATCATTATTAATTGCCTCCAGTGGTGGACATTAATTTCCCTATTGCAGCAACATGCATCTTGAGCTTGGGCATATCCTAATACATCAAATGGGACAGGTGATATAATTCAGTTGGTCACAGCTGGAAAGGAGACAGCCACCCACATGCAGGCAGTCTGTCAACCTTAGTTACACTGCAGACACTACCACAGCCTCCGAAACAACATTGTATATTTATCTCTGGGGATAACTTTACAAGAAGTATGGCTGCTTGATTCATCCTATTTAATCTGTTATTGTCTTAGCAGCTACAAGAATCAAACAGTTGAAACTCAAAACTCTGAATTTGTTTCTAGTCGTTGAAGGGGGAATAACAGAGACATATGGTTGGACTCATGGTGCAAATAAAGTGGTAAAGTGCTCGGTTCAGAGTGGATTATATTTTAAGATAGATGTCGCCCAAGAATTTAGAGTGAGCTGCTAATAATGTTTACTGTAATGCGACTTCAGGGTCCTGCCTTGTTTTGTGGACCTTTAGGAGATCTTGACAAGTTGCCCACAGTACCTTATGTTTATGTACAACTGGCTCTTTGGAACAAAGTCATTAGCTTTGTTTACTTGAAGATTAGCTTAATGCTCCTTAGTGGTAACACAGAAAACAGGTAGCGGGGGTATTAGAGTCCTCAGCTGTGTGGCTGAGAGAAGTGAGAACGTGATGAGACTGTGTTGAGTTATGAGCCAACATCAAATCTATGACTAGAACTCAATTCCCAAATTCTGGTCCATGAGCATGGCTCTCTTTGGCAGAGATACTTCCTCTCTCTCCATAGGACTCATTCTAGGTTAGGGAAATGCAAATCAAAACCACAATGAGATATCACCTCATACCCACTGAGATGGCCTCTAGCAAAAGAACAGAAAATAAGTGTTGGCGGGGATGTGGGGAAATTGGAACACTTGAACACCGTTGGTGGGAATGTAAAATGGTACAGCTGCTATGGAAAACAGTAGTTCCTCAAAAATTAAAAATAGAAGTGTCATATGGTCCAGAAATTCTACTTCTCGTTATATATCTAAAAGAATTGAAAGCAGAATTTCTAAGAGATGTTTGTATATCCATGTCCATAGCAGCATAATTTGCAATAGGCAAGAGCTGAAAGCAACCCAAATGTCCTCTGACAGACGAACAAATAAAGAAAATGTGGTATACGCATGCAATGGAATATTATGCAGCCTTAAAAAAGAAGGAAATTCTGTCACATGCTACAGCATGGATGAACCTCAAAGACATTATGCTAAGTGAATAAAGCCAGTTGCAAGAGGACAATTACTGCATAATTATACTCATATGAAGTATCTAAAATTGTCGAAATCATAGAAACAGAAAGTTTAAAGGATGGGGGAGGGAATCAATGGTGAGGTGAAATTTTGTGTTCGGTGGGCACAGAGTTTCAGTTTTGCAAGATGAAAAAGTTCTAGAGGTCTGTTGCGCAACAGTGTGACTCTACTTACTACTGAACTGTACCCTTAAAAATTGTTAGGATGGTAAATTCAATATTATTTTTACCAGAATAAAAAAAATATAGGTAGATATATAAATAGAAAAGTCTAGAAGGATACCTCACACAATGTTAACAGGGAGTGTTAGAATTACAGGTGATATATTCTATTTTTTTCTTCTCATATACCTATATTTGTAATTTTTTCTATAATGATATATATTAGAATTCTGTCCAGAAGTTAGTTTGTCATAGTAACTACATTTCAAAAAAAGAATATATATATCTATATATTTATAGATATATATCCAAAGCCAATAGGAGTCTTGTCTAAGAGCACAGGAAGAGTGAGGAGCAGAACCAGGGGGAGCACTGAGTCAGTCGCGCATGCAGCACGGCAGCAAGCACACCACGGCTCCCCTCCTGCTCCACACCCATGGACACGTTATTTCGTGGCGGGACTCGCGGAATCTCCTCTGGAAGCATTGTTGGGGTTCTCCTCACCACCACCCCTTTTCCCCGGTGCCCAAAGTCAGCACAATTGAGACCTCCCAGTGGGACGCGACTCCTTCTGGCACTTTCTTTTTGCATTTATCACGTCCTGCTTTGCATAATAGTTCTGTGTGGACCTGTTTTCGATTTCTTGTCATATTTTAAACTCCTTGAGGGTAAGAGCCATGTTTGCTGCGTTGGTGTATCTGCAACACAGTACGTACTCACAGTGACCCCTGGAGGAAAAGCTGCTGGATGAGGGACAACGGGTGAGTGAGTAAGCGAGGGACTGAGGAAGAGAGTGACATTATCGCCGAGCTCTCAATGAGCACATCAACAAACCAGGTCAAGTAGGGCGACATTTTTCTCATGAGTTCTGGGTCGATTTTTACTTGATCCAAAACAGCAATCCTTATCCTCAAGACTTCTTTTTGATTGCTCCAATTTTTATTCCTTGTACGTCGTAAGAATTATAATAAGAAGAATTATAAATTTTATAACTATGTCATCTCAGCTCCATATTTTAAATAATACGAATCCATTTTTACCTCAGTAAAGGCAAATTTTCATTACTTCAATTTGCTTTAGCGTGAATCTCAGATGTTTTATCTCAAGACAGGATATATATTATGAATGGTCCTGTTTTATGTCTTCAACTCTGTCTCTAGTGAAAAAGTTACAGGTGGGTCCTATATTGTATATTAGAGATGCCTCTTTATGTAAATAAACTTTTCATAAGTCGAATTATAGTTTGCTGGTCATAGCGGTATCACTGTTACCAAGGAACTTTCTAGAAGGGTTCTGTAGAACAATCAAGTAACCAACCATCATTTGTACAGTTTGAGAACCTTGCTCTATCAGATTTTCGAAAAGTGCAATATAAGGTTTGACCTATCCATATTGTCATTAGGTTAAAAAAAAAGTTGCAAAGTACATCCACAGCCTCTGCATGTAAGGCGCACAAATAAACCAAACCATCACAAAGAATCAGGATTTCATAAGACAAATCCCAGGCTTGCAGTGACTGTCACTCTTTCCTTGCTTTCATCTCCCCTGCTTTTCCAGAGTTGATTCTTAAAGGACCCGGGTACAGGTTTTTTTCTAGGCCTTCCACCACAGTTCATTGCTCTGGGAAGAATTTTAACGCCCCTGTGAAGCCGGCCTCAAATACCTTTGTCAGTTTTAACTCAGGGTTGGCTTTTGCACTTAGCCCTCCCTCCGAGGTTTGCTGTCCTTTGACCGCCTGCGAGGAAGTCTGATGCGTGATGTTCAGCCCTGCTTCCCGCTGACATGGAGGTGAGACCCACAGCCAGGTGGGTGATGAAGGCCTTCAGATGGCAGATAGGCTGCATGCCGCCAGCACCGCCCCCAACCTGAAGCTCCTCTGAGGTTGCTGTCAGGGACTCGTGCATGACATTTTTGTTATCTAGGCAGAAAGTGTGTTCGGGTTAAACTGCCAGTACCACCATGTCACCGAGTTTTCTGCTGAGCCCGAGACAGGCACTCCCTATCAGTGATAGCTACGGCAAGCTGGGATCAGCTGCCTCTCCGAGCAGCCTGCTTCCTGCAGCCAGAGCCTTTACAGGACATCACGGGCGGCTGCCAGGACTGGAATTAGCATTCTCTCTGAGCTCGTGAGGAACAAAGACTGCTCCTGAAGACACACGCAGGGAAGACGCATACAAAATGTCCTGTGACTTCAGAGATGCTTTTTGCAGCAACGCGCAGTCGAGATGTTAATTAAAAGAGTTAAACTTGGGAATGACTCTGATGTAATATGTTGTTTCCATTCTTGGAAATACATTCACAAGGAGCTAATAAATAATCCATGAATGCTAATCTTTTTAAGTCATTTCAAAGGGATGAAGTCAGCCTGGGTAATTGTAGACGCAATGGCTCGACCCCAAATCCATTACAATGGAAAGGTGTGAACTGATTAGACACTCAACTGTTTTTGATAGAAATCTTAAATTCAAATGCCACACATTTGTTTTTTAGCAAATGGAGTCATTACAATAATATTTTGTTCATTTTTAAGGTCAGATCTCTTAAAGTCTACATGCATGTGCCTAATTTAAATACAGCCAGAATCACTTTCTTTGCATTCATTGATTAAGTGTGTATGTAGCTTAAACGTACCATCCACCCTTATTTTCTCTGGAGAGGAAATAATATTCCAGGTGTCTAGCTACGAGGTTGGAGGGGAGAGTTGTAACGTTTTGGTTTTGTTTTCTTCATTTCAGATATTATTTGAAAGTGAAATTAACCTGATTTTTCACCCTAGTAACTCTTCTCACTGAGAAAGGTAGCTTTTGTTTAAAGCCAAGGTATTTTCTTACTGCCTAAGCCTCTCAAACCTATTGTAATCTTGATTTAAAAAAAAAAAATATGTGTGTGAGAAAGGAATCACTGGATGGTCAAGTCGAAACCTCTAATATTTTTGTAGCATCATTGCCCAAAGCAAATTCTGTAAATATTTATCTCTTGTGGGAATCGTGGTATGTTAACAAATATGTATTTTCCAGGATTTTGGTAAAAACCTGAGAAGTTTCTTATAAGGGAAAACTATACGAGATTTTATTGATTCGAGGGGGCCTGGCATTTCAAATGAGCCAGAAAAAGCAACCAGGGATCTCTGTTTACTATACATTAAAAGCTTTCTTTCTGCCTCCTTCCTCCTGGCTGGCGGAGAGTTAAGCTCCGGAAGTCAGTCACTGTGCAGAAGTTTAGTGATGGAACCGGAAGCAGTCAATCCATTTGTTTAGGACAGGCAAGTCTGATTGGACCTCCCAAACCTCCAGATGCACCCCTCTTCTGTGCCATCAAAATACTTAAATTTCCTGCAAGCAAGCAGCTGTCAGTCTACTTTCTGGATTCTAGCAAAACAAAAGGATTACGTGCGATTCAACAAAACCAGGTAATACCGAGCAGATGCGGAGCCAGCTGGGTTGAGTCTGGGCAGGGTTCTAACCGGGTCATTCAGGATCGCTGGAGAGTACCTTCCAAAATACATATCTGCGGAGATTCTGGTTTCGGGGTTCACAGGGCCCACGCGTCTGTCCCCTGGTGATTATGGTGTGCAACCCTTGGGAGGAACCACTCGTGTTTTATTTACTTCTTCCTTACGTATTAGGAAGAAAGCGTAGGGATGAGGGTGAGGGTGGAGGATAGACTCGGAAATGTTTAATGGCGGCTAACAGAAGCTGGGGAGAGGCAGCCCTCTGACAGAGGCTGCTCCTGACACCGAGAGCAGATCTGTGTTCAAGTTCTCCCCATCCTGTCTGGGTAATCTTGGATCCACAATTTATCTTCTCTAAGACTCAGCTTTCTCATCTGTAAAACAGGATAATATTACCCCCTTCATAAAATCACCAGGAGAATTAAATGAGCTAATGAATGTAAAATGAAGACAATAACGTTTAGGACATAATAAGTGCAAAGCAATTATGTAGATTTGTAGACCAACTACAAGTAGTCTGCAGTACCAGAAAGGATTCAAGGCTCCCTCCAGCATCTCACACACATCCCACTGGAAATTTGAATTTGTTGCCTCAGGGCAGGGATTATGGGAGGCTTGTTTAGAGAGCAGTGAGAAGGCCAGTTTCAGGGGAGGGTTTGAAGATAACCTTGACAAAGGATTTTGAAAGTCATTGTAATAAAAAAGGGAGTTGATTGAGGTAAAGGTTCTTTTATGGAAACTTCTGGGGGTATTATATGCTCCAAGTGTCAATTTAGGACCTGGGCTATGGGCTGTGGAGCCCATGGAAAAATCATGGCAGGGGCGTGAGGTCACGTGGTCTTGACCTGATGAGGGGACTAGAAGGAAAGAGGTAAGTGTGACGGAGGCTCTGAAGTTTAAAGAATGAATTGATGGGGAGGAGCCTGAGACAGAAGGTGGGTTGAGGGCTCTTTATTTTGAGTCCCAGCAGAATTTCGTGCAGGCCCAAGTGATGAAAATTTCTGCGAGGAGTTTTAAGGTTGTGCTGTCTTTTTAGCTTGTATTAATTTGATTGCCCTTGTCTGTGTTCCTCGGGCAGGATATTTATCTCATGTACACTCACATACCTGTGAATTCTGTACACATAGGAGTGTAATAAAAAGTAGCTGCTGTTTATTGAACACTCACTGTGTGTATGCCAGGTATGAAATTAACTTATTTGTCCTCACGGCAACCCTAAGAGGTAGATAACATCATTATCCCCATTTCCCAGATGAGGAAACTAAGGCACTGAGAGGTTAAGTGGCTTTTTGAAAGGTACGCACTGAGTAAGTGGGGAAGTGGGGATCTGAACCCAGGCAGCATGGTTCCAGAGTCCGATCCCTTGAGCTGGGAAAGGACAAACAGTATACTATTTGCCCAAGGTCATAGCTACAATTGCATTGGGATTCAAAGCCAGGTCAGACACCAAAGCTGGTGTTCTTGCCTTCATTCCACAGCTGACCCAAGAGATGACATTAACATTCAAAAACCACACATACACACACACAAAAAAACAAAGGGAAATTGCTTGGAGTAATAGTTGTCAGGGGTTCAGAGAAGCAAATTTTGCAGCGTAACACAGGATAACATTAAGCAGATTTTTCTCTTCATAGATTACAAAACTGGTATGAAAGGAGGTGTTTTTAAAAAATTTTGTTTAATATTATATCTATATACGTGTGTATCCACAGATATACATGGCCATCTCACCAAGATAGTAGGCTGCAGATGCATATAGCAGGCCACCTAATTATTCCTCGTTTCATTGATTGAGGAATATCGCAGAAACTTCATAGATTCCAGGAGAAAATCTGCAAAACTTGGTAGATGTAGAAGAAATGATGACAAGGCATCTAACCTTAAAGATGAAGACAAGGCATCTAACCTTAAAGATTTAAAGAAAAAAAACAAGCAACCAACCAACAGTAAGTGCCCACTGCTGGGTTTCTCCCAGCTGCACCCCCCAACTCTACACCTTCAGTACCAGGGCTTGCCTGATGAGCTGAGGGATGGTGAGGTTTCAAAGTGATACTCACCTGTAATGTACTGGTCTCCTCACATCAGTTTACAACATAGTGGGGAGACACACAGCCTGTTGGCCTGGGATAGTTTCACTTTACCCATTCTGTTCTATTACTAACAGCGCTCCTTCCTGCACTCAGTGTCTGAGTTTGGATGACAAGTCATATGGTCATCATCGACTAGAGCAAAACCTGCATCTTGATAGACCCAAAGAAGTGAGCTGACCCATTCGTCCTTGTGCACAGCAGCCACGGTCCATTCCCGGTCGTGCACTCTCTGTGCAATCACAGAAATGTCTTCGCTTCTTATCGTAACTTGGGTCTCAGTCAGTCCTCCCTGTCCTTTCCATCCCTCCTTCCCACTTCTTTGCCCAAGACTAAGACCAGCTTCACTAGTCCCAGAATCTTACTTCTTCTCATTGACCTGGTCAAGGTCCATATTCACACAGTAGCTCAGGCTTCAGGTGAGTTTCTGGATGAAGGGGAGAAGGTGAATTGAGGCTTGCAGGAATCCCATTACAATGTCTGACAAGTTAAGCTAATTCCTAGAGTGGAACAAAGTGGAATGTGTACAGAAGACGGTCAACCACCTTTGACACGAACACACCAGGGAAATAAACAGTTATGGGCTTGAAGTCTGAAAAAAGAAAAAAAAACACACACACACGTAAATTACATGCACATGTACGCACACAGGAAGACATGCTTGTAGAATGAGAAATAGTTAAGAATAATAAAAGGCAAATAGATAGTGCTCTTAAGCACTGTCTGAGAGGGTAAGACCTCCAGCCTTGAATTCCTACCATCTGAGTTTGCAATCCAGCTCAGCCACGTGCTAACTACCTAAACCTGTTTTATTATCTGTGTGATGGGGATAATAAAAAGATCAAAGCATCATTATGAAGTTTTGAAGATTAATGTGATAATGGAGGTAAAGTAACCACAGTCATTATTCATTAAATGTTAGCTAGCATTGCTATTATTATAGATATACTATGACAGTATCATGATAAATGTACATTGTGACCTTAAAAGAATATGTTACGGGAGCATAGTACATGCTGCATAAATGGTAACTGTTATTATTATTACAATTGTTAGTTCAGACAGTGTAGCAATTTGTCACTACAAAGGCAAAAAATTGCCAGTCTGGTTCTTGACGGTGGGTTTGCCATCCTTTGCTGCCTTTTTGGTTTTCACTCTTGGGGGTGGGTGGTCCTGGGTTTTGTCAAATCTGGTTTTCCTGGTGGAGTCTCCACGGCTCCCCATCCCAGCTGTAGATATAAGAGGCCCCGAAGTCAGTGCCTTCGCTACAGTTCTCCGGAATTGTCTGAGCCCAGCCTTCAGCACTTTCCAGTAGGAAATTCAAGAGAGTTTCTGATCTAAAATGAAAGGGAAGGAAGGGGCGGGGGATGTGTAGTTTAATACTAAGAAGGTTTTCCCCACTGGACATTTTTACAGCCTCATACTTAAGGAGAGTCCTTTCTGACAGCATGTTCTGTTTGTTTCATAGTTTGATGGCACGTACAGCAGCGTTTTTACACTGAAAAATGAAGGCTCTAAAATTAGATGGTGGCCGTAAATTTTTAATGGGTGCCTTGCACCGTTCACATTCTCGCTTTACCCCCGTGCTCCACTCAGCTGGAACGGCCTGAAGCTGCCAGAGACCTGCAGCTTGATTTGCAGCCAGCTCCTCACGCGGAGCGGCGCTTGAAGCACTGAGTGGCGGGCAGGGCAGCAGACTCTCTTCTTTCTCCAGGTGTCATCACCAGCTGCCTCTGCTTTCTCTAGAAGCCATTCTCTCTTGGCCTCCTTAGACCACAAGCTGCCTGGGGTCGAGTCCAGCTCTGCTCACCAGCTGTGTAATCCTGGGCAGTGGTTTGACCTCTGTGAGCCCATTCCTCACCTGTAAGGTGAGAATAACGGTAGACTCACCTCCTACCGTGGTGGGGAGTAAATGAGATAATGCATGGCAAGGCTCTGGGCCTGCAGAATAATTTCTCACAAGTGCCCGCCATTACTACTGAACAGACTGGCAATTACTGAGCACCTGGTTTGTGCCACGCCACCCATGCCAGGTGCCATACTGGTATCACCTTGTCAAATCTTCACAATCCTGAGGGGCAGTCACTGTCACCCCATGTATGTGTGAGGGAGCTGAGATTCAGGGGTGAAGTCCCTTCCCATAGACCCACCGCTGATGCGTGTAGAACTGGAATTCTAACCTGGCCAGTCTGATTCCCCACACGCAGCACACAGAGGCTTCGTAAATAATACATTTCTCATGGGGCTGAAAGTCTGTGGATGGCGATCTTGGCTTGGCTGTGGGTCCTTTCCCATAAGCAGCACAGCAGGGTCTGCTTTGGGCTTTGTGGTTCCCCTGGAGCCATTTGTCAGGCAGGATGCAAGATGTGGGGTGCTCACTTACCAAGCTGGCTTATCTGCTTTGGGGCAGGGCCTTCCTGGCTCAGCCCTGTGGGTTCGTGACTTGACACAATTACAGTGACCGCAATGAAGCCACTGGCTTTTGCCTGGGAGCCACTCAGGCCAGGAGTCTGAGAGGAAGCGGGACAGGGCCTTGGTTTATATTTCAAATCCTGAAGATGAAGGAGTCACCCCTACAACTTCCCACGTTGTTCTATTTAGTAGAAGCAGCCATCTCTTTATTCCTTTCGTCCTTCCATTATTTCAGGAACTGAAAGCCGAAATTATTTTTCCCTCTCTCATGCCTGAGTCTCTCTCTATTGCAAATGGCAGTTGTAGAGACAGTTGTCCAGTTGCTTGTTTCCACCTGTACAGGTCAGCTACTGATGGGCTACCTGACAGCCATTCCCCCTTCTTCTGTGCTACGTCTGGATTTTCCTCTGAGGAGTCGCAGCTTCCCTCATCTCAGCCCCACCTGACCCCCAGGCTCACGGGTATGTCACGTGACCCAGCCCAAGCCAATCAAGGCATCGCCCTCCACTGACCACAGGGTGGTCCAGGACTAGACATCAGTCTGCCAAGATGGAAAGAAGCCTTTGTCAGAAACCTCTTCATTTTGAACTGGTTGCCATCAAAGAAGGAAATAAAGAAAGTTTTCATCCATGTTTATGTACTCTGGCATACACTGGGTACGCCTGGAGGTACATGTCTTCCATTTTGAGAAGCAAGGTCCTACAGGTAAAGTCCTAGCTCCTGAGTACTCCATATAAACATCTTTACAGTTCAATAAAAATCCCCCTTCTCAGCCCCATCTCTTACCACACTGAGTTTCTTGCTGTTTCTGGAGCAGCCATGCTCTTCCACTCCTCTGCATCTTTGCTCAAACTCTTCCCTTTGCCCAGAATGCATTTCCCCGTCTATGCCTCAAAAATTCTACTCAAGCCTCTCTCTAGTCCCACATCAAATGTCTCCTCCCTGAGAAGCTTTTGAACCTCCCAGATTTTTATCTGCTTTCTCTTCAGTTAGAGCACATACCTTGGCCTGAGCTTGTCTGATTCTCTTCCTCACAGAACTATTGGCACTTCCCAAGTACCTCTGTATGGTCAGAAGCTAACGCAGGTACTGAATGAAGGCTTATTGGCTGGCTGGCTGGCTGGCTGGCTGGGAAGGTGAACAGATAGGACATTGTGCCTAGAAAAACCAGCTTGTGCACCTATCACAGCATCCTGACTCAGAGAGCATCCCTTTATGTCGTAGTAGTGGTGACTAACATCTAACCTGCTTGTTACATGAGCATAATTCCATTTAGTAATTGCCAACTTTATGCCAATTCGTTTTACTGTCCATGCCTGTAGAACTCTTGAATGCTTAATAAGGAAAGGGAGGCCAGCTGCTCTTTCTTCTTAGTCTGCTTGCTTCTTGACAGCAGCCAGGAGAAGAGTCAGTCTTAGTGCTATGGCAGAGCCTGGCTAGCTGGACTCCAACGCCATTTCTATTCCTTGTGGGTCACATAGCTAGATTATATTTCCCAGCCTCCTTTAAGTTAGATGTGGCCATTGGACAGAATTCCAGCCAGCGGACCATGGACAAAAATGATATATACCATGTCTAAGCCTGGCCCATGAAAACCACCCATATGAGATGCTGTGTTCTCTTTCCTCAACTCCTGGTTGGAAGTGAAGGGCTCTGAGGTCCCTAAGGTGTAATAGAGATTCAAGATGGAGGGAGCCTGGGTCCCTAAATCACCATATGGAAAGTTACTGCCAAATGTCCACATTAAACTAGGTTATAAATGAGAAATACCATGTTATACTCAAACCCAGTGATGTGCTACAGCTGGCTAAGTCTAGCTCGTAGAGTCAATTCATTTTGATGAATTTTGCAAATCAACTGTTAAATACAGTTACTATGAAAAGTTAAATTTTATAAACCAACAATAAATGCATTATATTTTTAAAAGGTAATAATACTCAAAATTCATCCCAATCTAATAAGTTTACCATATTTCACTATTATACAGCTCTCGAGGTTATTTTTGTGAAAATACTGTATAATAGGAGTGTAACAAATATCTCTTACATTTGCATTCAATGGTGTCACATTGTGGCTTTGAAATCAGCCACGATGGCAGTATTTACACCATGGAAATTGGCAAATGCTAGCAACCAGGATTCCCCTCTACGAGAAAAGGTTAAACATTTACCAGCACATCATTCTAAGGTTTATCGCTTGTTGGAGCAAGTGTTTCCTTAACATGTTGACTTTCTACTTTAGGTAAAAAGAGCATAACAGATTAAATGCATGTTGGCTAAACGGAGCTTAGCAGAAGGGAAAAGAGCCAGGCTGTCCGCAGCAGCAGCCCAGAGCCCTGGCCAATGAAGCATCACGCGGTGCCCCACAGGCTGAGCCGAACGTGACATTGCGTGCTTGAGATCCTCACTAATCTGCAGAGCATGAGATTATTAGAAAGGAGACATGGCAGATGGCATTGCCTCTGCTTTCATGTTTATTGGGTGACAAGTGTGAATAAGTGGGAATGGAAATGTGGACGCCGATTTTCAACCCACGCTCTTGAAGGAGAATACAAAGTGGGGACGCTCTTGGTTTCTGCCCAGATTCGCTGGGGAAAGGGAGTTTCTCCATGTTTTAACTCTCGGCAAATGCATATACTTTGGCATTTGCGTCTGGAGTGGACCCATGCAGTGCAGAGAAACCAAGACGTCCATGGCCAAGGCAGATCCTGGGCTGCAGGTGTGAGGATAGCAGGCTTTGGGCCAGAGCCTGATTGACAGCGTTTGAATTCACCAGGTTCACACATGGCAAAATGATCGAAATAATTATCCTTTGTGGAAGCCATAATATTTCACATAGAAGAAGGCAGTCGGATCCTGGGGCAGCTCAGTCCTCCCCTGCAGGATATAAACTGCTGAAGAGGACCCCAGAGTGCAGGGCCATTTGCGAGAGACATCACACAATTCGCAGGACGTTATCCGTGCAGACACTGAATGAACTAATTCTGCTAATAGAGTATTTGATTTAATGGCACATTAAAGGGGAAAGGGGAGCTCCGCACACATCTCTCAGCTCAGCAGCCGATGGGTTACTGGAGATATTATGAGCGAAGGAGCCAAATTCTCCTCTGCCTTCACCAGAGCAAGTGAGAGTGGCGGGGGCAGACACGGGTCATTTTGCAGGTTGAGTTTGGGTTCAGGAGCTTGGAGCAAAAATCATCAGGTTAACACAGTTCTGTGCATTGAGGTTATAACGACTGGTTGGAAAGACTGACCCACACAATGCCCATGAGTTTCTTTCCCTTTTTGTTTAAAAAAAAGACATTTCTAGATCATGCCCTCGTGGAATAAATAGAAATAGGAGTCACTTAGTGGATTATCACATTTCCTTTCTGAATTTTTTGTTTTTAGTCTTGTGCTCTTTGGTTGCTTCTGTCATTTTTAAGTGCTTTTAATGCGCCAGGCTCTTTACATGTATGCACGTGCATTTTCATGTATTTCATTGTGTGACCTGGGAGGGACGTGTTGTCATCCAAATTTACAGATGAATAATCTGAGGTACAGAGAGGTCAGGTAAATTTCTCAAGGTTACATGGCTCGTTGGGGCCAGAACTAAGACTGAAATCCAAATTTCTAGGACCCTCGGACGCTGGGTTCTTGACCCTACAAAGTATTGTCCTTATAGCTGGAAGGTGGAAACAGCAGGACTCAGCAAACATCATCATCTCAGAAAGCCCAACAGAAATGATTTGTTTAGAGACTCAAACTGTGTGTGTGTGTGTGTGTGTGTGTGTGTGTGTGTAATGTATATAATATATATACATTATATATATAATATATATACATTATATATATAATATATATACATACATGCATATATATATCCTCAGAGATATATATTTGGAATAAACCTTTCAATTTTCAATTTCAAATTCACTTTTTCAATTTTTAAAAGTGTTTCCCTAAAACAATCTAATGGGAGTTATATGATAAATTTTTTTTTCAAGAAAAGTTTACTTTTTTTTTATAATGCATATAAGAACCCTAACTGAAAAAGGCGGCAAATCTAAATGATTTTGGTTTGCTCGTTCTGTAACTGTATAATCCCCTCTTATTAATATTTTCATTCAGCTGCCAAAATGCTCTTTCTGAAACTGAAATCTGACCAGATCAGTCCCTTCAAAGAGTTTTTCTGTTAAAAAAAATGGGGTAAACTCCCCAACGTGGTGCACTCATCATGGGGCCCAATGCACCTCTCACCCCTCCTGGCCTCCCTCTCCCTCTGGCTTGCGTCGTACGTGTCGACCACAGTGGGCTCTTTGGAGGCTTTGCACTATCTGCCTTCTCCATTTTTTGACTGAGTAATGTACGATTCTTGCTTCTCCTTTGGAACCAGGTCCGCGTCACATCCTCCAGAGAGTCACTGTGGACTTCTTCATCTCTTTGCCCTCTCCGCCTTTGGGCTGCTTCCTTCTGCCCCTATTGGAAAGCCGGGCTTACTTCTTTCCTGGCCCTTGTCGCATTTCATCACCCTTCTCCACATTAGGGTATCCGCAGTGCCTGGTACAGTGATTCCACCCTGATCGCATGATAGAATCACCCAGGAAGTCCAATGTAACTGGGCTAGAGTTGAGACTCTCTGGTCTCATCAAGGTTTGCTAACTAACTGATTGAATGGATGAGTGAATGAATGAATGAATGAATGAACACACAGGCACAGAGCCTGAGACTCTGGCCAGGCTCCACCAGCCCTGGAGCCTCGCTCTGCCCCAAAGTACTTAGAATTTGTCTGACAAGGCTCCTTGGTCAGGCACAGAGGTCAGGGGGCTGCGAATTCAGAACTAGTATGTTCAAGGACACTTGTTTGGCTTCAAGACCATGAGTGAACTTCCTCTTGTCCCAATACACAGAACGGGAATTATGATTCCTCCCACAGAAGGAACCTAAAAATGCTTTCTGGAGCTGGGTGGCAGATGCTGTGACATTAACAAATCTGACTCAGAGCATGGCCCTTTCCTCCTTGATCAGCTCATGTGAGATTGCAGCTCAAATTCTCTGCCATCTAAGAATGTCATAACCCTCAGCGGCTGGAAGGTGTAACAGCACTGCCCACTGACCACTGGAGACACCTCTGGGTGCTATAGGGCAATATCATCCGGACTCGGGCTACACCTATGGCAGAAGCTTCCTATGACCTCATCCCTGAGATCATAATGGAGCGAATCCCACCATCACAGCGGCCTCGTTCTGCCATTGCTGAGAACCGTAAGCACAGAGACCCCTTGCTAAACCTGCTCCCACCTTGTCTGCATTCTGAGGACAAAAAAGCCGGAAATCCTGGAGCGTTTAGCTCACAGAGCCCAGTCTCGCCCGCTATAAAATCGTTGGTGATCTCTTGCATTTGAAAACCACAGATGCATGCCGTGCTTTCCAGCACCAGGCAGAGAAATGAGACAAACAAGCCTGGAAAATAAATCTGACTCTCTTGCTGCTCCAGATAGCTGACAAGTGTTCGTCCATCTGCCACAAGCATTCACACTGTGAATTCATTGATTTGATAATACTCTCGCATAATTGATTGCGGATGAGCCTGGCTTCTTGACTGGCCTCTGTTTACTGTCTGATGTCTTCTCAGCAGTGCTCGCTCCATGTGTGACAGCAAAGGAAAGATCAAGGATTTTTCTGGCACTTTCTGAGGAGATGACACAGGCGCTATTGGCTTTCCTGAGACAGTATACTTTTGGAGTTCTTGAACAGCAGGAACCGTAAGTTGAGTGCTTCCTTCCACGAATATATTTTACTCATCTTCAGAATGCTGCATGCATTCTTTCCCCTCCAGCCATTCTATTGTATTTATAGGTAACAAAAAATAGCTAAGATCTGTTGCTACACCCGAAGTCTCTCCCTAATCAACAGCAACCGTGGACTGACACAGAGCAATGACTGGAGAACTGTTGTATGAGATATTAGCCTGGGGAATAGTACTGATCTTTCTACTCTCAGCAACCACAACAACTCGTCCGCCTCTCTGCAGTTGTGGCATTCAGATGTCACCATCATTTCATTAAAGGGAATCAAAACAGCTGTGAGGATGGCTGTTTTATTTTATAGTACAGAGTTATCATAACTTACTTTACAAAACAGCTAGCAGCTAGCAAGCCCTCCTGAAATGGAAAAGCCGACTGCAGAAGGATGACCAGGAAAAGGGAAGCAACTCAGAGGCTGGTGGAATTGGGAGGTGGCGAGGAGTCCCGAGGTTCACTGAAAATGACCTGGAGCACAAGATCATATGCTTCTCTGCAATTAACTAGTAGGCAAAGATTTACTACAGGATAAGTTAAGTTTAGTGTCTAATAAACAGATACCTAGATACTAAGATTCAGTTCAGCCTAAGATTAATCACTGTCTGGCCACCCATAGAAACAGAAACTCAGGCAATAAAGCATTTCCAGGTCCCTTCTCCTACCTGCAGTACTCAGCCCCAGCCTCGAGACGTGGAGTTTAAAGCTTGGAGGTACGCCAGCTTCTTCAGCTGGGTAGCACGGCCAAGGCAGTGTGGCTGAGTGGGTAAGCCATGGACTTTCAAGTGAAACAGAGGTTCGATTTGCATTTTGCCTGTGCCATTTATTACCTGCGTGTCACCAGGGAAACTGCTTAACCTCTACATTTCAGTTTACTCATCTGTAAAATGAGCTTCATAGGGATAGCAGATCTCGTCAGTGCCCTGCCCTTACCTTGAACCTCAGCACTTCCCATTGTATTTGCTTTAAAGCTTTTTCTGGTGCTTAGAGCCCAGTATGCTTGCTCACCTGGCAGGTTGGATGTACCGGAGAATTACTGCTCTCGGAAGAAGCTCTCAACCAATGAGCATGCGGTAGTGTATAAGTTGGTACTGGTATATAAATACCTCAACTCTCTGGCCCCTTGAGTGGACAACTTTAAAATACAGGTTCTATATCGACTCCCAGACTTCTATAGCAGAATTGATCTCCAGTTGACCACACGGTAACTTGCTTAAAAACAAACCCTTTCTTAGCTGCCTCCTTTCTTTGTCTCACTTTCCCATTCACCTTCCGATTAGAAATCACCTCCCAGATAATTTCGGAGGGTGCTTTCTTCTCATTGGTTTTGGGGAAGGGTGAGGGCTGCTTTTTTCTAATTGGTCTCTTCAGAGGGAATGCTCCTTTCTAACTGGGCTCCCCAGCAGGTATGCTTTTTAAAGCCTGGGACACCTTGCACATGAGATTTTTCAGTTCCCAGATGTATTTGGTCTCTCCACACAGCCACCTTCGAAATCCAGCAGTGATCCTTCCCGAAGGCATATTCATGTTTCTGCATTCATGTTGTTTAACTGGAAATATCCTAGGATTATCTTTTGAAAACTATTGAAAACATTATAAGGACAGTGAATTAGGTTGCACATTTCTATTTCTTTTCTAAAATTGGTACGTTTGGCCCCACATCATACTTCTACAGTGTGGTGGGTCAATATTATATTCTGACACTTGCCGTTCCCTGAGGTCACAATCTCACATCTCCAAGGACAGCACAGCAAATTTCTTTAGCACGAATTCCATTTTATTCTCGACTTCCAGTATATAATTGGGAATATTTCCACAGGGAAAAAAAGTCCATGAATTAGTTTTTCTTTCCTAACTTTGTAGGGTCTTGTGAGAATTCAGGCACTGAAAAAAATGAGCAACTATGCTCCAAGGGCTCTGGGTTCCTTGGTGATGGCACTAGTTGAGAATGAGCGGTGATCAGTGGGAAAGTCGAAGTCTAGAGCTTGTTAGCACATTTAGTGGGAGCAAAGGTGTTAATGAAAGTGGTATTTGCATTTATTCTTCATCAAGGCCAAATGAAACTGGGTAGAAGAGCCAGGTCAAGTTCATCTTCTGGGGAAAGAAACAATTCAGAACACATGCTCTCTTAATAGTGAAGCGGTCACATAAGAATAACAGCCAATAGTATTATTAATCCGCATTATTTTAACTCCAGCTTTCGGGTCAG
The DNA here is from genome assembly GCF_902729225.1 of Pteropus medius. NCBI lineage: Eukaryota > Metazoa > Chordata > Mammalia > Chiroptera > Pteropodidae > Pteropus > Pteropus medius. The sequence continues at coordinate 13,582,418 of NW_024342467.1, read as the reverse complement.
GGCACTTATACAAAGCGGTATCTGTAGGCCTGGGCACCAGGGAGCCATATATAGCTACACGATGTAGTCATGGCATTTTGCCTGGGCCACCGCTTTCTAGATAGCGTACCAGTGTTGGCTCCCACTGGAGAGCTGACTCCTCTCTGAGGGTCTATAATCCATAGGAAGTCTGTTAATTCTAATGTGTGTCTCAGGGCAACACTTGTTTCAATTCTTCCCCCTTTTAATCAGCTCAAAGTCAGACCCGTTTCAGTGCTGATGGGCCAACACCATCCTTAGGGAGCACTCATGATCTGTTTTCTGCTCACTTAAGGGATTTAGGAATGCCTGACAGACAGCATCTTATTGGAACCAATGAGGCCCATATAAAGCTTAAGGGATGTTGACAAACCTGCTCTTGGCTTTCATAGAATTTCTTCCTCTGGAGTCCTGGATCACCCCATCACTTGTCCACGGAAAAGGATGCTTCAAAAAATTGCACACTTTAAGGCGGCCGTTCAGTCTCCCATCTGAGTCCTTGATAGTAAAGTATTTAAATTTAAAAGTATATTTTGATATAAAGTCTGTGCAAACCCACACCGTCCCGTCATTTGGATTCTCTTGCCAAGCAGAGTCCTTGAGACTGGCTCCTTCGTGACTGTTTCGTTTTCCCATTCAATCCATTTTCACTGAAAAGGAGACATAAGCAGTGAAGCCAATATAGTTTTATTGAATCCAATGCACTGCCACTAAAACAAATATATGTACACTCAGGCCAATACACTTTTATTAAAACAAATAGAATTTAATTCAAACCAGCATTCAATACATTTTCTCAAAGCAATGAAATTAAGCTCTACCAGTACTTGTGCTCAATATGTTTTCCCAATCAAATCTATTTGAACAAAGTGAAATATATTTACCATAGATAACACATTTTTATTAAAAACAAATTCACTGAAACCAAGTTTCCCTTTGAACTGATAGATAGAAATTCTAAGCAATTGTACAATTAGATCATAGAAAAGGATATATTTTTGCTTTAGCAAAAAGCATTTCTATGGAGGTCCACTTTAAAACACACTAATGAATAATAAAAGATGTTCCAACAATGTCTTTAATGGAGTATTTTCTCAAAAGCATGTCCTTTGGGGTCTAAGTACAACGTAAAGGGATAAAAAACACATAGGGAAAAAGAACAGTGCCGGGAATATGATTATAATAAATACAGATTTCTATTGCTTACATATTTAAGTCTACCTATGTGTACTCAGAGTGAAGTTATTGGATATGTGTGAATGCGTAAGCCAGGCTTGGGGACACTTTGTAGTTGTGTTTGCTACTATACCACATTATCCAGAAGAACCCTTCCTTATCAGTGTTGGAGTATAAATTCTCATCTGTTTGAAGTTAACTAGGGATTACCATGCATAGGGAGAACTTGATGGAATGGCAGCTCAGGTATTCGTCTGGCTCTTTGGTGCCTGGCACAAACTATCTTCGAGCCTTTCAAAGAACCATGGAAAGAGAGAACTCACTACATACAAACAAGAATATCCAAATGCATTGCACTTCTACTCAGGGCCACCGTGCTCCTGACAGGAGGCAGACCCTCAGGGAGAGAAGCACATTCAGAGAAATTAGAGCCCACTCCCACAGGGCACATTAGGGCTCTAATCCATGTCCAGCATGAACCCTGTCCTGTCTGCCTCTGCAGTGGTCCCCACACTGTCTTATCTGCTTCCACAAACACTCAAGCTGCAAGTCATAAGGACAGAAACAAAGAATTCTACTGCCTTCACTAAGCAGTCCAAGAATGCTCTTTAAATCAAGACTGTGGGTTCCCAGGACTATTTCTTCCTTCCTGCTTGGTAAAGTGCAAAAGGTACAAATTGTGCTCACTTGTCATTGGGCAAATAATTCATGGACCTCTGGGGCATCCTGGTCTTGAATGGACTAGACCTGCCCTCCCTGAAACACAGCTAATCATGAAGAATATTTTGAAAACAGCATAAGATGTTCACCACAGAATTATATAAAAATGTGAAATGTTGGAAACCCAACTATCTAGCACCCCGGGGATTGGCTAACCATATTCTACACATTCTATAGTATTCTATAGCTTTAATCTCAGTACAGTATTACAAACATTCAATCGTAATACTGTAGATATTGTAGAGGTTTTGCAGTGATATCGTAGAGAGATTTATTGAATGGGAATTGTTTGTGGTACATTATTTAATGAAAACGATGTTTAACAAAACATTATGTGTAGTAATTTCTTATCTTTGTCAAATAAACATGGCATGTCTGTGCATCGACGAAAAGACGAGAAGACGGCACTAAAATGTTAATGGTGGTTAAATGAGTGATGAAGTTATAGATTTCTCCCTTTTTAAAAAATCTGTATTTTATAAATTTTCTACAATGAGCATGTATTACTTTTGATATAAAAATTATTTTTTAAAAGATGATATTAAGTCCAATGTAAAAGGGAGTGACTAAATATTGGTGCTTCCTCGGCAATCTTTATTCTCTCATCCTTCCGGAAAGGGGTGCTCAGTTTTCCAGCTCACATGCTTTGTCTTTTTGCAAGACTCTCTTTGAAGATCTTGTTCAACTGGTCATTCAATATGCAAGAATCTAGGTAATAAATTTCTCCGAGTTCGTTCCAGGAAGTAGTGCTCAACAACAACAAAGAGATGCGCTTGATTTATTTTGTCAGATGATATGAACTATGTCACCCCAGATTTTCCTTTTTGCCTTAGCTCAAAGCCACGTCTAGCTGTTCTAATGATTTCATCTCAGATGTCTTGTAACATCTAATGGCTCTGCTCCTTCTCAGTAATTTCAGTTCTACTTTCTTCCTCTATCATTCTGGTTTTTTTTTTTTTTAAATTATACTTATTTATAAAAGAGATCCAAATTTATTTTGAAAATAGATTTGAATTACAAAAAAAAAAATCCTATAGTTTGCTCACTTGGACAGCACATATACTAAAATTGGAACAAAAGATTACCACGCCCCCTAATTCGTGAAGCATTCCATATTTTTTGATGATTGCTGGAGGGGAAGGGCGGGGGGGTGAATTAAAAGATGAAAGAGAATAAGAGGTACAAACTTCCATTTATAAAATAAATAAGTCATGGGGATGTAATATATGCTACAGGGAATATAGGTCAGTCCTTATATATAATAATTTTATACAGTGACAGACGATTACTCGACTTATCATGGTGATCATATCATAAGATATATAAATGTAGAATCACTATGTTATATATCTGAAACTAATATAATATTGCATGTCAACTATACTTTAATTAAAAAAAAAATCCTATAGAAGCAAATCCTAACCAAATAGAAATATTTGACCCTGATTATGCAAAGAAAGCTCTTGCTGCCTTCTTGGGGACATGGTGTGTCCACAGAACCCCAGCTATACTGGATGAGCGACATTTGAGGAGAAGCTTGAGAGTCATCTCATTCCCTTTGCTCTGTGCAAGATCCCAGTCCTCTGCTTGGCACTGACAGGGACCAGTCGGCTTTCATGCCCAGAGGAGCGGCTAGGGCGCCCCCTGTGGCCTGGAGGTATTGGACAGCATGCCCAAGAATGGAAGGTGTTCTTCCTTCACTATTCTCTCATCCGCCATGTTCATCCTCCATGTGACCTTCTAGGGAGGATTTGCTCTTCCAGACTTTATGGTCCCTGATCATGGGTTAAGCCCCTTCTGTTCAACTGTGTCCTTTGGTGTTTTCCTGCTCCTCACGCTGAAGAGGAGAATGGGAATGAGAAGGAAGAAATAGAGAGGGATGGTTTGGTGGATCGTGATAGAGAAAGAGAGATACAGACAGACAGAAACAGAAGAGAATAACACACAGGACACAAGACATGTTTAATTAATACATGTATCCAGCTGCAGTTGAAACACAGGTGGAAATAATTGCTGTTCGTTGTATTGTTTTAGATGGAAATGGTAAAAATAAATGGAACTGTCAAAGTTATAAACCTTCCTATCTTCATTAAAAATAAAGAGTGAAGAAATGGAAAGCAGTAGGCAAGGAGGCAGGCGTGTTCTGAGATTTCTTTTTTTTTCCCACAAGGCAATGTCCCCCGAAAAGATTGGCATCGAGACATCCTGTTTTCTGTCCCACTACTACAGTTATTTCATTTCCTCCTCCCTTGGCAAGGGTCAGTCAAAGCCCCACACCCACCCCGGGCCAGGCCTCCCTCAGCCTGGTCATTCACACTCCCCTTCAAAGCATCCCACTCACCAGTTCTTCCTTTTGGCTCTGGGGAAATGCCTTCTCCAGAAGCTGTCCGTGCTTTCACCAATCTAAACCTCTTAATGACCCTTGGAGGCAGACATCTCATCCTCATTTCACGGAAGTAGAAATGTAGGGCCAGTCATCTACCCCACCACACTGCATAGCTCAATATTTTCAAATACTTTAGCTAATACATTCAGATGCCAAAAACCTGCCACTAAAATTACTGCCAGCATTTTCTAAGAGAAAGCAGCTTAGTTCCAACCTCATTCTCCATCGTTTTTTTTTTTTTTTTAACCAGGCTCTTAATAAACAGCACAGCTGTGGTTTTGTTTCATCTCCTCTCATTTCCTATCCCCACCCCTCTGTGGTGGGAGGGGATGCTACGCATGACAACATGGTTTCAAAATGGGCCGAGAAGAGAAGAAAGTGCTTGAAGAGAATTGGTACTTCTCTCTCTCTCTCTCTCTCTCTCTCTTTTCATTCCAATGTCTTTATTGTGTCCCTGTGAATCCGACCTCAGTCTCTGGGGCTTGGGAATTGACCAAAGCCAAAGAATGGTCTATGAAGGAATGAGGAGGCAGACACGCCAGGGAACTGAGAAGACCTTCGGAACCGCATCCCACTTGCCATGGTGCAGAGAGCAGGAAGTCAGTCGCTGCTTCTCCTGGAGTGGGTGAGAGTCAATTTCCTGTTTCTACGAGATTCATAGACCGTATCAAAAAAAAGAGACCAGACAGAGACGCTTAATATTTGTTGGAAGATGAAGGTTAACTGTTGATCAAGACACAGAGGGTGGTAGAAGCATGAACTTGAGAATCGGATGGATTTTGTTCAAAGTTGGGACTAAGTAGTCAGTAGACCAATCACTCGGCTAGGGGTCTTGGGGAAGTAATGAAAAACTCTCTGAATCTCGGCTTTCTTACCTGTAAAATGGGACATTAGCACACAGTGGGCTCTCAATATATATTTGATGAATTGGAATTAGAGTCGTCAAAATCACTTCAGTTGCTGTTTTAAATTAAACAGAATAACCCAATTCCTGTCCATCTGGAATCCAAGTGTCCAGTTTGGAGTTTCAAAGGCAACAAAGATATCAATGGCTGAATGTCATTGGGGTAATTCTAAAATTTATTAGGAGGCCTGTGCACCCCATGATGGTTGTATTCTAGAGGCAATGCACAGTGCACATAGTCAGACCTCCGATAGGCACACTTGAATCTGCAGGACCACTCACTTATGAGTAATGGAGTGTGTAAACGTACACATGCGCACACACACGTGTACTAGCTCACACACAGGACCATGGAACTCACATTAAAAAGGAGGAATGGGGAGCAAATTACATGCAACCAACATGAATTCCTGTAGAGCTCAATAATGAGTGTAACTTTTCTCCCTAATATCCCAATAGGCTAGAATAGCTACAAGCTTTTCAATAATGCGTTTATTATCCAGACCCTAGCAGACATTGTACTGAAATCCAGAAGCATCCTGCCAGGAAAGGAACCCACGAAACAGAAGAGGTGTTTCCCAGCTATTTTACCGCTTCATAACTTCGACGAAACCGAGCCTGTCCTTGCCTGGTCCCTGATGGCTCCGCCAGCAGAGTGAGTGAATCGGGGCAGATTTCGGTTTTAAATTCCTCTTAATGTCATTTGGGCAAATTAGCTTACATGGCTGCACGTTGTGTTCCAGCCGCGGAGAATGTTCTTTTCCTGTCAGAAGCTCTGACAGCCCCATGACACAACGAAATATCATAACCTCTTAACATTTTTCTTGATTTCTTTAAGAGTGAACATTAGACATATTAAGAACAACAACCCAATCATTAAGCCCCTTGTGGTTCTCCTAGGAGCCGGCTCTATTGCTTTAATCAGATTATGGACAACTCATTCTCATCCTGGCCATTTGTCTTCTCTGTTTACGCATATACGAAGCGGCATTCTTCTTAGCATCAAAAAATAGTCATCGAAATTGAGAACAACAAAAGACCTTTCATTATTTACCGTTTAAGTAACATCTATTTGCTTTCACTAGTTTCCAAACAACGAAGTACACTGGTTCTGATTAAACCTGGCATGCATTAATTAAATCTGAGGTCTGGGGTTGTTTTGTCTCTAATGAAGGATTACTTCAGGGTGAAGCCTATGCTGAAATTGGAGGCTCCTTGTGCTTCCTCGGTGAAAGTTTCCAGCCACAGAATGGCAGAAGCGGATGTGAGCTTGTCACAGAAAGTTATGTGTTTTTTCGGTTTTGTTTTGGTTTTAAGCCCTCAGCTTTATCACCCGTTTTATGGGCTGGAGTTAAATGGCAGTACAATGCAGTTTGCGCTCTTAAAGCTCAGTGCTAACAGCCATCAGGAGCCATAATTAGAAGTAAAACCACCACATAAATAACATGGCAGAAAAATTGCCACTAGGACGAGCCAGACTTTGGCCATGGGAAACTTGAGCAGATCCTGGATATCCATCATACTTAAAGGCACTGCGTGTTTTAGCCCATATTTGTCTTACTAAAGCCAAAATGGGAGCCGTTTAGACTTTCAAATAAGCTTTTAAAAATAGACAATGCCGGTAGAAACAGACTGTCTGCTGCTAAGTGTGATATAGAAACCTTTCGCCTGGAGGCCAGGACAGCTGTAAGGGCCGAGAGGGAGAGGACAGGCGCCCAGAGGCAAGAAAGCGGGGTGAAAAACTGTCGAGAAAGAAGATGCTTGGACTTTCCCTAGCAGGGAGGTCTAGAAATATTTCACTAGAGAACCGAAAATTTTCTGTGCACCATTGAGCACGGTGGGTTGCACTTCCGCTGGGGGAAGCAGGACGTTGGGTGGCCATGCAGATGTTGCTTTCATGACTTATTCTCAGTGATGACTTGAGAGCCTAGGCATCTCACACTGATTTTCTTTAATTCTCATAACAGTTTTACGAAGTCAGAGAACGTAAAATAAATTGAGTCCTGTGCCTTAAAGGGACCCCGAGGAAACAAGACCAGCAGCCGGCTTTCTGCATTTGGCCTGTCCATTTGCGAAGAGACAGCAGATAGACCTTAACGTAAGGGTGCCACGCCATAACCAGAACAACCTCCTTTTCTTCTCTGACTTAGCCTCCCTCACGCCTGGGATTAGGAAATAAACCAGATAGAGTAAACCTGCCATGGACGGAACATGCTTTATAGTGAACTGTGTTTTTCAAAGCCTAAATATTTTTTTTTTTTTAAATTGATATAAGTACGTTCACTTGCTTTTTAAAACAAGTCATATGTATTTTTTCTATTGATCAGCCGAATATTTATGATCTAATCTTCATGTGAAATAAAAGAAAACATTCTTTTGGATATTCTAGAAGCCCACACGTATTCTCTAAAGAAGACGGTTTACTTTCTCCTTTTTCTTCCTTCCTTTGCAATATCAATCAACCAAAATTAAAAATAAAAACAAAGCAAAATTCATCAAAAACTCTGGGTTGAGATTTTTTTTTTAAAATGTGTCTGGCATTAAGCAGCACATTAGTGAAATGGTCTTAAACTTCCATAGGTAATAATAGCTCCACTTCACATATGGATTTTTGTCTGTATTTATATCTGTGTAGGTCACATATGGCATGGCACCGGCTTTTTTTAATTAAGATATGAAGTGCTCATTTTTTTGTGGACCTGCTATATTCTAACGAATTTACTACCCATTTCAGAAAACGTAGCTTTGCCAAAGTTGGTGAGTAGCCCAGCGCGGTTTATCTCCAGCCCACAGCTCTTTCCCTGAATTCAATACTGCAGGCACAATTTAATGCAAACCCAATTTATGACTTAATGCTCTAGAGACCGTAGTGGGAGATTGTTACATTATTCTTTTCTAATCCTATTTGTGTTTTAATTTGCTAAGTCTGTAATGAGGTGCATGCCTTGAATGGATTCAAGATCTTTCGCATTGCTTTTGACTTTGTTTAATATAATAGATTTTACAGTTTGCATTAAATACCCAGGTGTTACGGTCAGTATTATCTCTTTATTTTCTCAACTAGAGTGAATAAAATTACACCACGAAAGTAATTGTGTACATGTTTCCTTGTTTATTGTAATGGTTTATTTCCTGTTATAATTCTTGATTCAAATTACATCTTGTTCTCCAAAAGTCAATTCTCCGTGAGCTCTTCCTTCCCCTTCCCATACCACTGTTAGTCTCTGAAGAGAATGAAGTCTTAGCTGACAATCGATTAGCTGAGGAATAATAGAATAAGTTTTCAAATCTAAGTTATGATACTTCAATGAACCAGACAGGAAGAAAGGGAGAGAGAAAATGAGGAAAGAAAGGCGGGAGAGAGAGAGGGTAGAAGGAAGGAAAAACAGAAGGGAGAGAGGAAGAAAGGAAAGGAAAGAAGGAGGGAGGGAGGGGGGAGGGAGGAAAGGAAAGTTGCAGTGTCACCATAGACTTGATATTTTATTTCTGCTGTTCTGCTGCAACATACCTTCCCCAGTCAGAGCTGCTACATCACCCAACTTCACCGTGTGTCATTTGCTGTCCCTAACTGTGTTATAGCCAATTATAGCTACATTCTCTGTTCTGTATGCACAATCAAAGGGCGTCTGGAATGCATTCTGCTATTTTCTGAATCCTATTATTGCAGACATGTTTATTACATTCAGAAGATGGCTTTCTGAAATTACATTGGAATTGTACATCCCACCTGCCATTTACAAACAATGGACCTAAACATTTCTTAACAAGGAGAAAGTTCATTTAGCTCCTTTCCTGTTAACTCTTCCTGTGCTATCTTCTTCTGAAACCATTTTTGTGAAACTCATTGCTCAAGCCTCTATATACGTGTAAAAATATCTAAGCTCTCTTGTTAATGTTTATTTTTAAATTAATAACAGCGCGGCAGGTCAAAAAGGGGTCGTAAATCAGCTATTGATGCCCGGGGTAGATGCTCACTGCAGTGTTCATTGTGACATTTTCTCAGACTATGTAGAAAGGGATTACAAAATGGATCCTAAATTATAACTATTCGATTGCCCTGAAATAACTCATCTAGGCCGCCTGTCAAAAGAAAAACAATTTCAAGTTATGTCTTTAAATTTCATTTGGGGCCTTTTTAAGAAGAAAGTGACTGGTGTTAGAAAGACACATGATACCTATTGGAAAACCTAGCACCTCATCATTAATTATTAAGGGAGAAATGGAAGTGTTTCTAAACCACATGCTTTCTTTATCCTTTCTACTGAAGTTTATACTCTTAAATTCTCCCCATTCTAAGCTTACTTTATTACTGGTATCTGCCTGGCAGAGCCAGGGGATATTACTACCTTTTTATTTGCTATTTTTACAGGACCCAACAAAGTGCTTTTAAAATATATAACCACTTAATTTGAGTCGAGCTTCTTCAATACTCCTTTCCTTCAAGCCCTTTCTAATTTGTTTTCCTCCAGCCAGGAGCCTGGAGAAGACACTGTGATTTATGTTTTCATTTATTTATTTTATTTGGGCTTTTTATTTGAGAAAAGAAATTCTGCACAAACGCCACCACCCTCAATTCTACATCATGTCACCTACTCTACCCCTTTGTACTTGGGCCATTAAGCTTCTCAAGGCCAGACCTTGAAGTTTTAAACAATTTCCTTGGAGATTTGACCATGGTCAAGAGGAGTCTTGGCCTGGGGTGCTTCTGGACACACTGCGGTTGGGGTCTCTGCACCACTCGGGGTAGCAGTGAGCCCGTGCTTTAGATTGCTGTCATCTTGAGGACCAGCTCTGTCTTTTTCTTCCTGTATCGCTTCACTCCCTGCCCAGTACAAAGCTCCCCATACAGAGCCCTGGAGGAATCCATCCTTTCCCCAACAATGACAGATGCTTCGCCATGGAGCTTAAATCCTTACAAAGATTCAAGCTTTGTGCCTTGGCAGCAAGACAGATATTATTGTTCACATGGACATATTATTTATTTTGGGTGCTGAGTACGGGGTGAAAAAAATTTCTACGTGTCATTTAAGACCTTGGGTTTGACAGTTCCTCAGCCACGGGTTTGAGTCCCAGTTCCACATCCTGCCCAGTTGTCTTGAGCGAATTACTCCTAATTCTTTGATCAGGCCAGTCAGTCAGCAAATACTTATTAGGCACCTACTCTATGCTAGGCACTGAGTTAGGCTCAGTGGGTAACAGGTACCCGCGCAGACACAGACACAGGGTGCGACACACTGATCTAGTGGGGCCAACAGATAGACAAACATTTACAGTAAAATGTGACGGACGTGATAATATGGGGAGCCAAAGAAGCTTTCGAGAAAAAAAAGTGATGTATGAGAGACATGAGATCAGTTTTTCCAGGGGAAGAGAGAAGGTAATGTAATACCTGCCTCATGGGGGCGCTATGGGAATAACCGAGATAACAATAATGGTGCCTGTAGAACATTAAAGTGAATTTGAAGATAAATGAACTGAAATTAACAGGCTCTCCTAAGCAAAAATCTCTAGCAATCGACTCTATCAAACCCAGCTTCTTTCAGGAAGAAAGAACCAAATAACTCGGTTCTACCCACTTCGAAAGAAGACTCAATCCCCCACCCCCTCCCCTGTCATGGACATGCCCAGCAGAATAATGCTCTTCCAAAGCGTTCTAACCTGTTTCTAAAAGGTAATAACACTTACTCTCATTTAAAAATAGCCAGGGAGCATTTTTAAATGAATATTTATACATTAGGAATCATATTTTCTCATTATCACTTCAGAAATGCATTCCCCCCAGAGACGAACTTTTGGCTCCACCCATCACCAAACAAAATCACCCTCAGGAGACCAGTGGTTCATGCCAGGAACTGCTGTGTTCTGGTAGATGCAGGGTGGGCAATAGAGTTCTCCAACATAATTCCTGAAAATCATAAGACAATCAAGCATTAATGTGCAGGATCTTTGATTACTTACACGAATGTCACAAATATTTCAGGAAGATCATCCGTTAGTTGAGATGTATGTAGCAGAATTCGTTTTAGGGGAGAGGACTATCTTTATTTTAGCAGATACTTAGATGGGCCGTTTTGGTGCCTTCAGGTGGGGTCCAAGACAGAGGTGAATTGCTCTGCTTAGTAACAGAGGAATTTTGACGTTCTAGGAGGAGCCTGAGCGGCAGAGAGAGGTGGGAAAGAGCATTTGCAGGAAAGGAACAGACCAGTTGGTAGGAGCTGTTTAGGAGGAAAATTGACAAAGAAATTTACTTTGATGTGGGTATGATAGAGGAACGATTACCAAAAATGATGTCCGATATGCAATTCTTAGTTCGCATGTGTTGTCTGTCAAGCTAGATTGCTAGGTAACATTAGCACACACGCAGGCCCACAGAATTGTTTTCACCATAGGTCGATATACATAGCTTTATATGAGTAATTATTGGAGGCCCTCAAGGAAACTGGGGGTGTCTTGGTGGCCACAGGGCAGAGAAGAGAACAGCCTTGGGGTCCAAGAGAGATCCAGAGATCAGCAGGAACAAAGTATTGGAGGAAGAGACCCACCAAGAACACGAGCCCCTAATCACAGGCAAGGCGCTGATACTCACACAGCATGTGGACAAGAGGATTTGAGCCTGTTTTAGCCCCCTGGAATACATGTCTACATATAAACTATCGCAAGTGCTTCTTCCCAAGTCAAAGTAACCTGAAATGTTAAGCAGTGATACTGGATGAGCCCTCACTTCAGGCTTTGGAGTAACTGACAGGCAGAAAAGACCATATGGAGCTACATTTTCAGAGTTTCAGAGATGCCAGCAATAGCTTGTTTGTATTTTAATAGTACTATCCCTTTAAGTAGGAGAACCCTGTCATCGATGAATGGCTGCTGATCTAATGACTAATTGATAGCAGAGTCTCTAATGACCTAATAGCTCATTAGGGTTGACTGAGCCAGTAGGGGTCTTCGAAAATGTTTTTTATTCCACTCTGAGGCTTTGCGAGTTTTCCTGTACATATATTAAACCACTGCCCAGGTTATTAAACTTACAAATGTGAACCACAGAAAGAACAGGATGGACCTATACAAGTATAACTTGCGAGTATAAGGGCAAATATAGAACCCACATGACAGAGATTTATAACACTGCCAAAATCATACGTTGGGAAGCCAGAGAGAAACATGCTGGGAACCAAATGCGTTCCCAACAGCTAAGATCTTATGTCAAGAATTGAGCTGTCACCATGATAGTGTGGAAACAGCTTCAGAGTGGGCAAATTCACCATTCATTCATCATTTAATAAATCGTTTTTTATTAAATACCTATTACTCATTGGTAGTGTATATAAATGCTTTATATACATTATAGCAATTTATATAATTGCTATGGTCATTCCACATATGAGAAAATTGAGCCTCTTGCAAGTTAGGAGGCTCGAGAGAGTTGTATATATGCTATATATATATATATATATATATATATATATATATATATATATATATAATACACACACACACACACACACACACACACACACACACACTAAGGTAAAAGGTCTGGGACTAAATCCAGATCTCTCTCCAAAATCTCTGCTTTTTTGCCTCTCACCACAATGTCCCCTGGCAGGGTTCAAACAACTCAAGCATCTTATTTTTTGGAAAATATTTGTCTCTAAGGATATAAGGAAAGGTGATTACCGTTGGTATCCATTTAGAAAGAAATAGCCAATTCCAAAAGCAGGAATAATCAAAATATTTGGGTAAGCCCCAAGCGATAGTGATGAATTCTCATTCGTGCCCTTCCTTCATGCACTGAGCCCTCCATTCCTGGGCTGTCATCAGGACGTTCCATGGATGAACGAGTTCCCTTCCTGGCAACAATCCTGAAACTATCAAGAAACAGAAGTATCTACGCCATAGAAGATACTAACTCTAGTATTTTGTTCAGCAGAACAAAACCCACCTTATGTGTAACTGCACTGAAGTTTTAACTGAAAACAATCATTAGGGAAGCAACTTAAGGTATCAAGAGAACAGCCAAGGGACAGATTTAGAAAGAGAGGCATATCCACAAATTTGGTCAAGATATTTATTTTCCAACTTCGATCCACCAGGGTGAGGGCTGTTCCGAAAGGCATTAACATCCTGGAATTTTAGTCTCTGGCTGGCCCAGTGAAGGCTCATCTGGAGATGTTTGTTGAAGGATGCTCAAGGCAAGCGCCAAGGGCATATGAGCAGGCCTTGAAAAGCATCTGCTACATCTGCTTCTTTTTCTAGAAGAATGACCAGAACAGCCCCCAAGCCCACATCTGTTCACGAACATACGGAACAGGAACGTATTGTTACCTTGGTAGTGTGTAGTTTACTCTCCCTCCCCAGCGAGGGTATATAATACTAGCATAAACATCCCGAAACATGCCAAGATATGGAGAGGCAGCTGTTCATCCCTCTTAAAGGATTCAGGCAATGTTGGTTGACCTCTATTATAGAACCGGCATGTATTAGCTAAAATAATACTTTAACAGTTTTTTAGTACCCAACTATATGTTCTGTTATAAGGAATAGCAAATGTTTAATCATAAATATTTTAATGGCTTCAGGGATTCATGGTATTCAATGACCGTGTTAAATGATAATAATCACATCTGGTTTATTACTATAGTAATTCAGCAGCTTCTCTTCAGCAGTTATTTTTTATTATATGTGCTGTGCTACTGTCATGGTCATTTATGGCAGTAATATTTTAAAGTGGCTCATTTGTTTGTTTAAGGACAGTTTCACAATATATTTCTGTATTAATATACATTTCGCACTATTATTTCCAAGCTGCCACTGGAAAATTGATCCTAGCCTACTACGATTGGAGAGCCCAGAAGACACGAGACATATCCAAGCAGAGATGGAGTGGGGTGACCAGATGGGACTGTCCTGGCACCCACTGGGGTTATGACAACTGCTACTGAGCCTTATTCATAAATGCAGGTGTGCACTAAGAAAGAGTTAAGAAATAACAAATACAAAGAGAAGGCCCTAGATTTGGGGAGGTGTTTCAAGCAAAATACCACCCTAGAGGCAAAGGCATTTGGGGAGAACTCAAAGACCATGGCTTGCAAGGCCTGAGGCGGTCCTCGGGGCCTGGCAGGCATCTCCACTGCAGCAACAGAATCATCGTGACGGGATGAAGAATGAAAAGATGTGAGCTCGCAAGAGTGAAGCAAGGGCAGATCAAGGTCACCCGCTGGATGGTTTAGACACCGACAGCACTTGCAGATCTGCTCAAAGTGAGCACTAAGGGTACACTGCTGAGGCCTAGGCGAGGGGCACCCCATCCATGTCCTTTCATACGACTGGTTCAGAGCAGCAGGTGTTACACTGGACTTGTGTATGATGCCCGCTACTCTTTTGCACTGTATGTCACAAGGTATTGTTCGTGATGGGGTAAATATTAGCTTGAAATCATATAGTGCTCTTTAGTGGGGAGTGGGGGAAGGCAGGGGTTCTTAATAACCCAGGAGAGTTAATTTTCTGTGACATTCTGCTGAACCAGGTTGTGGAAATTCAGAGGAGCTGAGAGAAAACTGCCAGGCTCCCGCTCTGCTTCCTCTTGGCTGGATCCTGATTGGTTGGGTGACAGAGGGCAAATGGCTTTTACGGCTATGAATGATGTATGACTGTAAAACGGTCTGTAACCAGACGTGCCAACTGACAGCCCTGCTGATTTAACGGACACCCAGGGTTATGTTTGCACAGAGATGCTTAAATAAACACGTGCTAGGTTTGAAGTCGTTTACTAAGCAATCATTTCGCTCGCTCTTCTTTTCCATTTTATTTTACTTCATCATAAAAACGAGGAGAGTAAAACCGTGATTCCCTTTTTTATAATAATGAAGATCTATTCATTGCAGTAGCAGTTCCTCTTTCTTCCTCTCTACTAAGTCTGGCCCTTCCTCCCTCTTTCTACCTGTAATAGACTCGCAGGAGCCCAGGCCTGGTTGGCACGCGCAGCCGCTGAAATGAGCGGGCCCCTTGGGAGTGGAAGAGCGGTCGTCTAGTTGCTTTTGTACTTGGTGGTTTAGGAAAAGAAAGCCCTGAGGTCGCTCGCCGTTCGATCGATGGAATGGGAAGATTTCTGTTCAGCTACAAATCAGCAAAGGTGCCATAGATGGGGATGATGCTTCTGCCTTTGATGAGCCTCAAACTGCAAGGTATACCATGAGCTTGTTGGTTTCTGGTACATTTGCTAGGCCCGCAGCAGTGACAATTCATTCAAAGTTAGATTCGGGTCTGGAGACTTAATCTAGATGATTTTCATGTGGCTACTGAATGGTCATTAGAGAAATATAAATTTTACGGAATGTAAAATTTTCAAATTATTGATCAGAAATCCCTAAGACATCATAGAGTAATTCCTGGCTATATCTGTGGAAAATGTCCCAGAAGATCCATTTGACTTTATATTCCAAGCTGAGTCAGGGATGGCAGATCAAACCCCAATTTTCCCCCACCGGATCTCGATGGGGCCTCATAATCTCTTCCACAGGGCTTCTAACCAGACACAACCTGTTGATCTGAGTTGGCAGTCAAGATAAGACTTATTTGCCACTCCTGTTCTAGAACCTTTAGCTCTTTACTTTCTGAGAAGAGGAATTTACAGAACTTTCTGCATTTTTCTATGCCCTGGATGGTTTTTTTAAATCTAGTAGACTTATTTGTTTTCAAAAGAGTATGTAAATCTGTGAACCCATCTGATTCAGTGCCTTTTTCAGTGGTAAATCTTCAATCGACTTTCTTCTCTGGTAACTGGTCTACTCAAGTTTCATTTCTTCTTGGGTGAATTTCGATGTTTGCCAGGTAATTACTTTAGGTTTTCAAATTTATTGCCATGGTGCTCCATGTGGTAGTTTTACATTTCTAAAGCATTGTTTTTTGTTTTTGTTTTTGTTTTAAGAATCTGTGACAGAGATCATATGTCCCCCAAAGCTCTGGCCATTTACAGGAAAAGTTTGCCAATCCCTGATGAAAGCATTTAAGGCTATGCTTTCCCTTCTGATCACAGCTTTCACTCTGTCCCAGAGGTTTGTATGAAGTGTTGTACTTTCCCTTGCTTCTTAGACACTTCATAGTTTACATTTTAATTTCTCTTTTATTAAAGGGTTATTCAAGGATGTATTGCATAATGTCTAAGTATATTTTACCCACTTTTAATTATTCAAGTCTAATGTTCTCAGCTTATAATAAGAGAATGCAGCCAACAACTATTCTCCAGTTTGATAAAGTCCCTTCCAATCCTTTTATCTCTCTGTCTGGTCCTGACGGCAACTAAAGTTCACTACCTATGTAGTATTTTTTTTATGTAGTATTTTTTTTAAAAACTTTCTAAACCCGTGTTCTCCTGAATACTTCTTTGTGTCATTGAAGATTTTTTTAATTGAGATATAATTGTCACATAACATTGTGAAGGTTTAAGATGTGCGACGTGTTGATTTGATACATTTATCTGTCACAATATGATCACCACCAGAGCATTAGTTAATACTGCTATCATGTCACATAATTATTATTTCTTTTTTTGTGGTGAGAACAATTAAGATCTAGTCTCTTAGCCAGATGGCCAATAGACATATGAAAAGATGTTCAGTGTCACGCAGAGAAATGCAAATTAAAACTGCAATGAGATATCACCTCACACCTGTCAGAATGGCTATCATCAATAAATCAAAAAACAAGTGTTGGTGAGGATGTGGAGAAAAGGGAACCCTCATACACTGTCGATGGGATTGCAAATTAGGATAGTCACTATGGAAAGTTTGGAGGTTCCTCAAAAAATTAAAAATAGAACTACCTTATGACCCAGCAATTCCACTTCTAGGCATTTTATCCAGAAAAAAAAACAACAACAACAACACTAATTCAAAAAGGTATATGGACCACTCTGTTCACTGCAGCATTATTTACAATAGCCAAGATATGGAGGCAACCTATGTGCCCATTGGTAGATGAATGGTTAAAGAAGATGTGGTTCATATATATAATGGAGTATTACTAGGCCATAAAAAATAGAATCTTACCATTTGCACAACATGAATGGACCCAGAGGGTATTATGCTAAGTGAAATAAGTGAGACAGAGAAAGACGAATGTCACATGATTTTACTAATATGTGAAATCTAAAGAACAAGATAAATGAACAAAACAAACAGGCTCATAGATACAGAGAACAAACTGCTGATTGCTAGATGGGAGGGGGTTTGGGAGGCTGAGTAAAAGAGGTGAAGGGATTAAGAAGTACAAATTGGCAGTTACAAGATAGTTATGGAAATGTGAAGTATAGCATAGGGAATACAGTCAAAAATTGTAATAACTATGTATAGTGCCCGGTGAGTACTAGATTAATTGGGGAGACAACTTCATAAACTATATAAATGTGTAACCACTATGCTGTACAGCTAAAACTGATAGAAAATAGTATTCAGTATTAACTCTAATTGAAAAATAAAAACAAATCTAATCTCTTAGTAAATTTGAAGTTTGTAATACAGTATGGTTGGCTCTAATCACCATGCTGTGGATTAGATCTCCAAGACTTATTTACCTACTAATTGCAAAACCCTCTTGCTCTCCTTTAATAAATAATAGACATTTCGTCTAAGTTAAGTATTGGGATGAAATTAAAACAAGACAATGAGGCAAAACGTTGCTCTGTTTTCAAAGTGCACACTCCCGAGATAGTGATCCTCTGCCTGTAGGCTTGACAGACACTGCTCCAGGGGAAATTGCCCTAGTCTGACATGTTGCATATCTGGCCTGGTGGGACTCCAGGATTCCTTAGTCACTTTAGTGTCCTCGTTATAATCGAGATGACAGAAATCCTTGGTGGAATGTGAGTGATATAGACAAATACATTTGAACCTAGGCATCAATAAACCTGCTAGTTCAGTAAAATAAAGACATCCAAGAAATCAGGTCATGTAACACTCAGAATTTTAACACCATCACCATACAGTATGGATTAAATGGAAGAAATGACTTAAGTACCTGGGTTCAAAAAAAAGAAACTCTCAGTCTCTATGAGCTTGGTGTAACTTAAGCCCATAATAAACACCACAGGCTGTGGCCCGGAAAGACGACCTGGTCACCTAGACCGAAGGTGGCATTTACCTTGGCAAATTCTCCACCTAGAGTCTGGCTTCAGCTTGATAGAAATGTCATTGCACTTATGACTGCAAGCTGATTGCACTGAGGGACACTGTTTCATGCTAGTAAGTCTCGGAGAGACTGGTATATTAAATCCTACGCCAACTTATTTATTTACTATGAGAAATGATACCATTGTATAGATGTGACAGTCATATATTCATGACCAGGACATTATAATAAAGTCTTTTGTCCCATAAAGTCATTAGCACATTGCATCACTCTTTTTCTTTCAGTGTCTTTCTATGGTTACTCCAAAGTACCACTAAGTTTATCAACTGATGAATGAATAAATAAAGTATGGCGCATCCATCCAATGGAATGTATTTGTCAATAAAAAGGGATGAAGTAATGATACCTGCTACAACATGGATGAACCTTGAAACATCATGATAAGTAAAAGAAACCAGTCACAAAAGATCACATATGTATGATTCCATTTATATGAAAAGTCCAGAATAGACAAGTCCGTAGAGACAGAAGGCATTTTAGTGGCTGCCCAGGGATGGAGAAGGGGCTGGGAGTTGGGGAGTGGAGGTAACTGCTAAAGGTTATATGGTGCGCAGGTGCTTTGGGTATTCATCACTTCTCATGAGGATTATGATCACAGTTTTCTAACAGTGGATTTATAGAAAGATACCATGGTCTGGTGCTTACATCTCTGTTCTCTGGAGTCATGCTGATAGGGTTCCATCCAAGTGGCCCCCTTAGTGTGTGACCTAGGGACAGTTTCTTCTCTGTCTTTCAGTTTCTTCGTTGGTAACGTGGTTTTCGTATCCACTTCATAGGCTACTTTTTGAGACCTAAGTGAATTGAAATTAGTTATTATTTCTAACTGGTCTCCCTGCCTCCATTCTCAGCCCCATGTTTCCTACAATGGAAACCTGATGCTCCTATTCCATCAAACCCTGTAAAGTTTTCTTAGTGTATACCTGTGAAGCTCCAGGTCCTCGGCATGGCCTAGAAATTTCTCCATAATCTGGGGTCTGTTGTCCATACTTGGCTTGGCTTCTGCCTCTCCCACATGTAACCTGCTTTGGCCCTATCATACCTCTTAACATCTTAGAACAAAAAATGTCATGTGCCTCTCATTCCTTTCCCTATGTTTCCTCCATCTCAAGGTCTTTCTTTCTCTCCTCCTTTCCTCCAATCAGAGATAGCTGCCTCCTTACCTGGCTTCAACTTATTTCCTATATGTGACATGAAATGATATGACCACTGATGTAAGTAGCTGTCTCTCCGCACTAGAACGTGGCCTCCCTGAGCACAGGAACCTAGAGGATACAGGTCTGAAGCCATAGGAAGACGATGTTGTGACTCAACATTTATTGAATAAATGAATGAACACATCCAATACTACATAAATACTGGGCAGCAGGCAAGAGAATGAAAGAGGCATTACAAGAAGAAAGAGCTTAAAATATACTTTCCCCAAGTTACACGCTCTATAAAACAAAGCAAAATACCATATGATTTCACTTATATGCGGTATCTTAGAAACAAAAAGAACAAACTAATCAAAACGGACTCACAAATATAGTGGACAATTTGGTGATGGACAGAGGGGAGGGGGTTTGGGAGGCTGAGGTGAAGGGTTAAAGAAGTACAAATTAATAGTTGATAGTTGGGCACGGTGATGGGGAGCATGGCAGAGGGAATGCAGTTAGTGTTAAAATGATGGCTAAGTGGAGGGCCAAGGGAGGAAGGGAGCAATTGGGGGGATCATTTTATGAACATTATAGATGTCTAACCAATGTACTGTATTCTTGAAACTAATTTAAATAAATAAATTTATTTTAAAAAATGACATTACCTAAAGCGTTAAAAAAAAAAAACACAAAAACCAACAACATAAAATCTAACGCCAGTAATCACTTCCCAAATAGGAAGAGTACCTTACAGCCAGGTTTCATTAAAAATCTATTGTGACAAAGACTCAGGAAGGCACACCGTCTTGCTCATTTCAAGGTTTGGAGACTATGATTAGCTGTTTCTGATCTGCTGTCAGAAGGTGTGTACTTTGCTGCTGGCCATAATAACAGCTAACATTTATTGAGCCTTACTCTGCACCCGCACACATTATGGTGTTGCCTTACTTAACTCATAATATCTAAGAGGAAGATACTATTATTGTGCCAATTTTATCAATAAGGAACTTGTAATGTAGAAAGGGTAAGTGGTTGAGCTGGGTTTGGAACTTAGGCATCTAACTAGATCTCTAACAATGACTGCCCATCCAAGAAGCATGAAAGCACAAGTAAGAGAGAGTGAGATGAAGTCACTCTGAGGGGGCGGGAACATATTATTTTCATGAAATAGCAACAAAAAAACTTGCAATTGACCTCCCAACCAATAGAGGTGTACTGTCACCATGCTGTCTTCAAAAGCCATGGCTCCAGTCCTTTTATGCCCAGTTTGGCCCCAACCGGAAGACCTGGGAATCAATGTGCATTGTGGAAAGTTTGGGGGCCAGCTAACCCAAGTTCAAATCCCAGTTCCTTCACTAACTATAAACTTTAACACCACACTTTCTTAGCTGGGTTTCCCATCTGTGAAACATTATAATCTACAGATTATAATGCTTTCTTTCAGAGATGTCATGAGAACTAAATTAAATTATATAATACACACAGAAAGCCCAGAACATAATGAGCGTCTTATAAATAGGGGCTTTCTCTTTCTTCTCTAAGGCAACAGGAAAAAAAAACTCAGAATGGCTATAAATTATCTAAAATAAACAAGCCAGTTGCCCTAGTTTAGCTAAAATTTGCGGGAGAATTATTAAGCAAGGGTCTACACCCGAGAAAGACAAAACACCTGTGCTTTGCACGCCGCAGTCTCTTGAGTTTTACTCTTAACTCAAATGGCAAATTAGTTCAATTCCAGGAGAACCGAATTCTGCTCACTTTCTAAATACATGTAATTGCTAAGCATAAGAGATTAATCAATTAAGAAGGAAGGGAGCTGATCTCAGAGTCAGTTTGTTTAAAAAAAAAAAAAAAGAAGCCAAAGCCATCAAGTTCCAGAAAGCACTCTGCTGAAAGCAGCAGAAATTCCCACCTTGCCTCACTCCTAGTAAAGGCCAGGCCTCTGGCTGAGCTCTTAAGAAATTGGAGGGATTAGTGACTAGAGATAGATTGGGGAGATTTTATCAACCAGACAAGAGACTCGTTGGGGCATCAAGTGTGGTCCACATATTTCTAATGAGAAAGCCAGTTAAGCTGCTATAATTAAAGGTGCCGGAAGTGCCTGCAGTAGCCAGTCCTCGGACCACTTGGCTGTTCACCTTCTGGCCCCTGTGGGTGGTTGTCTCATGAGGCAGTGACTCCACATGGCCGTTCACACCAGAGCAGCAAGGAGAGTAGGAATGCACAGCTTTTTCCCAAGTGTGGGAAAGCAAAGACCTGCGCCTTCTCCATAACCCCTGCCTTGTGTTCCTAGTTTGTGTGTTTATCATCTAACCTGGAATGAAGATTCTTTGTTTCGTTTTACTTACCCCACTACACCCAAGGCCTGGCCCCTTCAGGCTGTAGACATTAAATCACCCACAGGGAAGCTGGCCCAGGGTAAGAGCCCCCTACTCTGTACCCTGAGTGCTCACTTCCCGCCATCCCCTCTCATCCTCTAAGGGAGTAGGGTTGGCAGAGGCATTGGAAGGGCGTGGACCCCACAGGTCCACAGAGAGGCAGAGCCCCTGGGTTTGAGGGACAGACTGGGGACTCCTACCAGCAGTTACTGCTCCACAGGCCTTTCAGTTTATAACGTGCATCGTGGGCACATGCGCGCTTAGGACTCAGAACACCCCTGTGAAGCAGCGTGAAGTGATCCCTACTCACTTACGTGAAAGGGTTACAGTGTCTGTTTAAAGGCAGGGGTTGGGAGTCAGGCCTGCCTTGGACTCCTCGCTCTGCCACTCACTCACTGAGGCCTTGGTGAGTTCACTAAGGCTCACTCAGCCTCAGTTCATCATCTGTAAAATGGGACGACGTTATCCATATCAGAGAGATTTTTCAAGGATTAAATGAGATAACAGATTAAAAGTACTTAGCCCAGAGCCTAGCATGCGGTAGGCTCTGAAGAAATGATAGATGTAACTATTATAGGTTTGAGAAGTGAAATAACACACCCAAGATTATGTGGGAAATGGCGCTCGCTTCTCTGCCTTGGCTGCCTCTAAAGCCAGACCCTAAAAAAATCGTATGCAATGTTTGATATATTCATAGGAACACATGTAATGTGATGCATGCAATATCAGACATGATGCGAAACAATAAAATAAAGAAATACTTGTCAATCTACTGCCCAACTCGGGAAGCAGAATATTAGTGATATTGTTTGCACATACCTGTCTTCTGCTTTCCCTTTCTCTCCTGAATTACGATTATCATTTTTTTATTAAAAAAATTTTTTATTATATATATGATATATATATCAAAAATAATCACAAATATATAATATGTATATAATCCTAAACAATACACTGTTTAGTTTTGCTTTTGGAGCTTTAAACACTATTATCATACTTTAAGTAGCCTTCCAATACTGGCTTTGTTCAATGGATATTGTGTTACCTAAGATTCAGCCAGGTTGCAATATATAGTCATAGTTTATTTATTCTCATTTCCATAGAATATACCATTATGTGCAAAGATCATCATTTCTTTATCTAGCCTTTTATTGAAATTTGGGTTGTTTCCAATTTTGTTTTCTATTTTCACACATGCTGCTGTGAACATTTTTGTTCTTCAAGTTCATATGTGAGGAGATTTTCCAGGTGTATAACATGAGTGGAATTGCTGGGTTGTCATGTGTATCGTACATTCAGTTTTACCGGACAGTTCCAAATTGTTTTCCCAAGTGACTGTGTCAATTTACACTCCCACTGGCTGTGTATGAGAGTCCCCATTAGTCTTCAGCCTCCCCAACACTTATATTTTCAGACTGCTAAATTTTCGACAATCAGGAAGATGTAAATTATACATCCCAGGTGTTTTTTCTTTCATCTTTATGGAAGAAGGCCATTAAGAATTTGTGAAAGATGGAATGACATGGCTCGTCTGAAAATCCTACCATCCATAGAGAACTTGGACTTTCAGGCTATAAACGCCCTGAGCTTAAGGACTGGGTCTTAAAAATTCTTCCCCTTTCTCTCCCAGCACGTGGTGGCCTAAAGTGCTCACTTAATGCTCACAGTAAATGATGTCCCAGTGAGACAGCATAAAAGGAGAGCGTCATTGTGACCCTACTGTCCGGAAGCAAGTCCAAGCATGGGGATGTAGGAGACAGAGAAACTCACCAGAAAAATCAGAAAGATGGAAACACTGGTCTCCCCTCCCACACGCTCATTGTGGTCGCTGCCATTTAATGAGCACTTCGTACATGCCAGGCACCGTGCCAGAGTCTTAACGATCTTAGCCTCTTTGTTTATAACAACCATTGGAATTATACCTATTTTACAAATGGGGAAACTGAGGGTGAAGTAGACAATTTACTCAAGATCAAAAAGCTCATAAGTGTCTGAGTTAGGATTTGAGCCCAAGTTCTGCCTGCTGCGAGGTCTGTGCTCCTCAGGCATCGTTATGAGCCCCTGCCTCTCTCTCACCCATCTCTTCTTCTCCAGCCTCTCCGAAGGAACGGGGTCTCCTCCCACCACTTCTCCCTTCTTCGCTGGACGAAAGGGTCTGATAACCGTCTCTCAGAGCACAGCCCGCACACGGCGCAGGTTTTCCATCAGTGCTTTGTGCAGTGATGTCGGGAAGATTTTAATAATGGTGATGGGGTAACAAGAATTCAGACATTAATGACTGCTCTGCTCCCAGAAACACTGGCACCCTAAACGGGAATACTTGAAGATGCTTAACTCAATGGGTGAGTTGCTAAGAATGGAATTCTAATTCTGTGTTACGGAAAGAGAAACTGGTGACAAACTGGGACGGGGGGTGGGTTTTGAGGGTGGGGGGACACCACGTAAGTCTCTGGGATGCCCAAGCTCGGAAAGGGCTAAGTTAGCTTCTCAGGAGGAATGGTCTGAGCCGTTGTGCCATTCTTCAGCCCGTTACACGCTGGGCCCATTTTTTGTCACAGGCCAGGGTAATAATGGGCTCCTGTGGTGTGATCTTGGCATTTTCTACTGAGTACCAGATTTCTCCCCTGGGGACGCCACAACTGCTGAGTTAAGTCTGCTGATCAGGGAATGTCAATGAGGAACGTACCACAGTAGCAGTTCTCTGAGTCACCTGAAGTGCTTGTTGAAACGCAGACTGCTGGGTACCACCTCAAAGTTTCCGAATCATTAGGTCTGGGGGGAGGCCTGAGAACATGCGTGTCTAACCTCTAAGTATTGCTGATGCTGCTGGTTTAGGGACCACACATTGAAACCATGGGATGAAAGCAAGGAAGGGGAGGGTGCTGAATTTATTCTATATCACCTCTTCCTTGGCAGAAGCTTCGAAAATGACTTTTCTCTGAGAAATGGAGCCAGGTTGGTATGTGGATAGGGCTAACACATGAACGGGTGCCTGCCCTTGGGCGTGGGTCCCTTTACTATTTATCTCCTCAACTAGGAATGCCTGCTTCCCACACTGTAGTCTCTAACTCACACACAGCCTTCACGGCTCAGGTCCAATGCCATGTCCTCCATGAGTTTTCCCAGGCCCCCAACAACAGTAACCTCTGCACTTGTCACATTCTGCGTTGGGTTTTTGGCAAATATGTGTTCACCTTATACCCCTGAAAGTGAGTATGTGCATATGATCAGAAGAAGGTGCCTGGTTTGTTTTGGGGTCCCCCATAGCCTCCTCACAGTGACTTGCACAGAGAAAATAACCGTGAAGTGTTTATTAAATGGAAAAGCAAATGGATATTCATGTTTAAGTCATTCTGCTTTTTCTCACTAATGCCTGCATCTTATAGTTTCCCTTTCTTAATTGAGCGAGAAGCAGTGTATGACTTCTCAACCAGAATGTTGAATTTAGTGGTTACGATCTCCATCCGATGCTCGCCTGTATTATTTCCTGCACTAGTTGTTCAAACATAAGATTAAGTCCCTTTGTTCTCAGAAGCCCTTGTTGTTTGTACATTTTCAGATTTCTAAGATTTTCATCTTACATTGCCTGCTCATACCGATTCAATGTTCTGTCAGCCACCCATCCATTCCACCAATTTTTATTGGGCACCAACTCTGTGTCCAGCAGGCACTGGGGATCCAGCAGTGAACAACAGCAGACAAAAGTCAAGTTGAACATAAATAGGAAACCAAAATATAGCATCAATAATATGTCGGAGGTTGATAAGGACTGTGGAAAAACTGAAGCAGGAAGTGCTGGGTGGCCAGGAGAGCAATGTCAAATGGGGTCGACAAGAAGGCCTTATGGAGGAGGCAACATTCGAGCAAAGAATTGAAGATGATGAGGGAGTGAACTAAGGGGCCAGTTGAAGAATGAAAGACTTCTGGGGGAAGAGTATTCCAACCAAAGGAGCAGAAGGTCAGCACGGCTGGAGCAGAGCGAGCAATGGGGCAAGGAGGAACTGAGGTCAAGATTAACAAGAGGAAGGGTGGCCGAGAGCCTTGGTGGCCAATACGAAGATCTCGACTTTTATTCCTCATCAGATGGGAAGCCACTGGAGCATTTTGAGCACAAATGTGACAACAATCCTGCCCTATTTTAAGAGGCAAATTCTGGTACCTATGTTGAGAATAGACTGTGTTGAGGCAAGGGCAGAGAAGCAAGGAGACCAGGTGAGATGATCCAGGTGAGCAGCGATGGCAGCTGGGGAAGAAGTGGAGGTCGTGAAGGTGGGGGAAAGTTGTGGCATGCTGGGTATCTTTTGAAGGTCTTTGGAAATGAAAACAACTGGGCTTAATTCTGCACAGTTCTCAGTCGTGGCTGCACATTGTTCATGGGAATTTACTTATGTGTGGAACCCATGCATAGAATCTGGGGAAAGCCAGAGTTCGGGGAAAGACAAAAATGCGTCTGGCTTAACCGAATTCAACCCCTTGTAGGTCATCTTCTAAAATGAAAATTCCTGCAGATTCAGGCTATGGCCATGCCGCTCTGAACAAATCTGATCCCATCTGATCTCGGAAGCTAAGCAGGGTTGGGCCTGGTTAGTACTTGGACGGGAGACTACCTAGGAAGACCAGGTGCTATAGGCATAAAAAATAAAAAATAAGGGATTGTAAGCTGACAAGGTCCTTGCAATCTGTGAGGTCAACCAATGGTTGCCTCGCTTAAAAAAAAAAAAAATCCTGCAGATTCTAGTTTCAGCATCCACTCAAACGTCCCCTCAGCATCCCTTTTCTCGAAGCAAACCCTCTCCACTTCTCCTGCCTTTTCCTCTGGATCCCTCCTGAGCTCTTTGTGAATTTCCTGGGGACATCCTGAAGCCGTGGCGACCCACGAATTTTGAGTCCTTTGACTGTCACCCTCCGGCGCCTCTGGACAGCCGGAAACCCAGCTGGCTGGCCACAGACTCTCCTGCCAGTCCTGGGCCACCAGCCAGGGCCAGGTTGCGGAGTTTGCCGAATGCTGGAGTTCGGTCAAGAGAACAGATGTGCATTATAGGCCAATCTGACTGCAGAGAAACATTTCCCTCTACCTTTTAAAGGTGCACAATTGCCCAGTTAAGCCAAGGCAATTTAACGCACATTACCTTGTTCATAAACAGAGAGAGAGAGAGAGAGAGAGAGTGAGAGAGAGAGAGAGAGGAGAGAGAAGAGAAGGAGAAGAGGTACTCCCTCCCCAAGGGTCAGAGAGCAAGCCAAGGACCTTGGAAACGCTGCAGTACAACTTCAGGAAACAAATGGCCATGGAAAGGGCCCAACAGCATATTAATGTCCTGGATGTTACCACACCCAGGCCAGAAGCAAGAAGCCATTGATCGTCTGTTCACTCTTCGTTTCATGAGAGGAGCTATCTTTACACAGGGGGATGAAAGCCTTCCATTCCATTTAAAGGAGCCCTCCCCTGCAGACTTTCACTCACTCCTCCAACACCTACCCAGCATCTGTTCTTAATCGTGCCTGCTACTTCTAGTAATTTCGTGGAATCCCAAGGAAGTGGCAGCATCTTTGTCCTTAAGACACTTGAAATAGAGCTGGGGAGACCAGATGTCCATTAAGTGAAACATCCAAGGCAATAGAGCAATAGCGCTGAGAGAACAGACTGCATAAATGAGACCAGGCCTTCATTCTCTGCACTCTGCCTGGAATGTTCGATCCTCAGCCACCATTATCGAGCTACCTGCTGTCTGCCATCGCTTGCCGTGCACCTGGTGATAGCCATCTTCTCCTTCGAAACTGAACTTGGTTCAGTTCCTGGGTGAAACCTCCCCCAGCATGTACCTGTCTCCCCTGCTGCCTGTTCCCAGGCACCAAACACATAGAGTCCTCTCCCCACATCTGTCTTCTCCGCCAAGCTATTCTCAATGCTTGGAGTGTGCGATGTTCATGAAATGAAAGTCTTAGCTTTAAGTGATCTGAGGGAGCTTAAAGAAATAGTTTCTTCGAGGGCATAGGAGAGAACGTGAGCAAAGACAAGGAGGTGAATTGAGCAAAAACAACTATTACCTACTATGTGAGACATTAAGCCAACTGCTTTTCACAATATATGGAATGGAAAAAAAACCTAGGATTACTCAAAGTGTGAAACCAAAAAAAAAAAAAAGTTGATTTTAAATACACTAAAGCTTTCCTGTGGGGAAACAACGATATCTGGAAATGGACATGACGTCTGTGTCACCAAAATGGTGGGAGACTTTTGAGGGGCAGCTGGGAAGGTGAGATCAGGGAGAGATGGAAGGCACGGGCAGATGCGAGAAGTCCTTGGAGCACTTAGAGGAATTAGGTGCATAGACAGAAAGCGGGAGGGAGAGAAACACTGTCTACCAGAAGCATCGTTTGGGCTGGGCTCTGAACGACAGGTAGGAGTATGAAAAAGGCCTGGACAGTGCCTTGCACATTGTAAGATCCATAAGAGAGTTTGCAATTAATATTATAAGTCAAGTCAATATATTTGTAATTCCCCAAGGCAATTTGATGGCTTTGTTCATAATACTCCTTCTACCTGGAATGAATGCCCTTCGCCTCCCTGGGCCCCTTTCTCCCTGGCCAACTCCTTATTTGACTTTCACGATCATGACATCTCCACAAACAACCCCCGGACCCCTGGAATCACGTCCTCTGTCACACCATCATGAATACAGTGGTCTGTACTCCAAACACGTCTCTGTCATATACTTGCCACTCAATCAGGGGCCTGTGTATGGCTTCCTTTAAGGTTGTGAGCATTCAGAGGGCCATGCCTGGGTTGGATTCACCTTTGCAGATGCCATGTCAGGCAAGAGCAGGCACTGGATGGATGAAAGATGAAAATGTGAGAAGAATGGGATTGCCGAGTGTCGAGAGAACAAATAGCCAGATTTTGGAAGCTATCTATATTTTGAAGACAGTACAAAGAAAAAGAAAAGCAGACATGATCCCAGGGAGAAGCCCTGCTAACCAGGTGGTGGCCACAGAAGGTGACCTTGAACATCTTTGAGGCTTCTCTAGACATTGTTTCATCAGAGAAAAATAGCACCCCTGTTTTCACAAGGATATCCATCTGGAAGAGATCGCCACTGCAAAGATTCTTATCTCCTGCCACCGCCGCCCCCAACATATTAATAAACAGTTATGTAAGGCAGTGTTTTTATTCTACGGTCCATACACCAGCTGCATCTATTTGCTACCTCCCAAATAGGCAGAGGCAAAGGCAAATATTGATTAATGGGGTCCTCATCCAGGACCACATGCAAATGGCCAATGAGTGCTGCTCCCCTGAGTCCAGACAGGACCCAGGTAAAAGGGGAGGGAGGAGTCCTTTGTTTAAGAAACTTTCAAAAAAATAATCAAATCCGCTGTTTCACACTTTAAGATACTGAGAAGACACATTGTTTAATGTTTGGCCCTGCCCTGTAAAACACTGGTTATGCAAGAGGCCATTTGCTTTGCCAAAAAATTCACCCCTGCCAACTTACTGTATTCCAAAAGGGTGACTTAGCTAAGTTTCGCAGTGAATTCCTTCTCCTTCAGAACATTCAGGTCTCCTCTCCCAGGATGCACTTGGGGCACAGCTTTCATTGTCTATGTACATTCCACAGAACACCACAGGCATCCATCCCACAGCACTAAGGCATTTTAATCTAGCTTTTGGGGAGAGGGACGTGCCCAAAGGCTGTTCCAGAGCCTTATTTATAACAGATGTCAGCAGCCTGTGTTATAAAATGCATGCTATTTGTCAATGAAATATAACACTCAAAGCAAAAGAAATATAGTATGTTTATTTCTACACTCTGCCATTTCACCAGACAATAAAGTTGTATTTGCATCACAGACTTTTCTTATGCCAGCGTGGAAATTCATTCTCCCTTCTCCTGGCTCTAATGGTAGGCCAATCTGTTCCACATTCTATACAACTGTAGAAATTCTAGAAGGAGAAGGGACAAAGCATATTCAGTATTTATGAATTTGTGGTGCCGTGTAGATAAATGGCCAGCTTCCCACTTCTCCTTGGCATCAGAGCAGTAAAAAACTCATTAAGTAGGAACAAATGATTCTTTCAAGGATTTGAGGGGAGCTCTTCCTCTCCTATTCTTTCTTAGTTATCTGACGAATGCATTATTATTTTCCAGATCCTTAGATTGCAGCAAGAACACGGTCAAGATATGGAGTTTTTCTTACATATAGTATTTCTCTAGTTTATTGTATGAGAAAATTTGATTAAGAAATTGGTTTGTATATTTTGAATCCTTTGTAAAAATAAATGCTAGTACTTACTCAGATGCTCGTGATTAGTTTTAATTTTTCATTTTAAATCAATTTTATTAAGGTATAATTGCATACAATAAAGTGCCTCCGCTTTTTAAGTATACAGTTCAATGAGTTTTGATGAGTGTATACACTGTCACATAATGATGATCTCAATTAAGAAACAGACTATTTCCAAAGAAAGAAAGAAAGAAAGAAAGAAAGAAAGAAAGAAAGAAAGAAACAGACTATTTCCAGCACCCTAATAAGTGTGCTGCAGTCTCCTCCATGCCTAACCCTGAGAAAGTGCTGCTCTGCTCTCTGTCACTATAGATTAGTTTTGCTTTTTCTAAGATTAAGTAGAAATAAAAGCCTGCATCGTGTAGTCTTTGGTTTCCGGCTCCTTTTCCTCAGCACAATATATTTGAGGTTCATCCATGTTGTTTCATGCATCAGTAGCTCTTTTCTTGTTGCTGAGTAGTATTTCGCTGAATGAATAGACTATATTTTGCATATCCACTCAACAGTTAATGGCCATTTGGGTGGTTTCCAGTTTTTAACTATTATGAATAAAGCTACTACGAACATTTATGCACAATTTTTGTAGGGATATATGTTTTTATTTCTCTTGGTTAATTACCACCCCCACCCCCCCGCACAATAAAGTGTCCTGTCAGCAGAAAAATAAATAAATAAAAATAATTGGAATTGTCAAGTCTGGTACGGTATAACTAACTTTACAAGAAATTGCCAAACTGTTTTCCAAAGCAGACGTTTTTATATTCCCACACAGTGTGTGAGAGTTCCAGTTGCTCCACATACTCACCAACACTTAGTATTGTCAATCGTAACTTTTAGCTGTTCTCATGGATATGTGGTGATAGCTCATTGTGGTTTTGATTTCTAGTTCTCTGATAAGAGATGTGGAACAGCTCTTCATGTGCTTTTTGACTATTTATATATTTTCTTTTGGGAAATTTCTATTCATATTTATTATCCATTTTAAAAACTGAGTTGTTTTTCTTATTACTAAATTGTAAGAAGAATTTATATAGTCTAGATACAAGTTTTTTGGGGAGGATTGGTGAGATATATGTTTTGTGGACATATATCTGGATTGCTTATTCAGTCTTTTATGGTGTCTTTCAAAGAATCGTAATTTTTTATTTTAATCAAGTCAAATTTATCTTTTAGATTATATCCTTTCTTTTCTTCTGTGTTTTATAATTCCAGCTTTTACATTTAGGTTTATAAACCACTCGAATTAACTTTCGTGTCCAATGTGGGATAAAGGTCAAGAATCATTTTTTTTTCCATATAAATATCCATTTGTTTCAGCATCGTTTATTGAAAAAACTATCTTTTTATAATTAAACTGCTTCGGTACCTTTGTCATAACTCAATTGACCAAATATATATTGATCTAGCTCATTGATTTTTTAAAAAATCAAATATTAAACTTCGAATCCGGTAAATGTTAAAAATGAAGTTCAATGTAACTGGAGACGGATCAAATCGGAATACGTTCAGGACATACACCCGGATGAACGAGCTGCAGCGGCGCCTCGGGCCGCGGAGTCTGTTGGTGCTCTGCCTCTGTGCAACCAGTGCGGGCATCAGGCCAATGCCAGGAACGAAGAGATCCTGAGGTCCCTCAAGTACGTGCGACCTGGCGGCAGGTTCGAGCCCAAATTCACGCTCTTCGAGAAGTGCGCGGTGAATGGCACCCGCTCCTCGCCTTCTGCCCGCGCCCAGTGACGTCACTGTTGCGCTCATGACCGATCCCAAGTTCATTACCTGGTCTCCAGGATGCCGCAACGACGTTGCCTGGAACTTCGAGGGGTTCCGGGTGGGCGGGGACGGCGTTCCTGTGCGCGGATAACAGCCACCGCTTTCCGTCCATCGACATCAAGCCTCGGGCATCCCTGCTGGCCCTGCTGCTTGGCAGACACAGTGCTGCCCTCTAGGGGTTTCATCCATGATGGTGTTTCCGCTAAACCTGCATGGAGGAACACCTGATGTCCAGGAAAATCCCCTGGGGTGGGCTCTGGGCCTGTCCATCACAGCATCCCCCTCCCACACCGCGCCCCCCGCCCCACCCCCGCACAATAAAGTGTCCTGTCAGCAGAAAAATAAATAAATAAAAATAAAAACAAAAACAACCCTGAAAGAAACTGCCCATACGTGTGTGTGCCCTCCGCAGGCACCAGCCTTTGCGGAGCAGGGACTGGGTCTGACTGGGGCTTGCCCATCCAAATTCTGGCACGCAATGGGCTCTCAATGTGCCTGTTCATTGAATAAACAAAAGGAAGAACGAATGAATGAATGACTTTATGGTGGCACCATAAAACGAAACAGAGCTTTGAGGCTATGGCTGCCATCCCCAATGGAGCTATTTTTTTCCCCCAAATTTATTCGAACTCACCATAGTCCCTTGTGGTCCTTTCCTTACATGAAACAGCAACTTGGACTAGAACCAGGAGATCCCTCCCATCCTTCAGGAGGGCGAGACTCAGTAGAGGGGCTTCCGCCTGAGGCCCGACCTGCTCCACTGCTTTACCTCTCTGCACCTCGGTTTCCTGATCTGTATTCAATAGCATTTCTGTGAGGAGTCACAGTGCCAATGCCTCTACAATCTTCAGTGTGCCAGAAAAAAATTTCTCCTGGAACTCAGTTCGCTTTCTGGTCGTGAGCCCTCACTTCTCTGGGAAGGCTGCAGGCAACGCACTCGCCGCCCTCAGTCCCTGCGGTTCGCTGCCGAGAGGTCTAATTCTTGCCCAAATGGTCCATCTGGACCTGGCCGCTCCCTGTCTCCAAGCTGTGTGGGTGACAGCAGCCTTTGTGACTGTCCCCTGGAGATGCCTTCCAGGGGTGACCCAGGCAGCAGCTCTGCCTAGGAAACCGGACTCAGGCCCAATGGCACAGACCCACAGTCCCCCCCACTCACGCACACCCGTCGCCTCTCAGAAAAACTGATTTCTTGTCTGAGGACGAAGTCTCTCTCTCTTCTCGCTTTGCCCAAACATTTTCTCTTCACCATGCATCCACATTTGTCCCCCGAGGTGATCAACACAGCTGACTAGCTGCTTGAAAGGGAAGTTGTAAGGAGAGAAACATCAGAGGCTAAAAGAACAAAGAGTCTCAAGAAGATAAAGTATCTCAAACATCGTATTTGATCAATTAATGTTAGTTGATTGTTGTCGTTGTTGTTGTTGTTGTTGTTGTTTAGGGGGGTGAGGCCCTAGAACATGAGGAGCCCCAGTCTCTGACAGGAATTAGAATGAGGCCTTACCACCGGGCTGGCCACAGGGGGCCTCCCTCCTTTCCCTGCTGTTCATGGAGTGCCGGCCAATTTTCAACCCATGTGACCACACTTCCATCCAAGACAATTTGAATTAATTTCGTGCATGAAATTTGGTGGGATGCAGTGCCAAATGTTTAACTGAAATCAAGACGCGAACTTCCCTTCATCGACTCGTTTTGTAAATCCTGTCAAAAATAAAATAAAAGCCATTAAGCTTGTCTGGCAACATTTGTTTTTTACACACCAAACCATTCGTTGTTCCTCATTCCCTCATCCTCCGTTTGCTGCCCACCCCCCACCCCTCCAATATCTGTTCTGTTCTATTTATGGTCCCCGGGCGGGCCCAGCACACTGTCAGTTTTACTGACTTTGCCAAGTTTAAGATCCCTTTTAGGGACTTATTTTATTTAAAGAGCACCCTATTAATGGGTTTAATGGCCTTTCAATCACTTAGTATGCATTGTCAATGAGGGAGAATCGATTTTCTGCGAATTCCTGTTCTGGGAGGAAAACAAACAGCCAGCGCTTCCTTCCCATGGCCGTTTGGCCAACGCACAGACAAGGCAGGACTGGCTCACAGGGTTCACGGGCTCCACTTACAGGGAGCGCCTGGCCAGCACCGCCCTAAGGACACCCTGCTCCCTCCTTCTGCGCTTCCTCTCTCCTCTGAGATCATTCCCTGCTGGGCCGTGGGGACACATGAAATTTGGATAAGGTTGACTGTTGCTCTCACAAAAGACCCACTCCTGGGTGTATGCCGCTGTCTTGGGGAAGGATCAGACCATCACCCTGGGGGCTTTCTCAGATCCCTTTGTCCACAGAATAGATGGAAAGAGTGGCTGGCGTTTCAGTGGTCCCTAGACACAGTCTTTTTAGAAGGGCACTGCTCCTCCACAGTCTCGAATTCCGGAATGATTACACACATATACTCTCACGGGGGTAACTTCTAATTAGCTAAACTCTCACCAGGGTAACTCTAATGCCGTAAATATCTGAGGACCGCTTCCTATGTGTAAGACACTACGCACGGCACCATGGGAGGTACATGCAGGGACGTAAGGGAAGGAAAACAGCCTCGGCCAACACTCGGGTTTGTTTCTTCCAAGTTAGGATGTCTCTTAGGTGTTGTTTACTAAAATACTCTCTCCTCCCTCTCTGTTTCTTCTCCCCCTCCTCCCTTTTTCTCTCTATCCTCCCTTCCTCCCTTCCCTGCTCCCCTTCCTCTCTATTTCCAGCCCTTCCCCAAAAATCCTGCATTCAATCCCCACATTCTCATCAATGACAGCTCTGTTTTACGGAGACTGACGATGAGCAAGAGTCTCCTTCCTGGCACTCTGCATGCAGCAGTCTACGTAACCCTCACCACAACTCTAATCAACGCTATGATGTTATTGCTATTCTCATTTTCCAGAGACAGAAACAGTTTAAGGGAGGTCGAGTCGTTATTTGTAGAACCAGATCTAACTGTCTTGAGAATCTTTTCTCATAAAGCCAATGGTTACTTTATCTTCTCCTACTCTTTTTAGGGTACTTTGCTCCCCAAGGAAGTCCTAGCTACCAAGCACCCACTGTCTTAAGGTAAGTGAAACAGGCTTGCTGATGTCTGGCTAGTTAGAATAATAATATTAATAATAATGGCTATAATCTGCAGAGTGTTCATCCTGTGCCAAATTCCTCATATATATATATATATATATATATATATATATATATATTTTTTTTTTTTTTTTTTTTACTTAATCCTCACAACTATTTTAGGAGATGGAGAAAAGCACACTGTGATGTTAAGGGCTTGTCCAACGTCTCACAATTAATAAGTAACAATAATGATGGAATTGCTAGCAGTGATTGAAGGCTCATTATATACCCAGTGCTGGGCTAAAGTTTTTATATCCATATATTTTTAACCCCAACAAGGTAATTATTATTATTTATAGTTTACAGATGAGGAAACTGGGGCTCAGTGATCTAAAGTGACTTTGCCCAGCCTGTAAGTAAGTGGTGGAGTCAGCATTTGACTCACGTGGCCTATGCCTATGCTCGTGAGAACAACGCCATGGTTGCGTCCCAAACCTCACATTCTTTCATATTGCACCAAAGCTGCCTCTGTTCCCTTCAAAAACTCTTTGGAAAATGGCCCATAAGTTTTCCCAAAACAATAGTTGAAGAGAAAGCTGAGAGACTCTGGGCTTTGTGGCGGGGCTGTCTCTTAACAAGCGTCTGCGTGGCACCAGAATCTCATTTGCATTTGTCCTTCTGCAGTCGCTTCCAATTCCCAAGCAGAGAACAATTTAACTGTAAAATTCGCCGTAACTAGGCAGCTGTCTGCTGCAGTCAAGCACCAGACTCAGGTGCGACTCCCAGGAGGGTCCCCGGAGTCAGCATGCCAGCCCCTGTAAAGCAATATAAAGTCACCTCCGAGAAATTAGATGCCACTTGGAAGAGGCATATGCTGCCATGCCCGCTTGTTGTCAGCTTGGAACGGTGCAAGGGGTGCCAATCATGACTCAATTACTCCCAGGACTTCTCTCCTGAAGGCTTCCTGTCATTGATGAAATCTGGTGCAGGGAAGACTACCAAACGTCCTGGACCAGGAGTGGTACTCGGGAGGGGATCTTGGAAGGGAGGAGTTACCGGTTTAATTGGCTTCCCTTCACCATAGTGTCAACAAGCCATCAAAATGAGGGCTCCCAACATCCAGTAAGCAAGATAACTCTATTCAACAAACGTCATCTGAGCCTCTACTATATTCAGGACATTATGCTAGGCAATACAAAAGTGAGTCAAAAGCTCAATCTTAGCTTGACATGACCCTACAGTTTAGACAAGTATGTGGAATGCCAAGTAGAGTAAGAAAAAGTGCCTTAGAGAAGTAGAACCAATAGAGTTCAAAGACATCTGTTTAGAAGTTTTAGTTGAAATGAAGGGAGCAGATGAGATTATTAGAAGAAAGATTATAGGGAAAGATGAGAAAAATGCCCAGAAGGGGATTTCTGCAGAAGCCCAAATCTGCAAGGCAGAGGAAATGGCAAAGTTGTCCTAGAAACGAGGCAAGAGAAGAGAGGGACATCTCAGAGTCCCAGGAAGCACAGGGTGACAAATGGGAGGGATGTGTCCATTGTCTCCAATGAGAACAGGGTTACAATACAGGAGAAAAGGCTGTGGAGCCTGGAGTTTAAGAAGATGCTCACAGCCCCTGGAAAACAATATGTGTAAAGGGCTGTGGATCCACAGTCTGTCCAAGGTCGTAGAGACAAGTGGGTTGTGAGGAAAGTAACTGAAGAGTGTAGACTGTTCCTTAGAAATGTTTAACAATGGAAAAAAGAAAGGGTGGAGATCAGCGAAGGAAGGGAGTAGCAGCCTGTGGGATGTGCTTTGAAGGATGGGGAGGTTCAAGCCTGCTTGCGGGTCCCAGGAAAGGAGATGCGAGGAAGATTCGAGGAGTGCATGTGTTCTTGATGGAGAGAGATTTAGAGCAGGCAGGAGGGGCCAAGGGCACAGGGAACAAATTCACGTTGGGAAGGTGGAGAGACACTTCAGACAGGAGCAAGGAAAGAAGGGAAGAGATGGTATGGCCATTTTGAGAGGGAGAAGAACTTATATCTGGTGGCCATAATATCAAAAATAATCTCCAGAAGAGTGATGGCCTATCAGGATAATGGGGGGGGGTGGGGAAGGGGCTGAAGAAGATGCTGGAGGAGATGGAAACAGATTCTCTGCATTCATTCATTTTTCACCAAACAAATTTTTATCTTTTTCTTTCTCATTAGTATTTTAAAATTACATTTATAATTACAGTAAATTTAGTTATTTCTGTCTTTACTTCTCCTTAGGAGCATCTTATAACCTTTATCTCAAGGATTTGCTTCCTCTTATTACCATCAACTCTAAAGTCTGCAGGGGCTAATTATCCAGGCTGAAGATTAGCTGAGTCTTTCTTGTCCTTCCCTCAGACTCTGAGTCTTAACCATTTTACTGCTCATCAGTCCTTCCACCAGACGTGGGCAGGGGAAGCAGGACAACTCAAACTCACATCAGTTCATTTTATTGCTTATTTTGGGATCTAGCCAAATAGTTTAAGCTATTAGTTCAAATGAGGTTGGGGGCTAACTTGTTCATAGTTGTTTCATTATCCCTGAATGGAGCTACCACTCAGGATTAGCCCCAAAGTCAGAAAGGTGAAAATGTCTATGTGAGAAAAAAAAACAAAAAAAACAACAACAACAAAAAAACACACACTTGGTGACAGTGCTACAGGCAGAGCTCTAAGGAAATACCTCTTGTGCCACAGTTTTGACTATCTCCTTGCTGTTTACTCCGAGTCTTGCTCTCTCCTTGGGGCTTTCTAATTTGAAATTCCATAGATCGCATTTCCAGATCGAAGGCTAAGAGTTAATGCTGCGTGTATTAACAGAGCGGTGTTTTTCCCAGTCCCCGAAATGTGATGCTCAGAGTATCCACCACCATCGTCAGGGCAGCGTGCTGTGCTCCGTCCTCTGCCTCTCACTGACAGCCGAGCACAGGGCACAAGCAGAGGGTTCCTGAATTCTGTTTATTTATAAAACTTGGAGAGGTGTGTATTTAAAAGGCTCCAATAGGTTGTGACGTTGTGCTGCAATTTTTTGTGACATTACCATTCAGAGAAAAATGGGAAGAGGATACCTAGGACCTCTTGTATAACTGTGAATCTACAGTTTTATTGTTAATGTATAATTGTCTCTAAATAAAAAAGTTTAATTAAAAAGATTCCAAGAACTTCTTACCATCAGAACAGCGAAAACAAACAAAACCTAGCAATGACTTTCATGTATTCAATACATCCACTGAAATGGCTAACATTAGAAAGACCGACAACAGCAAGTGTTGGCTCGGATGTGAAGGAATTAGAACTCTCATATACTGGTGGAATACGCCACCACCTTGGAAAGAGGCTTGGCAATGTCTTATAAAGTTCACATACACTTATCATACGACCTAGCACTTCCGTTCTCAGGTATTTACTCAAGAGAAGTGAAAACGTATGTCCTCAAAAAAGTCGTGTACACAATGCTGGTTGCATTTTATTCAGCCCAAAATGGAAGTAACCTCAAGGTCCATCAACTAGCGAACAGATAAACAAATTGTGATGTATCCATACAACGTAATACTACTCAACAAAAAAGAATAAGATCACTGACACGCGGATGAACTTCAAAAACATTATGCTGAGTGATAGACTGCAGACCCAAGAATACATACTATGATTCCATTTATTTGAAATTCTGAAACAGCAATGCAATCTATACTGAGAGATGGCAGATCTGTGATTGTCTGAAGTCATGGGGGGGGGGGGGATTGACTGCAAAAAGACACAATGGAACTTTTTGAAGGGATAGAAGTATACAATATCTGATTGGATGGTTGTGGTCATTACAAAGGTGTGTGTGTGTGTGTGTGTGTGTGTGTGTGTGTGTGTGTGTGTGTGTGTGTGTTATGTAAATTATACCTTAATAAGTTGACTGAGGAAAGAAAGAAGGCATCAAGGACCTCTAAGAAAATAAGGAAAATAAAATAAAATCTAGCAATAATTTTCTTATACTCAATAGCTTAACTTCCTAATCTTAAATGCATCTCTAACAATGAACAAATATGCAGAGTCAACAGACCCTGGCTTAGATTAGCCAGTAGAGGGAACTCTTTCAAATTGAGGCTCCAACAACTCAATGACCTATGAAATTAATCTCTAAACTCTGAAGATATAATTCTCTTATGTCTCCACATTTCTCCTCTTTCCGTAGATGCAGCCACTTAGCCCTAGGTAGACAGAGCTCAAAGTACCCCAATGGAGAAACCGACCCTGTTCCCATTGAGAGGTAAGGAACAGAAAGAGTTACAGACCACCAAGTCAACTTCTTACTGTGATCCCACTCTGATCTTTAGCTGAAACTGGTAATTCTTAAGGATGCCTCTAAGCGAGCACCCCTCTTGCTCCCCAGCCCCAGCAATAAGAGCCCTGTCTCAGTTGCTTAAGAGTAGGGTCCTGACTTGTTTTTGCCAGCTGTTCTATAACCTAGAGTCCCAGTGCCACTTAATGCCAGGCCACCCTAGAGCCAGCCTCGTCTGCCATTGCCTGCAGCCAGGTTCCCATGATGCTCCACTGTCCATTTGCAGGACCACAGTCAGGACTCCCTCTCTTCCTCCCACAACCCTCCTCTGCCTACAGGGACTCTGTGCTCTGATTCTCTCTGCCATAGCCCTGACAGGCCCCCTGCACGTCCTGAGTGTCCTTGTCATCATCTGAAGCCTTCCCAGATTTATGAATCCCAGTTTCACCCTCAGAGATGCCCACCTACCACCAACTATGCTCCGATTCTCAGACATTTCTTTAAGTCAACGTTCACCAGAAAATATCTTGATGAGGTAATATTAAGTTCTTAGAAAATAAATTCTGAGCCGCTGTAAAATAATCCTCTTGATGTTGCATCTAGAATCGTGAAACTTTAGAGCTGAGTTTTCAGAGCCCACCTGCTCTACTCTGCCACAGCAGGAATCACTGAGACATGGAAGTCCTACTTTTGATTATTTCCCGTAGGGAAATTACTTTTCAAGACAATCCATACCATTATTAACAGATATAATTGCTAAAATCTCCTTTATATGGACTTCGAATTTATCTCCTTGGAACTCCACCTATTACTTTGGTTTTACTCTTTTGCGAGGAACACAGAATTCCCTCTTCTATGCAAGAGCACTTTAATTGTTCAAAGTCAACACCATGTGCTTCTCTCCCTCCTGCTTCTCACATTATTTCTTCTCCAGGTACAGGAAAAAAATCTAGGCGGCATCCTGAGTGCATGAGATGCAAAGATGAGTAATTTCTGGTTTCTGCCTTCAGAGAGTTTATAGGAGAGAAGGGAAGAGTTAGAGAGTCTGGGGCAGATGGAACTCACCCAGAGGAAATAGCAGCACTGGGTGGGGAGGAAGAGAGGGAGAGGATATGCCAGGCACTGGAAACAGTACGTGCAAAGGCCCAGTGGCATGGCCGGAGAGCAGGAGTGAATGTATAGTAACACGATGTACAGGCTCGTGACCTAGGAGCAAAAGGCTACATTATACGGCCTAGGTGTGCAGTAGGCTAGACCATCTAGGTTTCTGTAAGTGCACTCTATAATGTTCACACAAAGATGAAATAGCCTAATGATACATTTCTCAGACGGTATCCCCACCTTTTAAGCATCAAATGACTGCATTTTTAAATGGTCAAAATGGTAGATTTTATGTCGTATATATTTTACAATAAAAATCTAACAAATAAAATAAAAACAAAACATGAAATCCAGCACTTATTGTGTGCCAGGTGCTGTTCTAAACGCTTTTCATGTCTTGCTTGAGTCGACCCTCTCAGCGAGCCTGTGAAGCAAGGACTGTTATCATCCCATTTTACAGGTGAAAAATGGAGGCTCAGGCTAAGTGTTTCACCAGTAGAAATGGAGAGAGACTTGAAAAAGTATCCTAGAGAGTCAGGCTCCAGGATCGGCCCCCATAACCTGTACACCACACGTCCTTCCAGCTGACTAACAAATTACGAGCATTATCTGTATTTTGGTGGGTAGAGGGCTAAGGAAGGAGGTGTGGGATCAGGCCTTCTCCCAGACCCCGGCTCCTGATTCGGCGGTCCCCTGAACCAGTCAGGTACACCCAGGCCAGGACCTTCATCTGACCTTTGCTGCTGGTGGCAGAGCCCATCAGAGAAAATACTGTCCCAGATAGAGTCACTGTCAACACAGAGAGGCATGTGACCTATCCTCTAAAGTGTGAGGCGAGAGGTTTTTTTAAAACATTCTCCAGGAAGAGACCTAAAAGGAGCATGTTCCATCTAATGATGTCTGGAGATTACTTGGCCCCTCATTCAGCTAAAAAGCCTTTAAAGTTAAAAAAAAAAAAAAGAATATCTAATGCTGTTGGTGTATCATTGACTAAAACATCTGCATAACCCGGTTTTGGAGAAAATTCTTACATTGGATATTTCAAAGTGTTAATGTTTTACTATTGTATATGCTGGTTTTCAATATATTAATAGATTAAATTAAAATGTCATTAATTAATAGTATGTTGGTTTTCAATATATTAATATATATTTCTTTTCTGAACTCTCTCTGGCTACAAAAGGGACCAGTGTTATCATGAAGGCTCTGTGTTATTAATATTTATTGCGATCTAACTACATGTAATCTCTTCACGTGTATTATTTAATCCTCACGACATCCTCATTTAATAGCTGAGAAAACACACAGAGGTTAAGTAACCCATCCGATGTCAAACAGCAAGGAAGTGGAGAGCTGACAGTCACACCAGGCAGTCTGACCAGGATCCTCCCTATAATTCAGCCCTGCGACCTCAGGAAATTCCCTCTCACACTCTTAGGGACCCATTTTCCTCATCTGGGAAATGAGAGGATTGGCCCAGGTGACAGGTGATGTGTAAGATTGTCTTCCAGCTGGAACAGATCTATTTCCTTGTCCACGCACACAAATGACATGCCACCAAGGGCTTTCCAGGTGGGTGTCCACAAACACTCCTGCTTGAATTATGGGTGCCAGTGACTCTTTAGGACTGGAAAGGAGAGTTGACCTCAGCTGAAATGAACAGTGCCCATGGGCTATTTATCATTCTTCCATCCTGCCCCAAACACCCTTTATTCTTCAACTGCACTCAACCCCTAACTACCTAAAATAAATATCTCAACTATCTTAACAAACTCTCCCCAGACTCTGAAACAACCTCGTAAAAAAAAAAAGCAACAGACATAAAGATTCAAGACCAAGGAGGAGAAAAGAGTTCAGCTTTATATTCTCATTACACTTCCTTTTTTTCCCCACTGGAGTCACAGAATTTCTTTTCACTTATGAATTTTCTAACAAGCCTGGATAGTGGTATGCTGGTAAGTATTTAACAACCAGGTTGCCAAGAAAACAAAAAGGCCTGACAGATAGCATCCGCTGAGTTCTGAAGTTTATATAGTCCCACCATGGCTGATTTCAAGCTACCAATACCAATGAACAGGAATTGGAAAGGGATATGAGCCAATTGGAGCCGGCACTGGCACACTGGGTCTGCATCACAGTACTGCTTCATCTGTAAGCTTTGCAGGCGAAAGTATTGTTCATTCATCCATTCAATGAACTTTTTTTTTTTATTATTAAACTAAAAATATGAACGAGATATCTATAAAATTGTTCTTTATTACAAGTCAAATGCCCTATTGGCTTTATTAGAAAATATTATTTTCCAGCACTTCTCCTCAGAAGTTCCTTGAAACAAAACAGGTGGAATGATGGCTTTTCTACCTTTAAATAATGCTCTTACCCAAACCAGATGAGATGATTTTCTTCTCTTGGGTTAGTAATTCTTATTAATATTCTAAGCATTGGGTATCAGAAAAGTCTTGACTTACAACCCCAAACTGCTTTATTATAGAAAGTTTGCAAAACCAATGAAAAAGAAAAACATTGCCTCTAGAAAATGCTTATGTAAACATAACCCTTCAATAATACTTTTTATCTATGTTGGTATATTGAAGGTAAGTGTGAGTTATAAATATGGGCTTTGGAGTTTAATTATCTGAATTCAAATCATAGTTCCCCCATTTATTAGCTGTGTGATCTTGGACAAATTACTTACCCTCTCTGTGCTTTGATTTCTTACTATAAAAAGTGGTTCTTGATAATAATAGTAGCTATTGTGAGAATTGAGTAAATATACAAATAACTCCTAGGACAACATATGGGAAGTTCCCTGTAACCTATAACAGTTAATATCAGCAAACACAATCAAGGGTTTCTTGAATGGTGTCTGAGCGTGTCTTTCCAGCAAAATGGTGCAGTCTTCAAAGTATTTTTGCAGTCTCTCACAGTGCCTAGCACATGGTATGA
Organism: Pteropus medius; assembly: GCF_902729225.1. NCBI lineage: Eukaryota > Metazoa > Chordata > Mammalia > Chiroptera > Pteropodidae > Pteropus > Pteropus medius. The sequence continues at coordinate 13,539,041 of NW_024342467.1, read as the reverse complement.
CTTTAATAAATTCTTGTTGAATAAGCAAATGAAGTAATTGATTAAATATGATTGAATCAAAGTGACTCTAGAACATTCTTGACACAAATAGACCATTCGATCTCTCATCTGGATCCTGGGCACATTTATATCTTCGTAAGCCTCTCTGAGGGTAAGGAAAGTAACCAAGAATAAGTACCTAGAGTAGTTTGTCAGAGCTGTTAACATGTATTTATGTTCAAGAATGTTTATTACATATAAACAAGAAAAAATGAAAACAACCTAAATGTTCGACAACAAAGGAAATGTTGAATAAATTATGGTATAACCATTACATATTTGTTTCTAGTAAGTATTTATTAACATGAAAAAAATGCCCTAATTGTAATAAGTGAAAAAAGTGGCATATAAAATGGTATAAACAATATAATCCCAATATTTGTGTTTTTTAATGTATTTGTATTAAGAGAGAAATAAAAAGAGACTTACCAGAAATAAACAAAAATCATAACAGTAGCTATGTCTGATTAGTGAGATTTAAGGTGATTTTTTTTTCCTTCTTGATATATTTCTGTATTTTCTAAAAATGATAGAAGATGAAATAGACCTGGACTATCAACCATGGAATTAGTGTCTCAGGAATGAAATGATGTGTCCCTATATGTATATAGATTCTCTGTGGGTCAGCTACAACACTAACCTCCAGGCCCACTCTGTCTGACATTTGCCACCACCCATCCCCATCCACTCACGACCTCCCAAAGCATCCCAAATTGGATATGACAGCATAATCTATGACTCCAACATGCAGCTATTTGGGAGCATCCATGATGATCTTAATTTTTCACACTCCTTTCAGATCTCTGGCATTGGGTAAATATAGTCAACCTTACGTAGACATATTTTCAGCTATTAAAATCCAAGCACATTTGTGTTATCTTCTGCCCTTGAGGTGCCTGATACAAGAAAAGCATGATTGAGTACCCTGCTGATAAGGCTGAACAAATATGTCTTTTGAAATAGGCTATAGGAAAAGCCCGGGTTCAGACGTGTGATATACATTAAAATCTAGCTAAATTTGGGTAAAAGGTGGGTCTCAATTTAGTGAAGTGTGAGTTCTAGAATATTTGCTTAATAAAAGCCATTTTATTACTCTCAAATCCAAAAGGGTTGCTTCAAACCCTTTCGGATTTGAGAGTAATAAAATGGCTTTTATTATTATTATATCTTGAAGCAAGATATTGTGAGTCTAAACTGAGGTAGCAAGTATCTAGTTGGCTCCTGCTTTTAGGAATAGGTAAGAATTATTTAAAATGAGCATATAAATCAAGTGTGATGTAGTCCTGATGTGTTTAAGACAACTTATTCAGAATAATAAAAAAGCAACTTATTCCCTTAAGTAGTGCAATGTTTAGCAATCTTGTTTTTATTCTTAATTTGCTTACATCCACCTCTGTTCAAGGCAATCTCAAGCCAAAGCCTATCTAAAGCATCATAAATTTTAAACTGCTGAGTTAAATCAATAAGGTTTTATGGTACATCTTAAAAAAAAAAAAAAGGAAGAAGAGGCATAACTTAACTAAATGTAGCTGGAGAAATGCACAGAAGTTATTGCTGTCTCGGCACCTTTGCTGTGGATCAGGAACCAAGCAGAAGTGCTATTTTCATTCACAGGGAAAATCTTACAACATGGGCACATCATGGGAACAGTTAACCCAACTAAGAAGAAATGAGAGAACAGCTTTATCAGCTCCTGAAACACTTTGGGGGAAGAACTTTCTAATACCAAAGAACGTTTGACTGTGAACCAAAATGTGTGATCTCTGTTATTATGTCATTAGTTTCATGGAAATAATTTATTTACCTAACATTTGTTAAGCCCCTCCACCTCTGATTTATTCTTCTCCCCAGCATGTGGCACTAACATCTTAAATATTTTACTTATTATTTTTATTGTCTGTCTTCCCAGTTCGAATGTAAGCTTCTTGAAGGAATGGATTTTTGTTTTGGATTTTGTTTTCTGGCTTTGCTGTATGCATTTAGAATGTGCCGGCACATGGGAGGTACCCCCAAAATAGTTGTTGAATGAATCGAGCTGTCTCATTATTAAAGGAAATATTCTGAGATGTCTGTGGTGAAGCAGAAAGAGCACGGGATTCAGAGTCCAAAATAAGAAGTACTTTGCTTAACTCTTAATAGACACTCGATGACCGTTTTTTGAGGAGACAGATAGGTGGACAGATGGATAGACAGACAATGGACAGATGTTGTATTGGTAACTTTCCTTATTTGTAAAATGGGGATAATAATTTATTGTGAAAATGGCTGTGACATCTTAGTTATTTAGTGACTCTTTTTTTTTCTTTTTTCCTTGTAACTGATGTAGAGGAAGCAGGAACCAGGTAGTAAGAATCCTAGCCATACAAGACAAGGGAAGAAATCATTTTATCTCCTGTGTAAATGAGAGGAGACAGGAATTTGAGTAGAAGTGTATGTTTTTATTCTGTCTGGTAGTGCTGCCAAGTCAAGACAGTGTTTGAGCACAGAGGCAGGTGAGAGGCAGCCCAGTGGAGCATGTGAGCGGGCCACCGGCTTTGGATGTGACACGAGTGAAAAGCAGCCGTCAGTCTCACTTCAGTGGCCACCTTGAACTGAGAGGCATCCAACTGTCAGGCAAGGTGATGAAAGCCCTGGACAGACACTCTGGATCTTAGTTCTGGTCATTAAGTCTCAAGGGTAACCTGGCCCCAGAGTCCTTCTTCTTAAGCTTGTGCTTTTCGCCCCAGAGATAAAGCCTTCCGCTTTCTTCCTCCTTGCAGAGCGTTCAGATCTGGGGTGCGAGTGGTTTGCTTAGTATGCAGAGAGCAGCACCCTCTGCTTTGGTGGGCAGAGCGAGGGACAGGCACCTCTGACTGGATCTACTCTGTGTCCAGATAGCTTGGGTCACTGATGCTCTCGAAGTCATTTCTGCCCCTGGAAACCAGAGCTGAGAGGCAGTAATCAGCCAAAGTCAGAGCAGCGGAACTTGGCTTCTCAACGTTTTTGGTTGGCCACTCCCCTTTCTGGAGACTATCTTGGGAGAACAAGGTGGAGTATGGGAGCTGAAGAAAGCCATGGGCCAGCAGTGGGATGAGACCAGGGTCTTGCACATAGCAGGCAGATTTGGGAAGAAGCTCCAGGGCCCGGGCACACCGCTCTGCCTGAAGAAACCAACAATGCCCATTGGTAGTGAGTCGGGGTACCTGGCTGAGAAATGAGTTTTCTTCCTGCTATTGCTGCCTTGGGTTTGGGGATCTCGAAGTGTCCCAAAGCTGCACCTAATGATGTGATGTGCTTGAGAAAATCCCCTTGTCTCAGGACCTCAGCCTCTCCTGCATTCAGTGGTTCGAGATGCAAATTCTCTTCCTATCAATAAGGGGCCCCCAGGCAGTGTCATTTTGAGAGTGGATTGCTCCAAATCGCTGTTGCGGTAAGGGTTGTGGCAAGCTAGACAGTAGGCAACCTTTGAAACCAAGCCCAGCATTAGGAGCTGGCAGGAAATCCCAAACATGCCTTTCTTTAACACAAACTCTCTTGTGTTCACAGAGTCACTCCTACCTCTGTCTGGGACCAGTAAGTCTGCACAGATGTCCCAAAACAGAAAGGAACCCAGAGCAGTGTTGAGCTGGCTGGTTTCCCACCCCTGATTAACATGGTAACTACATGTCTTAATTCCCAACAAGCAAAACAACTCCCATGGGGATGTGGCAGATCTGTGGCTCAAAATATAGTTATTTTTCTCCATGCCTTTTTGTGGCTGTCATTCCAAGGAACAGCCTGTGGTAATGAATGTGCCACCCTAATTTCCACATGATCACCCCTATCCTTAATTCTCTTTGGTGTTAAAATCTTAGCTCTGAGAGCGGTGTCTGGCACTGTAGGAAACCAGCCAGGTAGGGAAGGCAAGTGGAAAGAAAGAGTAGATGACGGGAAAAGATCTGGAAGCCACTTCCGAAAGGAGTATGAGTCCATCCCTAAAGAAACCCATTGTTCTGGCAATGCAACTGAGACCTAGAACGAGGGCAGCAGGTCCAGAGCAGGTTCCAGATGGTGGGCAGCTGGAGGTGACCCGAGCTAGGAGCAAGGTTGGGAGATGCACTCCACTATGTCATTGGATATGCTCTATCCCATAAGAGGAGAGGGGATCCAGACACTAGACTCAACCGTGAGAGTTTGTCAGTCCAGAGTGCCAGCTACCGGTGGGTGAGGGACTCAGGGTCTCCCTCAGGGTGTGGGCAATAATGTGGACACTCTCCCTTCTCCCCCTCCTGCTGCTTACTCTGGGGTCTCTGCAGAAGTAGTATATTGAGGTTATCATATTGTAATCCCAACCAGGCTTCTCCCCAACCCCACACTCTGCCCACCCCACTAGGATCCCATAAGAAGAGCTACCATTTACTGATGTGATCAAATGCCTAGAACAATATCTGGTACATAATAGGTGCTTAATAACTATTTGCTGAATAAATATACTTAATGAACACTTCCTGTGTGTCAGTCACTGTGCTAAGAACTTTATAACTATTGTTTCTTTTAATTTACACAAGACCCTTGTAAGGTAAGTCTCAATTTCATTTTTCAGATGCAGAAATTGAGGCCCAGAGATGTTGAACAAATTTGCAAGATCCCATCACCTGGTGTAATGGGAAGTTAAATCTGAAACTCTCCCCACAGCTCCAGAGACTGAGCTCTTAGCTACGATTTTATACTGCTTTTCTGTCCTATCATGCTTTCGGGGCAAGAACGAGAACCAGAACACACGAAGGAAGGAGGAACAGGAAGTGAGTGGGATTGTCACACCCTGAGCTCTGGCAATGGCCTCCTGGAGCTGGGTCTGGGTTCTAGAGGACCAGAAGAGGTCGTCACATGCCCGTTTGCAGCTGAGTGGCCTATATCCTTTAGAAAGGTGCTCCTTTCTTTCCTTTCTGCCTCTTGGACCCATCTTTCAGGAGAATCAATTAGGAGGGGTGGTCTCCATAAAATTTCAAATTGTGTTTCTCGGATAGAGCAGAATGTCACTGCTAACACCCTAGCATCTCATTCACCAGTTCTTTTTTATCCAGGATGGCACACACGCAGCTGCCTTTCAAGCAAAATCATAAGCCCTTCAACATACGGCATCTCGCTCTGTGTGTGAGTGTGTCCCTTTAGGGCAGCTTAGCTGTAAATATTCACCTGGACTTATGCCAGCAGAGCTTTTAAACATATCTCCTTGTGGAACGAGTTGCTTCGGCATATACCAGGCGACACCTTTGGGTAGGTATGTTCTACAAGAAGACGCCACTCCTGGTATTATCCCACCGTGAGGCTCCAAGACCGATAAGTCAAGTTGCCCTTTCGTCTTCTGGGAAACCTGGCTCATGATCCTGTCTGTGGTCTTCATGGGCTGGATAATCAGAAGAAAAAAAAAAAAGGTATGGATCAGGAGCAACCGGAAATAGGGCATTCCCAGAAGCTGTTCAGTTTCATTCACTGTATCAGTGTCATTTGATCAACCAGCATGGCCTTAGTGCCTGTCCCATGACAGGTCTGGAAAAAGGTGCTGTGGAACCTGTAAAGATATGTACAACCCATGCTCGTAAGCAGCGAGGCACACAGGCAGATAGGTGTCAAATATCACAGGCTATGAGGAATTGAAGGATTCGGGAACCGGATACGCTTTCTAAGGGCTGGGTTGTCCAGGAAAGCTTGGAGGGGTGGGGAAGCGGGGAGCAGCAAGGCGGAGTGGAATAGGGTCTGTACACGTGTGACATGAGGATGCTCAGTTACCTTTCCTTCATCTCAATCCAAATAACTGTGACTGTCACTGCCTCTGATTTGCGAACTCAGCAGAGCACCTGTAGGGTACATTGGTGTTCCTACTTTCGTTTTCATGACACCGTACACCCAAAGCAGCTACATATGCTGCCGAATTATATCTTTTAAGGCAACTCTTGACTTACACCATGAGCTAAACTTCTGACTAGTTCTGTGAAGAATTATTGCGATATTTCCAATGCTTCGCACAGCACCTTTATGATGGAAACCAAAGTCATTTTTGGCTCAAGTCTTTCAGGTTCTCAAACCACACCCATCACCAGCATTTTTTCTTTGCTGAGTGTCTTGGATTCACATTTTCTTTTCTACTTCATAACCACTACCTTCTCCCAGTCATCATTACCTTTGGGGCTCACTGTATTAGACTACCATGGCCTATCCCACTGTCCCCAGCTACTCTTTATAACTCCTTCACTAAAAGTTTTGGAAATGTGCACACTCTTTGACCCATTAATTCTGTTTCTCAAAAAGCATCATAGCCTAACTTTCCTCCGCCATTCATTCTTTCATTTGTTCATCTGAGGTGTACTGGGAGTCTTGCCAAGGACCAGGGCTAGGCAATGATAAACAAGCCAGAAACTTGAAGCCCCTCATGGAGCTTTGGGCTAGAAGGTCATTTGTTTCCTAAATCCAGTTTTTTGGGGGTGGGGGGGAGGGCTCTTGGACAAGACATGTCTGTAATAATCTCAGAAAAAATATATAATCCCTGCTTCATATCATAATAAAATAAAATCCCATGGACCATGCTGCAGACACAAAACAGCAGGTGTAGACAAAATGAGAAAAAAAATTGTTCTAGCTCAGAGATTTTCAAACAGAGCGCCACATCCCATGAGCCTCGGGGGTGAGGTAGGGTGGGTGGCGCCGCCTAGCAGAGAGGGGAGCGGGCAGTTCATCCATGTGTCACATCTGGACTCTCATGTCCCAGGCACCCCCACCCATCGAGCAGTTCTGTGTAGCTTTCTCCTTGTTACCATGAGCTTCTTGGTAAGGTTATTTGAACAGAATGTCCTATGGCCGAAAATGTTTGAAAACCACTAGTTGTCTCAAAGTTCTATGTTTAGTCGGGAAATTTTCTAGACTTGGAGATTTTATTCCAGATTCCCTTTAAATTCTCTTTAAGGATTTAATTTAATTCCCTTTAAGCTTTTATGTTTAATTAATGGGCTTTAATGATACCTGATATGTGTTGGATGTGCAATGAATGGGCAATAATAACATGGGATAAGTAATAAAACCTCATCGACTACACAGATGCACTAGAAACTAAAAGCCCTAAAACAATTTTGCATGATATGTAACAAGAGGAGGTGGGGAACTAGTTTAGTTAAGAAGATATCAAAAGCAACAGCAAAAATTTAAGTGGTTTAACCATTTGACATGAATTCTGCGTGGTGTCAATTGATTTTTTATTCATTTGCTGAGTTCTCACAATGTGCTGGATAATAACCTCTTTCCTCGAATTCTCTTTAGCACCTTGAACCAGCAGATTTTACATCTAAACTTTTAGTATTCACATACCACCATCGTGATGATTTTTTTTTTTTTTTACAAATCTGCTGGCCACTTGTACTAGTAAATATTTTATTTAAATAGAATTTAAACAAACTTATTTTAAAAGGAAACTTTATATCAGTGCCTATACGTAGAAGACCAGAAACATTTGCCAAAAATAAAAGTTAGCTGTAACAATAAATTCAAAATGATGAAAATAGTAAATATTTTTCTGTCTGTACACCACCTAAAATCCCCTTGGGTTGACCAGGGGTTTGGACATCACATATGGGAAACAGTGTTTTAGCGCCTACCACTGTAATATTCAGCTAAGAAATTAGAAAGTAAATATGGCTGGCCTCTGCTCCCTCCCAGCTCATCTTACAGCTCTTATTCTACCCACATACTCAGATTACTCTCTTCTAAGTACTTGCCTTGCGCTAAGTTAGCTGATAATTACCAATCTTATTAATCTTCTACTTTTGGCATATTGATGAGAATATTAACTTTTCAAAACGCTATTGGAATTTTAGACATAACACAAGAAAATTGTACCATTTAATTCAAATCAGATACACTAAGTGATCTACTAACTACCTAAACTCACAAACTAGCCCATAAGGGGTAGTTTTCCTACAAGCTCCTATTTAGATTTCCCCAAAATGTGGAAATTTGTCCGAGATGTATTAAAGGCTTTGGGACTTGACAGATATGGTCTTTTCAGATTACGATCACATTCTAGATAAAGAAATATGGATCGACCACCTCATTAGCATACACTTTATTATAATCCCACTCATGGCAATATTCTCCCCCGACCCACCTAGGACAGAGGGAGAGGAAGGTGGTGTAGGGTCTGAATACTGAATTAATATCACTGATGATGGTCGCCCTTGCATTTTCTCCCTCTCGCATTCCAGAATTCTTCCCTCCCTTGATGCTAACCAGGAATTCCTCCTCCTAGGAACTTTGGGAGAGTTGTCACAATCAGGTTTCCTGGGAAACAGACTCTGAGATGACATTATGTGTCATCTTGGAGAGTGGACTCGGGAATCACACTGTAGGTGCATAAGGGGAGCAAGACGAGGCAGGAGGAGAGGCTGAGCTGAATTACGGTCACGACAGAGGCCTGGGCCAGCCCACAGAAGCTGGGACGACGCTTCAGAGCTGGCCCATCTGAGGCAAGAAGGTTGAGCCTTTGTACCCCCTACATTGACCAATCATTGGATTCAAGATGCCCCTAGGATGGAGTCGTAATTCTGGGCGAGGCACCTTCTTTGGCCAAAGGCAATTCTTGGGCAGAGATTCTACTGTAAACTACCAGCAGGCAGAGCCCCTGGCAGTGGAGGAACAATACTTGGGTCCTGGAAGAGAGCACCAGAGCATCAACCTCAAGAGAAAACCTACACACCTCACTCCCCAGTTTCTTCCAGGTGGTGGCAATAAGGAGAAGCCATGAGGCCCGATTTCCAGGCGATTCCTCACAGTGACGAACCAGGGGACCTGAGAGCTGGAAGAGAAGGTGAGAGGGAAGTGACCGAGTATGCACGTGTGTGCAGGGGTGGGGACAGTCCACGCGGACAGTGATATTCCTCTCTACACTTCTCCATTCATCCCTCCTTCACTGAGAAATTGCTGGGCAGGAAGCAAATGTGGTCTTGATGCCTACTGGCTTATCGATCTTGAGATATTCCATTTCATTTCAAACTTATTTGACAAAAGTCGAGTTACAAATCCTCAAGGAAGCTGATTTTCCAGAAAGGCAAGGACATAGAGAGGCACGAACTGGAGTGTACCTTATACGGAAAGTCTCGGGAATCTTCAGTTGCCAACAGTTAGCCAAGTATTTGCTGAATTGCTTTCTTGCCTTAGGGCTGGGGAATTTTTGAGTAGAGCTGGGACTTTTGGTGCCCAGCCTAGAAGCAAACGAGGAGAGGAGCAGATTTCCTCCTTACTCTCTTTCTTCCTCGGAAAGGCAGACCAGAAGGTGAACAATGAAGTCATATGTCACAACCGATGACCTTGTCTTCAGTCACTTTGTTCTTGGAAACGTAGTAGAACTTGGAGTGTTTCTCCTTCCACTTCTCTTAAATGTGTCTGACTCAAGTGGGAAGAGGACCACCATCATTTTGGACTGGTGGCTGCTCAGCCACAGGAGAATGGGCCTCAGGCCTGGAACACTTTCTTACTGAGAAATAGAGCCCACATGGCTTGCACTTATCACCTGTGTGGGAATATCTTTCTCTGTTTAAGCTCAATAAGTGTTTCTTTGTTCTGCTTAAGCGTGTTCATCAATGACCGTTGGCTTTCAATATTTCAGACTCCATGAGAATGGGGATAAGACAGCTGCCTTGCACTGGTGACCAGGGGCACCTACTAGCCGTGACAGCCATGAGAGGCCAAGGCTCACTCTGGAGCTGGTTTTGATCTTTCTCTTCTCTCTGTCTGAGTCGAAGTGTTGTTCCATCCAGTGCTGCACTGTGTTGTGTTTTCCTTGGTGACCCCCAGCGGCACAGGGCAGAAGTATTTGGATTTCTCTTCCTCGGGGCTAGCACTATGATGGTCTTTGCTATCCTCCATGGAGAGGGAGGCCTCGCCTGGCTTTGGGAACTGGTGCATGGTGTTCTGCTCAATATTTCGTGGTACTCAATGTCTGGAGGATGATAAGGTGATAGTTGGACTCCAGTACTAAAAGCAGGGTAGAAGCCTCATCATTTTCAACATCGCTGACTGAAGTTAATTGCCGTAAGGTCTATGTCAACTGGGATCTTTCAAAATGGGACCAGAACTCGTAGGAGTGTCCAAGAGAAGGTCCAGCCAAGGCACTTAATAATCTTTTTGTGATGGCAGCAAGTGAAACCATGAGACTAGAATGAGCCACTTCCTCTCGATATGTTCTCTCCCAAAGGTTAGGGAGATAATCCTTGTGTGTAGGGAGGAAGAGAGAGGTGTTTGATTTGGGGTGCAGATGGGTGGGCCATGCACAGCCCTCCGAGGAGACTGAGTAATGCAGCTCTGAGGGTGGTGGAGCTGCAGCAGTTTCTCGTTCTAACTGGATCTTTAGCTGGCTGCTTCAGTGGGTCAGAAAAGCGCTCTGCAACGCCAGGTCAGCGTGACAGGTGTTAGTATAGCTCGTCACATAGTTACCGGACATTTACCATGTGCCGGGCACCGTGCTAGGTCCCTGCATGTATCCTCTCATTTGAATCTTATAAACACCCTCTGATGCAGATCAGATTATCCTCTTTTTCACTGAGTGAAATCAAAGGTCAGAGAAAGCAAGGAATTTGCTACGGACTCACAGACACACATCTTATAAAAGGCAAGGTCAAGATGTGAACCCAGATCTCTCCGGTTCCAGCCCATTTCTACTGATAATCAAGAAACCCTAATTCTCCCATCGCCACCCTGGGGCTGCCCTGTAGTTGTCCTTTCACATAAAGGGGACATGTCATGGCAACTTTTGGTGTGCCCAGCTCAGATCCCCTGGGCTCCAGGCCGGTGCTTCTCTGCATATTTCCCACCTTCCGGTCATCCACTGCAGTGCCCTGAGCGCAATAAGAAACCAGCGAATGTTGCCAGCTGACTGACTGATGTACAAGTGAGGCCGAGAGATAAATCAGCCAAGGAGAGAGCCAGCCCATATTTTCACAAACTGGCAGCGTGTCATTCCACATACGATGCTTCTCTATACCCTGTTTGGTTCTCTGGACCCAAATCACCTTTCTTTGCTCTGAAAATCTGGATCTCCATTTTCTTATAGTATGCTGATGACTTATTTTAAAATAAATTTTTTAACCCGGGGAGAAAATGCCACTGGTAATTAAACCTGTGTCTGTAATTAATTCCTGTAATGGGTCTAATTCTTCTCCCTCCTGGTGGAGGCTCGTCGGCCCACGCAGACCCGGGTACGAGTGGCCGTACCTGTTTATATATAGCCTGTCCTTCTCTATGTTTCACAGATGATAGGATACGGTCCTGCATCTCTTCATGTTAATTCTATTTGAAATACTCCCCACCAACATCTTAGGGCTCTGCCATCTAATAAGTGCAGCCAATTTATTGATAGTAAATCTAGGACAAGACAGACTCACATCGATGTGGGCCACAGGGCATTTAAATTAAACAGGAACTCTCCAGCCATCTGTGTTTTAACTTTTTTATGCCTTGATAATAAGCCCTGTTTAGAATAATTTGCTGTGGAAACTGGGACTTCGTGACTGACAGAGAAAGGCCGGGTATAAACAACCCAAGCCGGCTCCTGAATTTGCGAGAATGTCAGGCGAATTTAGACTCATCATAAAAGAATTCTCAGTGACTGTATTTCAATATGACACTTTTATGGTTTTTTATTTTCTAGTCCATTGCAGCCCCAGAGCCCTGGCGTGATTTATATAGCCTGGCAGTGCATAATCTTTTGTATAAGATATACAGGCCTCCGGAGGTTTAATTTCTTTCCTCACCGCCACTGACAGCATTTGTGCTTCCCTTCTCTTCTATTTTCATTTCTAATGAGATATTGGACTTTGCTCAGTGAGAGGTGATATTTCCACATTTGCAGCCTGACAGGCTAAATCACCAGATCTCAGTGGTGAGGATACAAACCCATTTAAACTGTGTCAAAATATTCATGGAGCCCCATTGATTTGGGCAACGGTTATTAGGAAGCTATTTGGAAGGTTCAGGTTTAATTTTTGGAGCTTTCTGCTGCAAAATCACTCAGTTACATCACAGAGAAAAGGGTATCAAAAGATAAAGAAGAGTGAGGGGTGTGGGGTGATGCATTGGTTTGGCTGGGATTATTTTTAGTGCCGAGATGACCTTTGTTAAAAACAAAACAACACGGCAAGTCCCACGATGATGCATTGGTAAATGTACGGCATGAAGCAAAGTAAATTCTTCCCATTGCATATAAATGAATAATACGTCAAGCTATTGAAATGTGTTTTGAAAAAACAACAGTGAGCACAGCTGACACAAGAGATTAATGCTTCGCATTGCCGCACTGACTCACCTCTGTGCCTTTGATCTTAAATCTGGCTGAAACTATTGCGACAGGAGTTGAGCTTCTAAGTGGGATGGGTTCAGAGAGCCCCGGTTCACTTAGTATTCAGAAGTGTCGCCGAGGAAAATTCCCGTGAACGGGAGAGATGAACATGGCCACCCTTCCAAGGGGCTGCCGGGATAGAAATGCAACAAATGGCCAACTGAGGGCATTTGGGAACTCCCAGCAGAACTCGGGAGATGCACATGCTGAAGGGCCCCTTGATATGAGGCCATTGGAACAAAGTGCTGGGATGTCCTTAGACCCTGCAAAAGATCAAAGTCCTTTGATGAGACCAAGCACATTTAACCTTTAGATGATAAAGTTGTTTGCAATAGTTACTTGATTTATGACCTGGGACGTTATATGAAGATTATATTTACCAGGGTCCCCAAGTTCACAAGGACTTCCTTAAATAGCACACACAGGGGGAATCGCTTCGGCAGTTTGTGGGCGATAAAGTGTTTTCGTAACACTTTACGATAAGCGGACATTAATGAATGCTAAATTACAGTGGAATTCCTATGGAGCGACATATTACATTTGCATTAATACCAAATGAGTTCATTGTGAGACACGTTATTGCCGCGAAAATCACCGGAATTAGTGCAGAATTAGGAAAGGCACTACATGAGACGCGTGTGGTGAGAAGTGGCCGCTTGTTCGGTTGGTGAGCTACTCACATACCAACGCTTTCTGAGCTGGCGAGAAGGAAAACTTTGATGCCCAGCAGCGTGCAGAGACCTCTGAGGACGCGGCGTTTCTCTGCTAACACGCTCGAGAACTTCTTAGAACCCTCGATCCAGGAAATCCCCAGGGGCTACCGCTGTGTGTGTTCTCTGAGGACACGCACCCTTGATATGGGAAATGCGCTCGAATGTGGCGAGAAATTCAGGACAGATGTAAATTAGAAATTCTTGGAAGTGAAAATTGTTTAACAGTAGAGCAAGCCACTTGAGGAGTGCTCCGAAGTGTCCCTCTCCGGGGTACTGTAAGGACAAGCTTGGCACGCAACAGACTTCCTGTGATTCCATCTTCCTCCAACGCCCGAGAACTTGACCTCAGTGAAAGAAGCTGGGAAAATTCCCAGCCCGGGAGCTATCAGGTGGTCTCCAGAGCTGCAGAGTCTTGTAGCAACCCCTCTCGGTCCAGAAATTTCCTAATGTAACAGTGACACATGAAGCTTAAAAAATTTTTTTAAAAAAGCCTAAATGTCCTCTTAGAGCAGGCTATAAACACCAAAATATGATCCCAAACATTACCCATGGCCAGGACACAAGGAGGCATGGGAAAAGAAAGCCCTGGGTTATAGCCAAACCTCATTTAATCAGCGAGACAGCCAGCTGGCACAGACTCCAAGACCAGGCCTGTGAGGTGGGCTCTGCTCCTGACTGGTTAGGTGGCTTAACCTCACCGAGCCTCAGCTTTTTTCCGTATAAAGTGGATTGATGATATGGCTTCACAAGGCTGGTTGTGAGGTTTAAATGTAGAGTATGCTGCACAGTCCCTTGCACCTAGCGAGGATGTCATGTGCACTAGCATAACTCGCATTACTAATATATCCTCCCCTTCCCCTCCTCATTCCTTCTCCCCTCTCCTTCTTCATCCAGCTGCAGTCTTCGCCTTGCCCCAAAACGTGGGTACTGATACCAAAAGGAAGGTGGCTTTCAAAGACTGCACCGTGAACAGAGAAGATAGTTGAGGGATGAAGAGCCTGTCTCGGCTCCCATCCCTAGTGTAAACTATCAGAGAGCTTCCTGCAGATAAAACAGCCACTCGTCCCAAGTGTTTATCCCAAATTAGGGTGGAGCATTTCTTTGCTCCATTTTCTGACCTTCCTGTGTTCTACTCTGGTCACGGATATTTCAAGCAATGAACATTAATTGGCATGCTTGTGTCGAAAGATACTATTTGTTGACTATTTCTGAGCACTTGGTGAGTACCGGCTCTGTTCTAGGCAAAATAGCAGATAAAGGGTTAAATCGGATAGGGGCGATTTCCTTAAGAAGCACGTCATCCTGTAGATGAGCTAAGACTGCCTCTGAATAAGTTTGTCCCCCACTGGGGGGTCCCAAGGAGGAGTCCACTAGTTTATATTTGTAAACGTGACTCAGGCAGCGACGTGCTGGGATGTGTTTAACAACCAGCTCACAGCGTGTGGGGAGTCGGAGGGGAGGAAGATGGCTCCATATATGTGCACATAAGTTTATTATAAATTCTACTGATTTGAAGGATATGTAGCACAGGATTTACAAATAAAAATAAAATAAGCAAAACTCTATTGTAATTCAACGTAGTCGGGAGGCTTTTGCTGATTTTTTATGAACTCATGTATCCATACCCGTTTCAGGTTGCAAATGATGAATGAGTGTACTTCCAACATGAATAGTGGTTGATATTTTCATTTACATTAATGAGTAGGACAAAAGTGAAAAACGAAGACATATGTCAGAACTATATTCGTTCATCAATGACACGAGCGACTTCTTTGCTGAATCAGATAATGGTTTTCGAATACTGGAAGAATATTTCCTCATGTTTGTGCTAGTCGCAATGTAGCAGCTACAGACATGACACACTTTTAAGTTTAATCTGCATTATTAACGTTTTCTCCGTCACTTGCTTAAGTCTAGATAGTAGACAAAACAATAAATCAAGTGCCGATTTGCAGTATTTGCTTATTTTTGAGGTGTAAATATGTCTATCGTGGTCAATTTCAAGCTACTGAGATGTCACTAAATGCAAAATTGGGATATGACACAGAGTAACTCACCATTGTATAGTATTTTATCCATACAGACACAATGGAAATAAATAACCTCAAGAACACAGATAATAGTAAAACACAGTAAAAGAATTAGGAACTGGTGAGTCTGAGTATTTATTATTTTTGTTTTTAATATAAATTATTTAACTGTAGACGTTTCATGAGTTTTCTTCCCAAGTCCCAGTGAATTCTCACGAATCCGCCCCATCCTTTTCAGAAGCTACCTGTCAGCAGGTATTACCTGAGAGCAAAAACATATTTGGGGTACTGCACACCCAGAGAAACTCCCACGCCAGCATCTGCTCTCATCTGATCCTTCCCAGACACTCCGAGGGTTTCTCCCAGTGACCCAGCCTCAAGGTGATGGGTCTGTTGCTTCCTTGAAGGCAGCGTTTTCCTTGGGCCTCTGGAGCGCTTTGTGAATGAGTGGTAGTTTGCATGTATTTTCATTGTAGACTATTTTTCTTCTTCCTCTCCTCTCCTTCCTGTCTCTTTACCAAATCCTACTCTGCCCAATGCTTTTGGAAGGAGAGAGCAGCATTAATATCATTTCTGATTTGGGCCTTTCTCCTAAGTGATTGTGTTCTTTCATAAATGCTGGAGAACAGAGATGTAAGATGTGGATCCTTGAGGAAGCCTATGGGGAGGAGACGGGGCCTGGGTCAGCTGCTTCATCAGGAGACATCCGGGACAGAGCCTGTGGCCTCCTGCCAGCTCCCTGCCACCCCTGATTGCCCCCCATCCTGACCCCACCTCACCTCCAATCCAAGCTTTTTCCCACGCATCACCCAACCAATTACTAAAGATGGCTTTGATTGGTTCTCTAAGAATCAGGCCTTCAGGAGTAGTGAGAAATAAATAGTACGAAATGATGGAGCAATTCTATTTATAGGCCAAAATAGCCAATAAAAGTAAAGAAAGCTGGCCTAAATGACAGGAGAAGGCAATAATCAATACCCTAACATAAAGCCATAATGCAGCTGGTACCATAAAGCCATCCCACCGGGAACAGTAGATTGCATCCTTAGCGTCCCGTTATAATGAAGCCCACAGAATGCAGCACACATTAATCAGGACAAAGCCTCTTCAATGCTGAGTATTCTGCCACGTCGCAGGAGCATTTATTTCATTTGAAAGAAGAATGGTCCCGTTGCCAAGCCATCAGATGGTAAAAAGAGATATATTTGATGGATAATAAAAAAGGGT
Source organism: Pteropus medius (assembly GCF_902729225.1). Taxonomy (NCBI): domain Eukaryota; kingdom Metazoa; phylum Chordata; class Mammalia; order Chiroptera; family Pteropodidae; genus Pteropus; species Pteropus medius. Next base: position 13,522,695 of record NW_024342467.1, on the reverse strand, counting down.
CTGCCACAGCCTCACAAACCACGTTTGTAATGGAAATGCATCTGGTACGTGGAATCCATGCCTCTGATATGTCGATACTTGCAGAGAAAGGCAAGTAGGGCCTGGGAGAGCCGTGAGGGTGGGTCAGGAGTATGGCAGGAGAGAGGGAGACCATTATGTTTAACAATAACAAACAACAACAAAAAACCCACTTGGCAAACATCACTCACTTTTCCCCCAACCTGTTCTTGTGATACAGATTGACAGCCCTTTTAATATGAAATAAATCAGGCAGGAGAAGGAGTGTCTGGAAGAACATACAGATTGAGGGCTGACTGACAGAACGCCTCCGAAACACGCTCTGTTTGCATTTGCCTTTGTAACAGCTAACTTGAAAGGATGTCAGGTACTTTGAAAGGCTGCAAGGATGTGTTTTGAACCTGGAGGACGAGTGCACCGTGTGCATACGTGAGCCTCCTCCTGCAGGTGGAGCCCTGCTGTGTGCCTGCCAGAATGCAGAGCAAGCAGACTCTGCAGATGCAAGTGGCCCTTTCGATCTCCCTCCCACATCTTGGGGTAAAAAGGCATTTTGTCTAATAGCTGGTTTCATGCGTAGTTAGGACCAATTGTCCCAAGCCAGTTTGCTGCCACGGGTGCATTAGGGTCTAGTCAGTTCTGACCAAGAAAATCGGCCGGTAATGAGCCATGGCACCTTTCAAGGTGTACGGTCGGTGGACATCCCTGTCAAGTACACCTCTGCCCTAGTCCAGCCTTCGAGATGTTGAAGTTCCTTTGGTAAGCTGTCTTCTTGGATTTCCTGCACTGTCCAGTGCTCACGGTGACCCTGCAAAGCAAATACCAGTATCCATCAGTCACGAGACAACCAAAGTCGGTTTCAACATCACCCATGGCACAAGGGGAAGTATTTCTTCTCTGAAGCAGGAAAATGCTTGAGAGTTATGGGGTGAGTCAGGAGGAAGCCTGGAGGAAAAGCAAGAGACCAAGGCAGCAGGCAAGCACAAGCACAAAAAAGCGCACGATGCTTGAAGTGTGTCTTCATCCTCAAGCCCCACTCCTGCCCTCTTTAGCACCTTTGCTGTCTTCTGCCAGGAGACCCTGCCCAGCCTTCGCATCTTCTGTGCTCAGGTATCTAATCTGAGGTCTTGCTCCCTGCTTATCTGGCTCTTCGATCATTCAACAAATAGTGGCAGAGCATCTGTGAAGTGTGGTACACTGTCCTAGATGTTAGAGCTAGAGTGATAAGTAATTCAGACAAAGCTGCTCTCCTCGTGGGATTTACCTTGCAGTGGGAAATGATAAAGAAACGAAACACTATACCAAACAAGGTAAGTATGGATTGCGATGAAAGTTATAAAGAAAAGAGGGTTGACATAGTAACTGACACTTATCCAGTTAGCCGAGTGGCCTACTTTACATGGAGTGATGGCCTATCAGAGATGGCCTATCACTGATGACATGTGAGCTGACACCTAAAACGTGGAAAGAACCCAGCAGGCCAGGCAGAGGGAACATAAAGTATAAAGGCACAAAGCCAGGAGTGGTCTCCAGTGGTCTCCAGATGGAAAAATAACACCTATTTACAGCACCTACGTCATGGGGCTGTTGCTTAGATTATAGGAGATGAGGTGGTGCCTGCAAAATCTTTTACACTGTGCCTGGCACCAAGTCAGCATTCAAGAAATGTTACCTACTACTATTATTTTCAAAGACTTGGGTTCATTTTGGGGTGGAATGGGAGTATTAAAGTCCTTCTTGGAGCCATTCTGAGCCAGTATGCCTGAGTCCCTATGATATCAAGCCGCCAAAAGCATTCAAGTGCAATTATAAAGAAATTACTTTCCCAGCAATTAATCATCAGTATAAGACTGCCAATACATATCATTGCCACATTATGCCACATTGCATCACATGATGAGACTGTAGAGTAGAAAGGGGCCATTTGTAGCTGACCTTATTTAAGTCAAATCAGTTCAATCAATTGAAAGTCGGTGGGAGTTTTGCCTGAATAAGGGTCAAGATCAATTATCGAAAGGCATAATGGAACGGGATGTTTTTGAAGGTATTACATCTTACAGTAATTTTTCACAGTTCAGGAATATGTTAAGGTGGCTCCTCTGTCATACGGGAAATACATTGTTCATAAAGGTTTTCTGTCTAGTCCCTTATTTCATGGAAGTCTACCTGCATCTTTAGAATTTTTTTTCGACAGATGAAGAATGGAGTAAAAAGTACGAAGTGGTTAAGATATGTATCTAAAACTGAAGTGGAATAGTAGGAAGACAAATATTTCTCACCCATTCCCCATTATGCTATTAACTTGGATTATCTGTTTCTCTGTGGCAGCCAGATGACAGGTGGATATTGGAGTGGTCCACAGCCTAGTTTTAGCCATCAGATTTCTCCTCCAGCTTGCAAGTCTACCTGGGCTTTGGAGAATGCAATTGAATCGTAATATTAGCTTACGTTTTTAACTCAGATTATAATTCTACCACTAAAAAGATAGTGGGTTTTTTTTTTTTGTATTTTATTTCAGAGCCAACATGGGCTATGAATTACTTGCTGTTTTTGTAATATCTGTGAGTCTACGCCCATCAAGTCCCCTCAAAATATCAGTAAGCAACCAGAGCAAAAGGCCACTTGAACCTGGGAGTGGTCTTTCACGGGCATCAGCTATAGCATCTTTTCCTCTCCACTCTCTAGAACTAGTTTGCACCTGCTGGCTCATCGCCACCGAGATTTCCAATGGCTCTGACAGAATCATTTGAATTTTGGTCAAAAGACTTTTATGAAAATATTTCACATGTCTAACTTGGTAAGTATATTTTCAATTTGTTTAGAGAACTAAAAGCAAAAATGCTCAGAAACTATAAGCAATTTGAGAGCAGAAATCATATCTTTTATTCTTCATACCTTTACCATGTCCTGCATTTATGAAGTCTCCAGTAAATAAGTGCTCTGTAATTGGTAAATTACCAAGAAGTTAAATTGTTTTGTCTAGACACACAGGATTGATTTAGGCTGTGTGAGTCAAGCTGATAAAGTCACAGTTCAGATTCTGTGCACAAATGGTAATAATAATTCCTGACACTGGAGCGTGGTATATAATCTACAATGAGTCTTTAATTGATCAAAAGGAATCAACTGAAACTTTGCAATAAGAGGTTCTTGAAATCTGCACAAGATACAAAGTTGGGGAAAGGGCATGGTTTGTGTAATGGGGTGCTGGCTTTAATCAGGTTCGAGAAGGGGTTTGCTAGTTGATAAGAAGGCCTCGTAGCCCAGGTTCCTAGAAAAATGGAGCCTGAGGCAAAAGCTTATGTGCCGAGATTTGGGGGGGGGGGCGGGGAGGAGTGCAATCCCAGGGAAGCAAAAGTGAGGAAAGGGGATATAAGTCAGGGAATGAGGGAGAACAAGTTGGTAAGACATCGAACTGGGCTCCACCAAAGGACAAGCGCAACTGATGGCTCAGTGGGGCAGATGGTCTTCAGAGGGGCCATATGAACTACTGCGTTTCAGGTTGTCTGCTGTGGGGTAGGGCAAGAAAGGGCAGGAAGAATAATTCATCCACCGACTTCCATACCTCAATGGTCAAAGTTTTTTCCACAGGGTATTAACCCCTTGCGAAGAGTAATTAATTCTATGTGTCCATTCGGAGGGTGTCTTTGGATGAGATTAACATTTAAATCAGTGATGCCTGCTGGCCTTCAGACTAGATCTGTACCATCGGCTCACCTGGGTCTTGAGTCTGTCTAGGATCTGCCCACACTGCAGATTTTAGACTGGGCAGTCTTCACGATCAGGTGAATTGATTCATTACACACACACACACACACACACACACACACACACACACACGCATCACTGGTTGTTTCTCTGGAAAAACCTAACTAATACACCCCTGTATTTCCAAGCTGCTCATGCAAAGGTGCACCTTGGGATTCTGACCGGTCTCACGCATCAGTGCCCAAGGGTGGCTCAAGGCATGAGTTATGTTGGGTTATACCCATGAAAGACAGTTACTATGGTGGCCAGGACAAATCAAGCGGCCAAGAGCTCAGAGATAGTTTGGGCAAGAGGATCTGAAGTGATGCCCGAGGAATGAATGAACGGAGGGAAATGCCAAGAACAGCTTCTAGAGTAGCCTATGAATAAAGTGCGGAAATGCGTGCTCACGTTACAGTGGGGTAAATTTTAGAACAAATAGACAGCATCTATGCAAAGAGTATCCATGGTTTAATGCCACTATCTAGAAGTGTGACTTTGGGATAGTTATTTAGCTTCTCTAGTTCTTGGTTATCTGGTTTTAACACGAGAGCATTGGATCAATGATGTCTAAGCTTTCTCTTAGCTCTAAAATTCCCATTTTTTCCCTATGATTTGACAAAGATATAGAATTTTAAAAATTACACAAAACCTCATACATTAAATGTTAGAATCAAAAATTTTAAATATTTTATTAATAGAAATAATGGGCCCAAATCAATATGATGAAATTGAACGTAACTAAATGTCAAATCTGACATTTAGGTCCAAGCAATCAATTCCATAAGCACAGAGGAGGGGAGATTTGACTTGAGAGTCATTTGTATTAAACAATAACAGTTGCCAACCCTGGGATTTTTGTCGATCCCAGAGTCTAAGGACTGAACTGCTAAATAGCATGTTCTTATTGAGAAAGAGGTCGGATAAGATGGGCCAGAGGGCCTCTGACGGTCTGTCTGAAGATTCCACACTTTGCCCATACTTCTCTCTTCCCTTTAGCCTTTGCCTCAATACAATTAGATTGTGGCACAGGGCACAATCGCCACAAGGTCAAGTGCTCCTATAGGATTTTAATGGGATCACTAAATGGCACAAGGTCACTCAGAGAGCCTCTCAGCTTTTCCTTCTCCTCGCCCTCATGGAGTGATTGTTCTGGATTGTGGCTCCCCTGCCTGGCGAATAAAGTCACCTAAACACAAAACTCATAGCCAGAAGGTAGCTTTGGGAATCCTCCCTCAGCTCTTCTAGAGTTATAGGCATTAAAAAGTGGTCCCCTGGAGTGCTCCACCACTCTACTGACTGGAACAGAATCTATCTTAAAGTTAGAAATATGACCCAGGTGGGGACGGACTGTGATTTAATGCCATCCGGGTAGGATAGGGCACACTTCTTAAAGAAACAGCTGTAAATTATTTGTGGTTAATTCTGCTGGTGGATGGAGGGCATGGTATATTCTCAAGTACAAGAGCCCAGCTTGTATCTAATAATTGTTATATCTTCTCTGAAATTTACTGCCGATGTCTCAATTTTAACAATTTAAATAACAAGCTTAACCAAGCGGAACAAGGCTCAGGCAGGCTGGCGCTCTTGATGAAAGCAGGACAACTCTTATGTCTGAGTGCATTTTTACTCTGACATGAGCAGTGATATGTAGAGATGAAATCTGGTTAAAGTGGCAGCCTTCTCAACCCCATGACAGCTTCTTAGGCTAAGCAAAACACTTTCAAGAGAGCGCACGCGCACACTTGTTAACTTTACTTCAGAAGAATGATCAGGGACAATGCTTATGGGTCTGATAAGAGGTGGGAGCTAGAAAGGTAAGCCAAAGGAACTGAGTAACTGGCATGTTGTTTTCTTCATTTTAATGGACCGCTCTACAGTCTTAATCTTGGCTTGCATCAGTTTGTTTAGAAACTAGAGGGGTCTCCTCTGTGCCCCAAGTATTGATGACGATAGCACATTTTTACTTTATTCACTGGTGAATGCTATTGATATTGTGAGTGGTCAGATACGATTTCCTGTAGGTTATACTCTCATTACCCTTTCGATGCTCTTTACTCCATGTCCTGAAAGATTCCCCCAATATCAAATGATGTTTCATGCCCCAAGGTATGTACCACATGCAAAGTGAGTCCTCTTTTCAAGGTTATTTGTGCCCTTGGTGTTCATACACGAGGTCATGCTGGGAAGTTGCAACCTGACTAGTAGAATTTCTCCCAAATTTTAAAGTATTATAGAAGAATAAAGGGACTAAGACCTTGGAAAAGTCACTTGACCATTCTACATCACTCTTTTCTCTTTAGGAGAGCAAAGAACTGGATTATGATATCAAATGCTTTCTAGCTCACTCCATTGTCCTATGACCTTATACTCCTAATCTGAGGGCAATTAAAACTAAGTCAAATTCACCTTCGTTATTTTAAAATAAATATCAAAAGTCTCAATAGCCACTTATCAAACAGTTTGACAGTCTCTTAAGTTAAACATACAACTACTGTATGACTCTGCCATTGCACTTCTAGATATTTACCCAAGAGAAATGAAATCTAAAGTCAACATAAAGTCCTGGACACAGATGTTTATAGCATCTTTATTTGTAATAGCCCCAAACTGAAAACAACCCAAATATCCGTCAACAGGTGAATGGATAAATACATTATGCTCTATCCACACAGTACAATACCACACAGCAATAAAAAGAAGTGTATTGTCGATACACTCAGCAACACAGATGGATCTCAAAATGAGTATGCTAAACAAAAGAAGCCACACAATAAGAGTACATACAATGTAATTCCATTTACATAAAACTCCAGAAAAGCCAAACTAATCTATCGTGATAGAAAGAAGATCAGTGATTGTCTGGGGACGAAATGGGCAGAGCAGGAGGGACAGATTAACGAGAGTCACAAGGAAACTTTTGGGATGATGGATATGTTCACCATCATGATCGTGATGACGGCTCCAAGTTTGTCTAAACTTGTCAAAGTGTATACTTTTAATAAGTGCAGTTTATTGTATGCCATCGCACCTCAATAAAGTTCTTAAAAACAAAAAGTCTAAATATTATGCATATACCTTAATTCCGATTCTAAGGATTTAACACACAGAATCAGAAAAGTGTGCTAAGATGCAGAGTATAAGGGCATTTTTTGCAACACGATTTATATACACGAAAAAGCTGGAAAGAGCCTAAATGAATAAAAGAAGAGAATGATTAGGTAAAGCATGGCACTTCTATATGTCAAAATATGATGGAGCCATTCGAAGTCATACAGCAGACAAAATATTTATTATCATGAAAAATATGTTTGTGATATATTTCTACACGAATAAAGGCAAGGCACAAAACAACATGTATAGTATAATGGTGCTATATTTTTTAAAAAATCTATGTTGCAGGTTGATAATTAATCACATTTTTCTCTTCCCTTCAGAGTCAGAAACCAATTGAGAAACAGTCTAAAGAGTCAGGCAGATGGAGAGCAAAATCCCAGCTTTTTTACGAAGCGTTCTGATTGGGAAAATGTAGCTTGAAACTAAAACAAAGTGAGCTCACTACTCGTTTCCTCTGTGAACTATCCTACCCACTAAGAGCTACAGCTTCCCACCGCCATGGAAGGGCCAGCTCTGGTTAGCTTAGCCCTGTGTAGCTTCTCCACCCCTGGCTTCTGGCATGTTGGGCAGGGCTGTCTGACACATCGCAAGGTGGTTAACATTCCTAGCCCCCGAACATTAGATACCATAGAGTCCCCCAAGCACTGTGAGAACAGAGAAACTTCCCCACACATTTCCAAATGCTCCCCCAACCAAGGGTCATGGTGCTGCTCTTGGCTGAGAACCACCAGAGGTGTTGAGGCCAAGCCGAGATGAAATCCATAAATCTGAGAGTGGAAGGGACATGCTTAAACAATTTTCCTAATCCCTCCCGCCTTCCCTCCAATAATTCCTCTCCTCATGGGTAGAAAGGAGAAAGTAAGGCAGCAGAAGGGAAGGCATTCCCTGCTTAACAGGATGGATGTTCCAATTTAATTGCTCTAGGTGGAAACGCAGGGAGAAAAAAGGGATGGTTCTCCTTGAAATCTACATGTCCCTGGAAGGGCGAAGAAAAAAGTCCGGAAGGAAATGTACTGTGCTGCCATGATGGCTACCTTGCCTGGTTGGTTAGCAGGACGGAAAGAGAGAAAAAGAATTACGGATGGTTTTTGTCTTTGACTCTTTTCCCCCCAAGTTTTCTGAATATATGATTTTTGTTATTGGAAGGGAGCCCCTTTTTTTAAATAAGAAAAGAAGTAAAAGGAAGAAGAATGCCTGAGCTTTCCAGAGATGCGGTGCTGGGCAGTGTTTGGCTCGAGACCTCCCCTCCTGGCTTCATTGTTTCTGAGTCATTGTCGTATCTTTTGTGAAGATGTCATCTGGGGACACGTCGCCCATCATCTATAATATTCAGCGTTGACCTGAAAAAGTCTAAAATGCTCCATAAATGGGATTGAATTCTGTTTTTACCTTTCCTTAGCTGCGGAAGAGTGGCATGAAATGATTTTTCTAGAATAACCTCCACTTAGTGTCCTCGGGGGACTGACATTCAGGCATGCCCTGGATCAATCTTCTCAAATTGACCCAACCAAAGCCGCACAGGCCTCAGTCTATTACAAAACTAAAGTTACAAAAAGTTGTAGACATTTGACTATTTAAAGCTTTTAACACCAAAAAAAAAAAAAAAATGCAGTGCCATATATCAGTGCTACTCATAATATAATGACATTATGTGTTTTAAGATATTAATTTATAAGGCTCTGTAAGTATAGCTTTGTCCAATATAAAAAACGGTTGTGTGAAACAATCTTCCTTCTATATATTATCCTGTAACTCTACCCATAGCCTCATCGGAAGAGAACTTTGAAAGTCTAGGTTGAGGCCCACTTTGAATGTAAGGCTGGTTCCCACTGCCCTTAACGCCCACTTCTTCTCCGTGGCAGGTCAGACGCGAGCTCTAACTATCATTACAGACTCAGTCCCTACGGCAAGCCCAATATTTGAAATGATAGGGATCCCAGAGGAAATTTGGGACACTTTGCTAAAAATGCAGCCAAGCAGCATAGAGAAGCTCTCCTGTAAAGTTACACACACACACACACACACACACACACACACACACACACACACACTCATCCACCAATTTAGAATTTTTACGATCAGAAAAATAGGAGTTTCTTTAAATTAATGGCTTTTCCATTTGTGGTTGTAGCAAATGGAAAACTTCTGGCCAGCTCACCCTGACCCTGGGCACTATGTCTTCCGTGAAAATGTCTCACCCAAACAGAGACTCTTCTGATTTAAGGGGTGAGAGCCAGCATCATTTGGCTGATGTGACCTGGGTCTCTGCCACCTGTGTTTCTGACCACTTTCTCTCTGAGCCATGTGCTTCCAAATGCCTAGCCTCAGCCCCTCCCTCCAGGGAGGAGGGCAGGCAAAAAGTTCAAAAACACACTCTGAATGCTGCCAGGTAAGCACTGGGCCACCAAGAGCCCTGTATTCTGGAACCGAGGCCGTGAGAACCTTGGAGTCAGAAGTGGGTTGGGGATGGTTGGATCCTGGGGCTTGCTGGGAAGTACATCAGGAATTCTCCAAGATCTGACTATACCAATCCACGGGAAGAGATACAGTTTATATTGTGATCCAGTATAGCTATCTACAAGTGGACACGGATATACCACCTAACTGAAACCAGCTCCTAGAATGCTGCCCACTAGAGAACAGCTATTCAATAACTATTTTTTGAATGAACAAAGCAAACCAAACCTCAGTGAAACAATACTTACAATCACCAGGTGCAATGAAGTCTGATATTTTCTTCTGTCCTATTTCTCATTCCTTTAAAAAAGGTGACAAGTTGCAACCCACTGCAGTGATGTCACCACCACTAACAGGTAGTGAAAAGAGTTGACCAAAACTTGTCAATTAGGAAACAGGAGCTTGGGGACATTGGAGACAAGCAAGCTGGCATTGGGTTGTAACTGGGTCAGGCAGAGGAAGTCCGTTGAGTGGAGCGAAGGCCTCGCAGAGCAGTGGGGGAGCTACGTTCCTGGCCAAGGACAAAGCGCCTGTTTCTGGGTGCAGACCTATGTCCTGCTCTCAGTTCAAGTCCATACATTGTCCCGCTGTTCCCTCATCTGCAACCAATCTTCAAATACAGGAAGTGTTTGCAACTGGAGTCAGAAGTCAGGCTGGCAATCGCTTTGCTTGGGAATCAATCGAAGGATCAGAAAGGGGGGGGAAAGAGGGTTGTTTAAGCCACTGTGAAAATCATGGAGTAACTTGGCAAGTGAGAAATCCACTCGGACCCACGAGGAGCACAAAAGTGAGGAATTAAGCAACTTTGTAAATAAAGGGATCATTACTCTCGATGCATTAATACACACTTAAGACCTCCCGAAAACTTCTCATTTCAAGATAAATGAAGAGCATTAGCTGCTCATTTCCCAAGCTGGATGGGCTATTTCCACAGCCGTGCCCTGGGGGTCTGAGGCTTGGGTCGGATGGGGCTGGCTGCGGTGGCATGCTGGTGGCTCACAGCGGGTACCCCGGAGGGAACGGTTGCTGCATTTCTGCCCTGGTGAAGGTTGTAACCACAGCCCCGTTCTTCACTAAAGGGATGTGTTCAGTGCACACCTGATGAAGTCGGGAGGAAAGTTCTACACCAGTGCATTTGCCTCCTCCAAGTTTCATCATCATTCACCAAATAAGCATAATTGCTCCGTGTTTAAGAGGTGCTGGGAACAGAGGCGCTGCTGGTAATTGCCTAATGGGCGGGCGAAATGAGGTGTGAGGCACATCGATGTGAAAAAAGCCATAGCCACAAGTTTATTAACATTGAAAATTAAAATAAGCTCGGCCCCAGCCAGGCACTCCTTGCTGAAATGAATCCCATTATCCCTCTAAAAACTGCATGGGGCTCAATTGGATGCCACCCAGGGGGTAGAGAGGCCTCAATACAGGTCACTTCTCTGCCAGCTTCAGGGAGCTGAAGATCCTCTGGTTCACTGATGACGGTCACAGAGGAAACACAAACACCCGCCTCCCCTGCAGCTCCTCCGACTCCACTCCAATCCACTCGCAGAGCTGTGTAAAGGGGAAGCCAGAGAGAACTATGTGCTCTTCCAACCGGGGCATTTTTTTCTAATAGTGGCTGAATGGAATTTGCAAAGTTGTGTATTAGGGTTCTGCAATTAAGTGCTACCAGGTCCATTTGAAAAAAGTCAGGGGTCCTGCATGGGGCTCAACAACCAGTCTTGCCTTCTGTTTTGTACCTCGATCATATTATCCAATATTTCTAGATGCCCAGTGCCAGTAGGAGAGTTGCTCTTAATCTCTAGCACATCCAATCTCTGCAGTGCTCTTCCAGGTAAGATAATCCGAAAACACTCAGTGTATGCTACGGCCTACAGCCTAATGATAATTCAGAGAAAGGAAAGCAGGGGTAGTCAGAGAACTCTAGGAGGACATGCTGCTTAGGTAAAGGAAAGGCAGAGGGAACTGCATGAGCGAAAACTTACAGACGTGAGGTACCTGGAGAAATAGGGAGGAGACTGACTCAGCAGAAAGCTGGCTTTGAACTAGTAGACAGTAAGCTTGGGTGGAGAGAGAGTGGTACAGGGTGGAGTTTGAATTTAATGCTGGATTGAGAGAGAATCCTTGTAGGTTTCAGTAAAAAAAAAAGGAATCATGGGATTAAAGAATTTAAATCATTTTATATTGTACATGCCTCATGTTAAAAAACTGCGTTTGGATTTCAAATTTTCATTCACTTTAAATTTCATGAATTGCATTCACCTTATATATTCACAGTCACTTACTTTAAATGGGCCTTTGGAGCTTCTCAGAAATCTGACTGTACTCCTCTGGTCCATCGACTCCCTGACTTTCAGAGTGACAATTTTGTACCTTTTCCTCTCTTCTTACTTTCAGCATCTCTGTATGTGTCCTACTCTCAGCTGCTGACCTTGCCTCCTATCCCTGCTCCTTGTCCCCCTTCACCCACTGGCCTGCCTGTGCCCTGAAGCTCTGCACACTCTGATTTCTGCAAATGGACCTCCCTGCTCATGGAGGCCACCCCTCTATCTGTGCCATGTCCCCTCCCTCCCCTACTCGAGGACACCCTCTGCAACTTCTTCTCTCCCACTGCCATCGGCATACAAACCTACAGCAATTTCTCTCATCCTAAAAAAAAGGAAAAGAAATTTTTTCTTGACCTCACATTTCGCTTCTGTCTCATTTCCCTGCTCCCCTTAGCAGGACGAGTCTTCAGAAGAGCTGTCTACGTGGGCACACTGCACTGCTTCCCCTCCCTTTCTCTCTCGAACCAGCTCCAATCAGGCTTGACCCTGCCTTTCCACCATAACACTCTTATCAAGGTCACCGATGACTTCTGTGTTGCTAAATGCGATGGTCAACTCTCCATTCTCATCTTGTTTGAACTCTCGATAGCTTTCTTCACTTGGCTCCCAGGACACGGCTCCTTCTCAGTCTCCATCTGGTTTCTTCCTATTTTTTTCAACCTCTAAAAATTATGGTGCCCCAGAGCTCAGCCCTTAGACCTCTTCTCTCTCTAAATTACACCCCGTAGTTGATCTCATCCAGTCTCATGGCCGTAAACACCATCTATGTGCTGACAAGTGCCAAATTTATGTCTCTAGTCTGGACCACTCCAGACTCCAGAGAGATAGTTTCCTGGATGTCCAACAAGCATCTCAAATTTAATATATCCAAAAATAAACTCCTGGTTCCTGCCCCGCCTCCCAGCCTCACCTACGCACATGCATCAAAACCTCCTCCTCCATCGGCCTCCCAAATTCATGTCAACTCCCTTCTATCCTTTGCTCAGGACCCAAACCTCAGTCATCCTTGCCCCTTTCACATGTCACATTCCGTCTCATCAGCAAATCCAATGACCCTGTTTTCGAACTGTATCTATATTCTGACCACTTCTCACCACCTCCACTGCCATCTCCCTGCTCCAAAGCACCATCCCTCACCAAGATGACTACAGCAGCCTCCTAACAGGTCTCCCTGTACAGACTGTGCTCAACACAACAGACCCTTTTAGAGTAAAAGTGAAATCACGTCACTTCTCTGCTCAAAACCTTCTAATGACTTCCCAAATCACGCAGAATAAAACCCAACATTCTTACAGTGGCCTGAAAAGTCTACACTCTCTGGCCCCAGCTACCTCTCCATCTATCCCCTCCCTCTCTCACTCTGCTCAGCACACTAGCCCCTTGCTGTTTCTCAGACATGCCATGCACACTCCTGTCTCATGACATTTGCACTTATTGCTCCTGATGGCTGAAATGGAATTCTCCCAGACAGTCACATGGCGAGCTCCTTCGGCTCCCACAGATCCCACCCACGTCACCTTTTCAGCGAAGCCTTCCCTATTTAGGTTCATCTATATGAAACGCACGTACGCATCAGCCCTCTAGTTCTCTTCTTCCACTTGGTTTTTCTCCATTCAGTTTATCACCATCTGTTAAATCGCATTTCACTTGTTATTTATGCATCGTCTCTCTATTAGACTATAAACTCATTTGGGGCAATGACTATGTTGTGCTCACTCCTATGTCATCACCTACTGTGTAGTAGAAGCTCAATAAATACTTGAGGGAACAAGATTTATTTGAAACTATCTTTCAAGCACCTGCCATACACAAGGAAAACACAAAACCTATCTCTGCTCCAGCCCTCCCTTGCCAGGTGGCTCAACATCCAAGGCCTTGGGAACTCCCATGGATGCCACAAAAACTACCTTGAACACATGGTATTGCTGGCATCCCCTTTCCTCCATATCCACACCCTTCAGTGTTCCCAAGATGAGTTTCTTTCTGCCCTCTCTTCCCTTGCTTAGGAAACGAGTTTTCTGATGCCAACTGCTGCCTGATTGCCTCCCTCCAAAGCAAAGTAATTGATCCTAATTCACAGTTTTCTTCTATTAAGCTGAGGGAGCAGTGGCCCAGATGTCAAGTCTCAGCTTTTCCATTTACTTATTATGTGATTTGGGCCAAGTTTTTAAATCTGAATCTCATTTTTCTTAAAAATAGAATAGGAAAAGTCAGGTTAACTTCCGAAGTTATCATGGGATTAAATGAAATGGAAAATGAAAAATGCTTGGTACATAGTACTTGCTCACTAAACATTGGTTTCCTTTCTCGTCCCACCAGAAGATGACCCTAGAATCACTCTGAAATCGCCATTTCTAACCCAACACTTGACCATGGCCCTCCAGAAATACCCGGCCAGGGCTCGGCAGTGATGGATACCAGCATGGGCTGCCTGAACCTGTTTAGGTCATTCTCTCCCTTCTCCTCCCCTGCCCTTCCTCCTTGACACAGTCTCACAGAGGGACAGACTGCCCTTGGCATCTCTCTTGCATTTATGGCAGTCTCTCCCCATACTGCAGGGATGGTGAACTGAATTCAGAAAAATGACAGGTCGTTATAAATATATTGCATGTTGTAAAATGAAAGAATGTCCTTGTTGGAAAGCCCAATGACTTACTTTGAGTGTAAATTTAAATACCAGGCATAAGATACTGCAAATGCAAAATATACATGTTACACTTTGGTATCATACTTTAAATATACATATTGTGTTCTAATATCGATACATGTGGGCGTTGGCATTAATCCTTTAACTGTAATGCTCTCTGACAGTAACTCTCCATTATTCAGCTCTCTATTGATTTAGGTTCACCTCTAAAAGTTCAAACTTGGAGACTACTGAGGCCAGGTGGCATAGAGAGTTGGTAATTATCCAATGATTTCCAGTAATTATGCAATGAATTGCAAATTTTATATGCCCATGTTTCCTGGAATGCTTAATTCAGCAACACATGTGAACTTTCCAGAACACCTTTGTGGGGATGGGTTGGGGAAGAGAGGCGTCCAGTAGGAGGGCCTGGTCCAGTTACCACTGCCCTGGTACTTGTTCATCTTCATCTCCTCACTCCAATTTCCTCTTATAAACACATGTAATTCCCATGACTTTTGGTTTCAGTCTGCCAACATCCCCTTCTGCCTCTAAAGTAAAAACTCTAAAGTGAAAAAAGTACTAAGGAAACCCTAACTAGCTGTAAGTCACTATGTGCACCAGATAGCTTAACTAAAGTTCTTAACTGAAGTTCTATGACTCTGAAGACGGGACTTTGACACAAGTCATGGAAATCTTCAAGAGTTAAAAAATAACAAGCTCTACCCTCAGAGCTCGGCGGAGCTAATAGAGAAAATTCTCTCAAAGACGTATTTGATTGTGGTTGTTCCCAGACTCCTGCAGACCTACAGTTTATAAGCCCACAATTTGGCAGAGATGAGTCCGGCATGTTATGTGCCTTTTATTGGAGAAATAGTTTTTCTGATATTCATTTTCAACAACAAACTTATTGAAGTGAGTGAGTGCCATAAGCTGTGTAGTTTTGATGATGGATGAGTCTGGGAATGAGGGCGAAGCCTCCAGACGCTTCCGAAGACAAAGCATCTCTCCCACTTTCAATGGTCCTTTCCTTTGAACTTTGCCATAACGAATACTCATTGCCTTTTCTTCCAAGTCAGATGGTGATAATACTAATTAAACTCCTGAGATTCAGTTTTCCTTTCTGGCTGTGATTCATATTTAGCCAGATGACCAAAGTGGCATGAATCTGTGGTTGTCTTCAGGGTAACTACAGGAAAAGAGAAAGCTCTCATTCCTCAGTGAATTCAGGCTTTCTTCTGGTGCAAGGTGGCCAGTCCAGGAGCATTTCTGTCCTTAGCACAATCACATACACACTCACCACAGAAATAGGGGTGTGGAGTCCACTGGGGTCCAAGAAGTGGGTGGAATCATTATTTCTACTCCAGAGCATCTCCATCAGTCAGTCAGGAATCTAGCTGGTCTCCTTCAAGAGCCTTACAATGGTCTTCGAGGCCCCCTGAGGTCCTCGACCAAGGAACGTTAACAAATGTATTCCTTTGCATATCCATGCAGCGCTCGAGCTATTGGCTATTGGGGTACGGGGGCAGGGCGACGTACTCATTCAACAAATGTTTATTGAACATCTGCTAATGCCCAGCCCTGAGCTAGAACCTGGGGTACAACAATTAATAAGGTAGATACTGCTGTTGTCTTCACAGAGATTGCTCTGTGATGAAGATCACAGAGGAGGCCAGCATTTGAATCCAGGACCCCCACTTTACCTCTTGAGCCTCATTTTACCTTCAGCAAAATGAAGGTGATAAACCCTATCTCCTTCCCTATCTACCTCATAGGATTTGACAAATATGTTGGCATGCTCTGTAAACTATAGAGCACTATGGAAAGATAAGGTATGACTACAGAAATTTACAATGCTTTCTCTCATATTTAAAAGAATTAAAAGTAGGGACTTGAACAGATATTTGTACAGTCATATTTATAGCAGCATTATTCACAAGAGCCAAAAGGTAGAAACAACCCAAATATCCATCAGTAGATGAATAATTTAACAAAATGTGGTATATACATGAAATATTATTCAGCCTTAAAAAAGAAGGAAATTCTGATACAAGCTACAATATGGATGAAACTTGAAGATATTATGCTACATGAAATACATCAGACACACACAAAAAACAAATATTGTATGATTCCACTTATATGCAATACTTTGAGCAGGCAAATTCATAGAGACAGAAAGTAGAATAGTGGTTACTAGAAGGTCTTGGCGGGGGCAGGGGGAGTGTATCATTTAATGGGTACACTGTTTCAGTATGAGATGATGAAAAAGTTCTGAAGATGGATGATGATGATGGTTGCACAACGATGTAAATATACTTAATGCCGCTGAACTGTAAACCTAAAATGGTTTAAAGAAATGCTTTCAGGAATGCAGCTGTGTCAAGGTGAAGTGCCAGCAACTTTTCCTGGAGAAGTTTCCTTTGCACGCATCAGCTTGGTATAGTCCCACAGCCCGGGGTCTGGTCTGCAGCTCGAAGGCTCGAGACCCTGCCCTTGTCAGCACAGAGAGAACTGACCCAACTTTCCATGGACGTACATCGAGAGCACAACATGCATGTATAAGATCAAAGCACATCATTCACATTTTCAGTGAGAAATCCCTACCGGGGGTACTCTAAATCAGTGTCATCGCTGTGTCTGCTTTCTCTTGGCCAATGTTTATCAGAAACAATCTCAAGTCTGTTTGGTGAACGTTGAATCAAGACAGCAAAAACTAAACGTTTAAGTGACACCATGATAGGATTAATGTTCTTGCCAAAAGGAGCTGGTTCCTGGGTCTGTTGATTACACACACGTAACGTCTATGGCTTCCTTCACCGTATTAGAGACGCCTCTTCCAAGAGACTTGGAAATTCCCTAAGTCAATGGATTTCAGTTCTCTCTCCCTTGGACAAGATCTGGGTGGCCTCTGCTAGCCTTTGCCTCTGAGATACTCCTTTTGTCCTGTTTTTATAGCTGAACAACCCTCCCTGCTTCTGATCAAATCATTCTTTCTTTAGATTTTTCTAAAAGACTGTTCGAACAGGTTGTATTTGAGTCATGTGGACTTGGGAAATATTTCAGCTCCTTCAGACGACTTCTAGTGTCTCCACTCTGATGTGTTTTGTGCTGCAGGTTTAAATCTCAGAAAAGAATGGCAGCCCCTCTCTACAGAGTTCTTAAAGACACCTCCTGGAGCCCCCAAGTACTTACAATGACTACTCTTACCCATCTTTTCCAGTTTTCTCAGAATATGGGTGACTAGGGAGAAGCTGAAAGATCTTTCTTCTGTGTAGTTGAGCTGGGAGCGCAAACCGGAGATGTTTCTAACAGTGACTGATGCAAAGACGATAATCTTGCTGGAGAGACAGAGCCTTCCGTTGCTCAGTTCTTCTTCGGGTCTGTGTGCCAGTAATTGCCCAATGTCCATGACAAATCGCAGGTGCATCCCAGACTAAGCTCAAAATGGACTTTAGGAATTTCTCTTCCTGGCAGGCACTTGAGGAAAGAGGCAAAGATTTGCTGGCACTGAGGATGTCTCTGCTCAGATCCACCTGGTGGAGGTCAGGGACGAGGACCCAAGGTGAATTTTACCTTAAACAGACCAGATCTGCACATAAACAAAGGGAACCATGTTTTCGAGCCTGGTCAGTTTCTTAATTCTCTATAAGCACATGCATCACTCACTGCAGATTCTTATCCCAAAGTGGAATTCACCGGAAGAAATCAATTTACGGAGGCAGACGCTTCTTCTCTTACATGTCTTCTGTTAAGCAAAATAAATTGCAGAACTAGCGAGATTGATAGTAATATTAAATTCATAATAACCCAAATCAATTCTGAGCGTGGGACCTGGAAAGGTCAGTTGGGGAGAAGTTTATAGTAAAGGCACGGTTCTTGGAAGATGTAATAGTATTATGCCATGTGCTGCCTTTAACCTAGAGAACGTGGACTTGAGAGTCACACCAACCTATGGTCAAATCTTAGCCTTTCTATCATGTCATTGTAGGTCATGCTTGGGCCATTTCTTAAGTCAAAATGGGATAATGAGATTCGATGGGAGAATTAAGTCAGAGAGCATGTATCAGGCGCCTGATAGAGCACTTGGCACATAGTAGTTGCTTAATAAGTGGTGGTTCCTGTCTCTCTTTCTTTGACCCCTAAACGAGCACAGCCCCACTTGTGCATTTAGCTCCTTTCTCAGACTCCGTGTCCTCAGATGATATAGCAAATCCATACCTTTGATAAATAGCTTTATAATGGGCTGCTTTTGCACTGTATATCCCAAAATGAA
Organism: Pteropus medius; assembly: GCF_902729225.1. NCBI lineage: Eukaryota > Metazoa > Chordata > Mammalia > Chiroptera > Pteropodidae > Pteropus > Pteropus medius. The sequence continues at coordinate 13,504,133 of NW_024342467.1, read as the reverse complement.
ATGAACAGGGAAACATCTTAGGGACCCAAACTTATCATACAGGGAAACCTGCTGTGTAGATTGAGGAAGGAAGCAAGAAAAAGTTAGAGGTCTCTGGCTTCTCTTTGACTTCTGGCAACATCCCAGGACCAACTTTAGGATGCCCCAGCCCCCTTTGGCCATCATAAAATGAGGACTTTGGAGATGTGGGAGATGCCCGAGCTCCAGCAGGGCAGGCTGCCCAGGCACTGACCAAGGGGGGGCAGCTGGAGAGATTGGGGTCTCCTTGCTCCTCTTCTTCCTCTACAGCCCCTAAAAGGTTATAAATTCTCCCAATACCAAATCACTTCATTTTTAAGCTGTCCTCGCATTTGGAACTCCCATAAAGACAGTAATAAAATGAGAGACGCCCTCAGATTTCCACCACAGGTGTTCCAAGACCCAGTGAGTCATGTGAATCCCCCTCAGGCCTGTGGATTCACTCCATTTGTGCTGCAATTCAGTCGAGATATTTTCTGATGTGCGCCCTTCCTGAAATGTCTGTCTCTCCTTTTTTTTTTTTAACGTACCAAAGAGGAAACACCAGCTTTTCTATCCACATCATTAGAACCAAACATAGCCTCTTTTTACCCCAACCCACATCATTGCCGTGTTACAAATACATTTTGTGCATCAACCTTCAAGGTTGTGCTTCCATCCTGCTTTCCCCGTTCATTATACAAGATTTCCAGTTATTCCGTATTTTGTTCTCATTAGAACACTGCTTGTCACATGTTTTCACCAGAGACATTCATCACCAAGGTCAAAGGGTGAATATCGTGATCTATTACGCTTAGAGGAAGCTAATGAAAAGCCACATAATTATCCAATTTAAAGAGAAGCATGTAAAAAAAAAAAAAAGAGGGGAGCACTTGCTATAATTTAAATTGTTTTGTTTCCCTGAAGCAAAATTCAGCACCTGATTGACAAGACCTAATGATAATTCTTATTGATATGGTGATGTTAATTGTAGAGAGATATTTAATAAGTCCCATATTCTGGAGGTAAATGCGTGCTCTTAACCTGCACCTGAACCTGATTTCTGATGCAGCGTGGGGATGAGGTACAGATACAGATAAGTGAGCACAAGTGGATTTTCAGTCTTGTGTGGCAGAATGAAAATTGGAATCTTCAGAATCTATTAGGAGAACAATTCCACAGTTGCTCACACTTTTATAAATTATACTGTATATTATAGAAAGACGTGAAGTCAGGGGAGGATGTTGTCATGACTTTGCAGAGAAGTTTTTAGGGTGGTACTTGGTGGTGGTGTTGCGTTAGTGTTTTTAACCAAAGATACATATTGAAGAATGTGATCCATACTTATTTTTGAATAATATGAACTAATAAAATTCATTTCCTGTATCACCTCTCTCCCATTCCCAGGTAAGGCTGCCCTTCCAGAAAATGAGGCACGCTTTGAAACCTAGGTAGATTCTTGGAAGAAAATGAATTTTTACACCATGAACAAAACCATCAGAGGAGGCATTCATGGGCCTAAACTCCAAAAGGAAGTGACTTGTGGGAGCTGAAAACATCAGCTAAATTTGCACCCCATCGTGAGGTCACTGGGCTTCAGAAAGCTGCTGCTAGGGCTGTGGATGGAGCAGTGACTTTCTGAGACACTGTTTCAGAATCATTACCTGGAAGAGAAGATGAGTCACCAGATCTGTGTGATCTGACTGGAAGCTACAGACTTCCCTCACTGAGAAGCTGTGCACTTCTCATATTTTAATTATGTTCTAAGAAAGTTTTCAGTGTTGGAACATTAAAACTACATCTGCTATTGTGAGAAAATCCCATTATTTGGAAACTAATACTCATGTAGCCATCTTTGGGCAAATAATAAAAAGTAAAAAGACTGAGAGTTACTTTAAAGACCAACGGACTTGAAAAAAATCAAAGTGCCTTAAATCTGAGGGAAGGCAAATTGTGGAATTAAGTTCAAATTATATTTTTAAGAATTTAGGTTAACTTAGTCTTTTATTTTTTTCTTAAGGAAAAGAATACTACATGATTAGTATTTTCAAATGATATCCTGATCAATATAATTATTCATGCTAAACTATATATAATTTCAAAATACTCAAGCCAAAGATTGTTACGTATAACCTGAATCACAAATGAGTCACTGCCACCAGAAACTAAGAGCTATCAATCTACAAATAGGAACAGGAGAGTCAAAATGTAATCATTAAAAGGGTGTTTCAGAAAACAAGAGTAATTTTTAATGAACGAAATATTTAAAATGTTCAAAGCATTCCAGGATAAGTTTCTTCTGAACATAGCACCTGGCGTCTGGCACGTAGTGGATCATTGGTAAATGAGCAAAAGACCAATAAATTCTTTGTTTCCTTTTGCTTCCTGAATTTTTTCATTGTTTTTTCTTTTAATACACACACACACACACACACACACACACACACACACACACACACCCCTTAGAATATTCCAAATTTAAATTAGATTGGACTTTGAGCCACTTACTTTAACCAAAAAAAAAAAAAAGTCAAGTTAATTGGAGAGGACCAAGTTAATCGCGGGTTATGATAACAATGGCAATTAAAACCACCACTACAATGCTCACCTTCCTATACCAAAGCATTATTACATCATGCACAGGAGATTATAATTTCTCTGAACACTTCTGGTGTCTCACTACCTGAAAGGTGATATGCCAACAAATTAAAAAGTTCAGAGAAAAGCAATAAAAATAATTAAGGACACTCTCAGATTAACTAACGGAAAGAAATGAAAAAAATTAAATATGGGCTATGTGGCCCAGTGATAATTATAGAAACAGTATGCGATACCTGGACAGACAAGATTCCCATCTGTGGCAGGCATAAGTCCATACAGAATCACAATATAATAAAAAACACAAAGAACTCGGCACCGGTCCAGGTCAAACGCCCAGGCTCCGCTTGAGCTGGGCAGCTGCCAACACCAGCCCTGTGCTTTTGCACCTCTCGGTGTGGGATCAGGGTGGACCCGGAACTAAGAGAGGCTGGGCTACTGCCCAGGGCCTCCTATTTCCACTCTGGTGCCTATCTAACCATGAGTTCATCCTATGCCAGAAACCTGGGTTCTTGAAATGGCCTGCACCCAAAAAGGAAAAAGTAAGGGCTGGTTAATATCATACTTCGGAGTCTGGGTCCAAATCTCAGCTCTAAAGCCTTCCAGCTGAATGACCTTGGGAAAGTTACACAACCTCTCTGAGTGGCTCTTTCCTCACCTGTACAGTGGTGCCCTGCTCCCAGGGTTATTGAAGGAAATTGTTACCATCAAGCAGTTCTCGGAGTTCCTGGCCCATAGTAAGCACTGAATACAGAGTAGCTATTGTTCTCATTTATTATGATTAGCAGCAAGAGTAGGGGAAACCCTGAGGGTCAACAAAGGTCTGAGCCTCCTAAAAGGTAAAAGGGGCTCCAGGCTCTAAAACATTCCCCTGTGGTCGCCTGGCCTGAGAGACTAAGGCAAAATCCCAGCAGACCCACAAAACTTCTCTTGTCTTGCTACCTTCTCCCCAACAGACCAATTTCCTTTATACCTATTGTAGGCTGGGGGACCAAATGTCCCATTTTGCCCGGGACAGTCCTGGTTTATGCCTGTTGATCCAGGGTAATTATTAATTAGTACCTCCTTTTGCTCATAAGAGTCACAGTTATGATGATGAATGATACGGTCACCCTAGTTACAGGTCTCTTGACATCTTTTTCTCCAAATCTTTTTCATCCTGCACCACCTCTGATAATGAGTTTCAAAGTATATTGAAGTTACTATGAAAAAAAAGACAAAACATTTTTCATCAGTCCTTACCTTACTGGGTCCAATGTTGAGGGTTTCTCTCAGTTTATTTTAGGATCTGGTGAATAGATCCACAATCATTCTGGCTATATACTGTCCACATTTCAATATGCTCAGGCCAAAGGGCCTGGCCATTTAGTCTGTCCTGGACCAATAAGCCTGCTCTATCTATTTTCATTTTAGTTGATTCTCTCTGGAAAATTTCCAGTGCCATTGGATCGTTTGTAAAACTTCACTTAGGATATATTTTTTAAGAGAATGAAATAGTCTCTCCTTTGATTCCAGGGTTGAGAGTCAGAAAATTTAGATTTGAGTATCAGCTTCAACTTTACTGCCTCTAAGAACTCACAGAAGTCACTTCATCTCCCTGACCCTCATTATTTCCTCTATGATAGCAATAATATGCAGATAGTCATGTGACCTGCAAATAATGATAGCTTTACTCTTTCCTTTCCAATCCATATGTTTTTTTTCCTTGCCTTAGTACATTGGCTAAGACCTCCAGTCCAGTCGAAGGGGTGAGAGTAGACATCTTTGTCTTTTCTCCATTCTTACTGAAAAAAAAAAAAAAGGCTTACTGTTTCACCACTAAATATGCTATTACCTGTAGATTTTTCATAGATGTTCTCTATCAGGTTGAAAGATTCCCTTCTAGTTCAGTTTACTGAGAGTATGTTTTCTTTATTGAGATAATCACATGGTTTCTCCTAATAGTCTATAATTTATTATTATTTTTCAAATGTTTAAAGAATCTCACATTCTTGGGATAAATCCCACTTGTTACTGGACTCAATTTGCTAATATTTGTTAATGACTTTTGTGTCCTTATTATTAGCGTAATGCTATAAGAAATGTATTTTTACTCCTTTCCCATACTAGAGAATCAAATGAAATTGCTAATTTTAATGTGTTTTGTAGACTGTAAAGTGCTGTCCACATATAAGCTCCAAAGCTACTATAATTGCTAATGACGATGACAATGAATAGTGCACAAAGTTATCCCTTGCCACAGCCACAGCCCACGAGCGGGTCAGGAACCAGCTTCAATGACTCATTCTCACTGTCTCGCAGATTCAGTCATGATCAATAACTCAGAACCCTCAGCCTGTGGGTCTGGCAAAGATATCTTTTGCATTTTCTAGGGAGGCCCCATTTTTAAATATTCTCTTCTATTGTCAAAACTCATCACACCATAAGTCCTGATTTTGAGTACAAGAATAGTTTTTCCTGAATGCATTGACTTATTTTTGTCGAGAAAGAAACTCATCTGCCACTTTCCTGACTGCTTAAGTAGACTCAAAACATTTTCTTGCTATCTGTCCAAATGCAAAAAAAAAAATGGTAGGGCTTATGATATGCATGTAGTTTATTTAATACATCTATAAAGCTATAAAGATGATTTCAGCCTCTGCTTAAGAAGTTTAAAGTCAAGTGAGGTTCCTCAATTTTGACAAAGTTTATTAAAAGTATCCTAATTTGTATATACCTTGCATAATCTTGCATGTTCTTTCTTTTGTTTATTTACTCAACAAATGTCTATTGAGCATCTACTATGTGCTAGGTGCTAGGCATTGTTCTAAGTGCAGAGATACAACAGGGAACGAAGTGGGCAAGGTGGTGCTGTCGTGAGGCCAGCGTTGTTCAGGTGCTAATCTGACGTGGAAGGCCTGTCATGGGTGCTGGGCAACGCTGCCCAGAACTCCCTCTGGGACCACAACCTCATTCTCCTAGCTGCCAGGCCCCTCCCAAGGCCTTGCCCTTGGCCAACATCAAAGGTTACATTCCCTTCCAGCCACATTTCATGACTAGGGGGTGGAGGGAGGAGGTACCCTTGCCTCAATACAGGTCCACTTTGAGGGATCATCCGAGCTCTAGATCCTGGGTTCATTGCGGTTCAACTCTTCCTTCTGTCCCATTCTCCTTCCTTCACCCTTTCCAGGTATTCTTTCCAGAGAATTCTCTAATCAACTTCCTGCACACAAATCCCCAAGCTCTGGAGGAATGAGCTTAAAACAAGCCTAAATCCTGATATTGTCTTAATTACTATCTCTGGAAGGCAGTTAATGGTTAACTGAATGACTGTTAAATGCCTTTCTTTAAATATAGTAGAGCTTAAAATATACCAGGACCTAAGTAGAAGAGTTCATTGAAAAAGAGAAAACATTTTTTTTTCCTGAAAATTAAAGCGATAATGGAAAATTCCTTAGGGAAATCATGACTCACGAGTAATACACTTCCCAAAAGTTCAATAAACAAACAAAACCACCTACCATCATGGAACAAGAGGTTTGGGAAAACTTATCGAACATTAAAAGTTTAGGTTCCACAGACATTAACTGTGGAAGTTTGCACCGCACTCTCAAATGCGTGGGACTCTCAGCTATGATGTGGGTCACAGGCTGCCGCACGCTGCGAGACGGCATATCTGTCTCACACAACATCTTTTATAAAAGAACAACTTAGAATCTTCACATTAAGAGTGTTACTTACATGCTGCATAGTTGGTGACGTTCTTTTAAGTTTGGTTTCTTTTGGATGGCAGAGCAAAATCTGTCGATGGTGCAGTGAGACATGGCAAGACACAGGGAAGCTTTCAGATGGGAAAAGATGAGGATACCTAAGCAGCATAGCACAGTTCATGGTGTGTGTTTTTCCGGTACCTGGCAGTGAGTAACTCCTGGTGATGGCTGCCTCCTTCTTGCCCTTGTGGTAAAATGGCAAAGGGTAAAACAGCAAACCCCTGATGATTCACATTCACTCAACAACTATTTATTCAACAGTGTGCTCGTCAGGCTGAAAGCTAAGCGAAATAACAAAGAGACCACCAAATACAGTGCTTAAAGAAGCACAAGTTTATTCCACACTCATGTAATATTACAAGGTGAATGATCCAGGTTGGGGAAAGCTCTGCCGTATGTGGTCATTCGGGCCAAGCCTTTCCATCCAATTGCTCTGCTCCCCTCGAGAGTGTTGCCCTTGTCTACATGGTCAAGCTGACCATGGGTACTGCCGTACTCCTGCCCTCAGGAAGGTGAGTGCCCATCTAGAGCTACGGCTTGGTCCCTGAGCAAATGAGGTACACACATCACTTCCCTTCTCACTCCGCAGGTGATGACTTGGGCTCCTAGCCGCCCAGCCACAAGGGAAGCTGGTAATGTGGTCTAGCTGTGTGCAATGTGCAGCTCACATCCTACCACTATGGGAAGGAGAACAGACTTTGGTGGACAACCAGTGTTCTCTGCCAACAGTATCAACTTTGAGCCTGTCATCCTGCCAGGCCTGGATAGACAGTGGTGAGAGAGAAGACCTGTAGTGCTTGCTGCATGGAGTTTACAGTCTGGTGGGGCAGCACATAGGTAAGTAGAGAAGTAATTACCAAACATAAAGGTCCAGGAAAACAATGGAGATGGTGCTGTGATAAAGATAAGACAAGAGTACTAGACGAAGTCCCTGGAGGGACTAAGGGTTGGGTGTGCACGAGGCCAGTCCAGAGAGTGGAGCTGGGGCAGAGTGAGTGAGCGGGGGAGGCACAAGGCAGGGATGCAGAGGAAGCAGGACAGGATCCTGAAGGACCTTACAAGCCACAGTGAGGCATTCTCATGGTGAAGTGCAATGAGGCAGATTACCAGATGTATTTTACATTTTTAAAGGTCCCCGGGGCTGCTGTGGGAAGAACATAGTCATCTGTGTAATCTACCCATTATTCTGAGAAGGGACTTCTAGGGCCAAGAGAGTGAATGTTTAAATCTTGTTTCTAAAGAATAATCTTAGAATAAGAAATGAATCTGCCATTACTGAAGCTTCTTTAGGTTTTCTGAGACCAGCTACTGGGACAGCAGCCTTAAGCCATGGTCAAAAATCTAGATCTTTCAAACCTGAGTTGCTGGAAGAAAAATGATCATAAAGCACATGGTGCGGGGGGAGTGTAATAGGGGGAATACAGAGGATAGTGATGGGTTTTAGTCCAAGTCACGTTTTATTGCTAGTGAAGGGGCTCCTCGAGCACTGGACTGCAAGGTTGTTACCTGACTTGAAAATGCAGGGAACTGGGGAGCAAGAGTCGATTTCTCCTGAGGATACAGAAGGATATGAAAATAGAAATACCTTCCCTGGTTTTATTTATCTTAATAGGGAAAATAATAAAGATTTATTTGTAACGGAAATGGTACGCAAATATGTGTAGTTTGTCTACATCTTTTTAAAATGAAGTCTTGCATTTGCAACTACATGCAGATGTTAATGATACCTAATAGTTGTATAATTTTCACTAATTTACAAAGTCTTTGTCTGAATTACCTTATGCAGATACTTACTTGAATTGATTTTTCTGTAAATGACTCTTAATAAGTAAATGAGATCAATTGACTAAAAATTGAAATGTATAATGAGCTTACATTACCTATTCATGCATCATAAAGATATTAAAGTCTTTAAAAATAGCTGGTAATCCCTGATAATTTAAGAGGCTTTGAGTCCTTGAGCCCTTGGTTTGTAAACTGGTGACAACCTTGAATGAAATTCTGCACATTTGTAGATAAAATTTTGAAACTTTGGAGATAAAGGGTTATTTCAAATCCTTCTTATGAGAATATACATGCAAACTGTGTCTGTGTTAACTCAGATTTTAAATTAGTTGCAGTGTGATCTAATCATTTCAAGCACTAAAGCTTGGCCTTGGGATGAAATTAAAGGAATAACATTTAAGCAGAATCACTGGAGAATTACCCTCAAAGTAAGATCGCTAGATCCATAAATATTTTCCTAATGGAAAAAGTGAAAGTATCATCAGTTTCTAATTCTAAACAATAAAAGAAAAAAAAAATAGCCTGTTAACCATGGAAAACAACCAACCATGTCAGAACACGGAACTGTTTTTCCTACCTCTTGTTTTCATTACAATTAATATTTCCTAATAAACTCAACAAAGAAATGTAAAATAAAAATTTGCATTGGAGATTTGTCGACCGCAATAGCCCAAGTAACTGTTCTGGTACAGAACAGTTCTGGTATGCTCTGGGTATCCATGTCCCAAATGCACGAAGCCCAGCACGGCAGATATTTCTAGAGAATTAAGGATAGAAAACATAACAGTGTGAGCGGAATGATGAAAAAAGGAGAGAATGAAAGAAAAAGAAGACACAAGGAAGTAGAAGGTACCACCATTCTTGGCTTACCACCCTTTTCAAAAAACACTCGCTTACATCTTTGCCATAGAGCACATCTCCTCCTTCCCTCCCAGGCTTCCATTCATTTATCCACACACGTTTACTGAGCATCTACTATGAGATGGACACCAAGCTAGACCTGAGACTTCAAGGATGAGTTCCACAGGGTCTCAATCCTTAAGAACCACGGACGTGCTAAGAAATGGGCACAGAAACGAACAATCTGTATTCCCCTTATTACACTCCCTCCCACCATGTGCTTTATGATCATTTTTCTTCCAGTAAAATATGCCACATGCTTAGAGCCTAAAAGAAGAGGTGATTCATTTTGGCCTCCAGTGTCGGGACTGGCTTTACAAAAAGTGAGTTTTAACCAGGCTCTGAATAATTTTAAAAAGTGAATTTTAACCAGCCTCTGAATATGAGTATGCTTTCTCCAAGTAGCAAAGAGGAGAGAGCATGGGGCTACTGCATAGAGCAGCAGGAGATGAGGCTACAGGGAAGTAAGGGGCCAATTGTGGAGGACCTGGGCACCGGGCCAAGACATTTAGGCAGGATTTTGCAGTAAGCGAGGACCCATGGCAGCTTTTAAATTCAGGGAGGGACATGATCAAGTCTGGGGTTAGGAAAAGCCAAAGTGAAGCATTGACCTTGAGACATACCCTACGCTGAAGACTCCTCCAGGGCAGCTCTCATCATTGTCTGAGCCCTTCTGTGTTCTAGATCAGTGACTTCATCCTGGGATACAACAGATGCTGTGGGGCAGGGGACTGCACAGCGAAGACAGCTTGTCTCTGAGTCTCCACGACATCTAGGATCTCAGCCGGGAAGACACAAAGCCTGGACTGACTTCACCATTGGGAGCTGCACTCATCTGGTGCCTGGAGCGAAACGTCGGGTAGCTCCGTGTCTTCCTATATCTCGCGGCTGGGCAAGGAGACCTATACGACGATTTCTTCTGTTCTATATTGACCTATTTTCCTTTTATTTCTTACCTCATCATTTGGCTGTGACCTACCATAAAAAGGCCTCTAAGATGTGTCCTACTTATCCCTTCTCAGCCTCAACTCCCATCTGTGCACCTTAAATCTGCAGCAGACGGTTGCTTGGAATTCCCAAAAGACACTCTTTCTTACTCCCTTCTTGCCTTTTCACGTACTGCTTCCTCCATCTGGAATGCTCCCTGTGTACCTGGCAACCTCCTACCTCCCTTTTCAGATTCGACCCTAATACATCCTGGTCTCTGAAACTTTTGAGGAGGGCCCCAGCTTGAGCTAATGCCTCCTTCTCTCTGCCCCCTTACGCTGTGTATTCTAGTCTGTTTTATACTGAGCACACTGCTGTAATTAATTGGCTTCATAGCTGCCTCTTTCACTTGCCGATTAGCCCTCAAAATCCTTGAAGAGTGGAGAACGTGTCACTCTTATTGGTTGTCTCCCTAGCTCTCAAACATCTCGGCACATGGGAGATGTTGAGCCACTGTGGACTTTTCACAGTGACTTTCAAGATAACCAACCCTTCATGACTTTATAGCGTTTTACAGAGCTTATGTTAGGAAAACTCTCTTAACAACTTTTAACTTCTACATGTAACCATCCTGAATTTATTAGTCCTACTTAAAGATGAGAAGACAGAAGTTCAGAGACTTGTAGTGATTTGCCTAAAGCCACTTAGCGAGGAAGTGGCAGAGCTAAGTCTTGTTCCTGGGTAGTCGGTCTGCTCTGAGGTCTCTGGGTTGCACAATAGGGGAGTAACACAGCACCAAGTCTCATATTCAACAATTTGCTTTAGACACAGTCTCCGTTGAGTGCCCAGGGCCACATCTGCTCCTCTGCTAACCCAGTCCCATCAGTTTTAGTCTGAGCCTTCCTTGGGGGGTTACCTTGAAAGCAGGACTCCTAGGAGCCACACAGAGGGGGTGCTGTGAGAGGTTACTTGAGTTGGCCTCTGGCAGGCTGACTCAAGTTCAAATTGTGGTCAAGTCAGCAAGCTGAGGCTGCAGCCAGGACTGCAGTGGGAGGGGAAAGGATGAGAACTTAAATTATTTCTCCTTCAACCGCATCCCTGGCGTTGGTTTGCATAGAAAATCTTACATAAGAGTTCATGTCCTATCAAAATTACCATAAAATCAGAAACATCAGAGCTCAAATTAGTGAGATCTTTAGGTGTGTATGAACTATCTTCATTTTAACTTGACTAATTTTTTTGAACAGAAAATATATTTACAGAATTTGAAATTACAAAGGCCCAAGAAGGTAGATAGGAAAAATTGTCCTTCCCACACATGTCCCCCAATTTCTTCTCCCCAGAGGTATTTCATGAATATTCAAGAAACTACATACGCATATGTATACACTCATATTCTTTTCTCCCATTTTTCTATGACAGGCAGCCTATTTATACACTGTTCTCCATCTTGATTTGTTTTTCATCTGACAACGTGTCTCGGAATTCCTTCTGTCTCAGGACAGAAAGAGGCGCCTCCATCTTTTTACAGCTGTGCAGTATCCCATTGTACGGCCGTGCCAAAATTTGTTTAACCACTCCCCTAGTGAGGGGCTTTTAGTCTGTTTCCCATCTGTTGCTATTATAAATAATGTTGCAGTAAATAACCTTATACATACATCATTGTGTTCACATGGGAGTATATCTATAAGACAGATTCCTAGACTTGGAACTGCTGGGTCAAAGGGTGCGTGCATTTGTAACTTCAGTGAGGAGTGTTGCCAAATGGTCTTTCACAGAGTCTGCACTAATTTAAAATTCTACTAAAAGTGTCCGAGGGGATGTCTTTCCCTGTGGACCTCTAAGCCTCATTAACACGTTAGCCATCAGGCATGGTCTGAGGAGTCAAACAAGCCAGGAAGACCAAATAATTCTTCTGCGTTAAGAAAATAAAGGTGGGGAAAATGCAAATCAAAAGCACAAGGATAGACCACTTCACTCCCACTAGGATGGCCAGAATAAAAAAATAAAAACAGAAAATAAGTGTTGGCGAGGCTGTGGAGAACTTGGAAGGAACACTTGTGCATTGCTGGTGAGAGTGAAAAGTGGTGCAGCTGTTTTGGAAAACGGTTGGATGGTTTCTCAAAAAGTTAAAGATAAAATGACCAAATGACCCTGCAATTCCATGCCCAGGTATACACTCAAAAGAATCGGAAACAAGTACTCAGACAAATATTTGTTTGTGAATATTCATAGCAGCATTATTCATAACAGCCAACAGGTGGAAACAACCCAAATATCCATCCACAGATAAATGAGTAAACTAAATGAGATCTGTATATACAATGCAATATTACTCAGCCATAAAAGAGAATGAAATTCTGAAACATGCTATGATATGGATGAACCCCCAAAATATTATGCTGAGTAAAACAAGCCAGACACAAAAGGTTACGTAGCATATGATTGTATTTATACAAAATATCCAGAATAGGTTAATCCACAGAGACCCGACTTGACGGTTGTCAGGGGCTGAGGGGTGGAGGGAATGGGAGAGTGACTGCTTATTAGGGACAGGGGTTCTTTGTGGGGTGAGGAAAATACTTTGGAACTTGATTCAAGTGGTAGTTGCACGACATCATGAATGTGCTAAATGCCAGTGAACCATACACTTTAAAATGGTTCATTTATGCTATGTGAACGCAGCCTCAACAATTTAAAAAAGAAAATAAAATAAAAGTGGGGGTGTCTTCACATCTTTGTTCTCATATCCTTGGCCACTGACTTTCTGGATCTCCCATGATAAAATGCTTCTCTGTGACACCCCCTCCCAGGCTGGTCTATAGGAATAGACAGAACACTTGCCCAGCGACTCACCCGTAAAGGAAGATCACAAATATCAGTCAATACCATATGCCAGGCAATGAGCTTGGGGCTTTATATGCATCATAAAATCTTCACCACAACACCGCAAAGTACATATCATTATCTTCATTTTACAGATGAGGAGACTGGGATTTGGACAGTATGAGCTTGCCAGAGGTTACTCAGCTGGACAGTAGCAGAGAGTGACTCCAAAATGAAGCTCTTTGCAAGGAGCAGCCAGCTGAAATGTTGACCCATCTCAGTGGGGGTCAGGGATATCAGGCCCTTGTCATCCCCCAAGGCCCTTCCTAATGACTCAATGACCTGGACTCTTAGCCAGGATACCCAGCTTCTTCTCCTGAGGGCCTCTATATCCAGTTTATGACAGGTATTTCCCGGAGGCCCAGCTGGTCCCTTCTCGCCTTCCTATTTAACATGGTGAATTGAGTTCACGGCATCCCGTAAATACTAGGTGAATTAAATTGATCTCAGTAGACAGAAGCAAGTGAAACAGAAAGAATTCATAGCATTCTGGCTTAAGCCTAATCTGAATTAGGTTGTTTGAAGAAAATAACCTCACCTTATTCCTGCCATTGAAGAGCAGGGGCTTTGGTGCCAAACAGACTTAGCTTCAAATCTTGGGTCTGCCACTTTCTCGCTTTGTGTTTTCTGAGCCTCAGTTTATTCACCCATAAAATGGAGTTGCAAGACTGTAAGGAGGATTGACTAATACAATGTGAAAAAATGTCAGCATACTTCATTCCAAAAAAATGTCTATTAAGGCCCCACTCGGTAACAGGCAGCATATTGGTGAAGGGGATTATTTTTTAATGTGGTTAAGACAAACACAATCCTTGAATTCAAGACAATTTCATTCTAATGAAAGAAATAGAGATTACATAACTAATTACAAATGAGGGGTCTCGTTCATTTTGTGTGGGGAGGGGTGTCTGAGAGGCTTTCTGAGGAACTGACATTGAAACTGAGACCGAAGAATAAGTAGGTTTAGCCAGACGGAGAAGAGAATGTTCCAAGAAAAGGCACAGTGGGTGCAAAGGCCCTGAGGAGGAGATGGACTGGAAGAGTCCGAGGAACTAAAAGGGGACCAGTGTAATCAGGCCCAGATATCTAGGGAGAAAGGGACAGAAGATGGCTACCAAGCTACCATTCACTACCAAACACACAGATCAACCCACCAGTTCTTCTCGCCCATACGACTACCCTGTTGTCTCTCAGGGACCCTCTAAGGCATTTTCCCATCTGCGTCCATGTGCCCCTCCAGCTTGTTCTCCAGGACACAGTCACAGGGACCTTTTAAAGAGGTAAATAGTCAAATCTCCCTCCACTTAATGACCTTCCATGGGGCCCGTTGTTTCTAGGGGGCTCTCAGATCAGCATTCCTAAGGTGGCTCTTGTGTCAAATCCCTTCACCTCTTGGTCTCAGTAGGGCTGCAATGCCACAGCCTCTTCTAAGAAGTCTACCCATCCACAGCTCTCACCACCCAGGTGGCCATGTATTGTACAACATGATACAATACAATCCCTCATGACCAACTGGACCAGGTGCCAACCTGAAAGCATCTCATGACCCACAGCATGGAACTTCAGACACAGTGGAGAGAAAAAGAACAATCGATCAGAACGTCTCTCTCAGGAGTTTGAGCTAAGGAATTCCATGAGACTGGCCGGAATTTGAAAGGGCGCCATAAGGTCCAGCCAGGGTCATGTCAAGCCAAAGCCACATGCGATCTGACTCTAGGAGAGAACAAATGCAGTGAGGTAGCAGAAGAAGCCAGTCAGCATAGAGAGAGAGAGAATGGAGCAAAGGCACAGAGAAAAGCAGGGATTCAATGAAAGACAGACCTTATGGCCCAGGGGAGAGACAGAGGTTCCCTGACTTGGGAAGCTTTGGCTCCCGACAGCTTCTGGCTCCTACCCCAGGTGGCCAGCTCTGCCTCATCTGGACCAAGGTGGCCTGAGGCCCCTTTCCCATTGTCATGCAAGTGAATCCCTACCATGGATTCCTCTTTGCTTCAAATAGCTTGAGGGGTCTCTGCTCCTTGAGCTCCCAGGATCCAAGCAGGTAGCTACTTGACTGGTCACAGCTTCTTGCTCTTTGGCCTCTCCCTTGGCACACAGGGTTTACATGTGTTCAATATGTACCAGCTGGGGGAAAAAATGAGCAAACGAAATTTATATCCAAAACAATGGCTGAGAGGCATTTGGAGCTTGCTTTTCTCAGTCATATCAGTCTTAATTGGCACATTCTGCACCTTGGATAAAAATGGCATTTTCACAGTGAACCTAGAGCAAAAAGTCGTAGAGAAAATGGGTAGGAGGGAGGCAGAAAAGGGCAGGTAAGGCCATCTGTAACACCTATTCATATAGACAGTTCCCCGCAAGCAAATACCTATAAGCACCTCTTCAATCACACAATTTAAGTGAAGACAGTAGCATAGCACTCACAAAGAAATTGTACCTGGCTGAAGAGTCTACATTTCCTCTGTTTAGTGATTTCCTTTCCTTAGATAAAACATTTTGAACCTTGTGTGAGGCAGAAACTTCCCACTGTAATGCGGTCGTGCTCCTCTTTCTTGCAATGGCCTCATGTACCTTTGTTATCTTTCTTAGTGTTACTACGTTAGCTGCGTGGGCCCCAATCAGCATCCCACTCCATCTGTGAGCACCCCCGGACAGGATAGAGCTATAACATGTTCAGACACAGACAGGAGATGATTGCCTGTGTCTTTGATTCCAATTGCCAGAGCCACAAAGCCAAACTCCTTGAATAGTTGTCAGCCAGCCCACTGGGGTCTCCATAACTGGAGAGAGGGTTCCAGCTGTGTAGGAAATAATTTGGTGGCC